>NC_135744.1:33742500-34342500 GCF_041903045.1 Epinephelus lanceolatus
ATGTTACCTAAAGGAAGCATATATAGAGTAAATAGGATTGGTCCGAGCACAGAACCTTGCGGAACTCCAAAACAAACTTTGGTACGTAAGGATGATTCATTATGAACGTCAACAAACTGAAAACGATCAGATAAATAAGATTTAAATCAGCTTAGTGCAGAACCTTTTAGGCCAATTAAGTGATCCAGTCTCTGCAGTAGAATTTGATGGTCAATTGTGTCAAACGCCGCACTAAGATCTAATAAAACAAGTACAGAGACAAGTCCTTTGTTTGAAGCAATCAGAAGGTCATTTGTAATTTTAACTAGTGCTGTCTCAGTGCTGTGATGCACTTTAAATCCTGACTGAAATTCCTCAAATAAATTATTATCATGGAGAAAATCACACAGCTGGTCTGTGACTACTTTCTCAAGGATCTTTGACATAAAGGGAAGATTAGATATTGGTCTATAGTTGGCTAACACCTCTGGATCCAGGGTGGGCTTTTTTAGTAGAGGTTTAATTACAGCTACCTTAAAAGACTGTGGTACATAGCCTGTTAATAAGGATATATTGATCATATCTAATATATGAGTGTTAACTAAAGGAAAGACCTCCTTAAGTAGCCTAGTTGGGATGGGGTCTAAGAGACACGTTGATGATTTAGATGAAGAAATCACTGCGGTCAATTCTTGAAGAGAAATTGGGGAGAAGCAATCTAAATATATATTAGGTCTTACAGCTGTGTTTGAGGTTAGATAGGTACTATCTGAGGACAGGAGGTCATGAATTTTGCCTCTAATAGTTAGAATTTTGTCATTAAAAAAGCTCATAAAATCATTACTGCTAAGGGCTAAAGGAATACAAGGCTCAATAGAGCTTTGACTCTCAGTCAGCCTGGCTACAGTGCTGAAAAGAAACCTGGGGTTGTTCTTGTTTTCTTCTATTAATGCTGAGTAATAGTTTGCTCTGGCATTGCGGAGGCCCCTCTTATAAGTTTTGAGACTGTCTGTCCAGATTAAACGAGATTCTTCCAGTTTGGTCAATCGCCAATTCCTTTAAAATTTTCGCGATATTTGTTTTAACTTACGGGTTTGAGAGTTATACCAAGGAGCGAACTTTCTTTGCTTTTTTAACTTCTTTTTAAGAGGAGCTACAGAGTCAAGTGTTGTTCACAGCGAGCCTACGGCGTTAGCTTAGCTTAGTTTAGCTTAGCATAAATACCAGGAGCGTGGGGACACAGCTACCCTGGCTATCCGAGATACATTAGTGAGCTTTAGAGTTGCTGATACAAAGATTTTTTTTTTTTTTTTTTACCTTTTGACAGAACCAGGTGAACTGTTTCCTTATGTTTTATGTCTTTGTGCTAAGCTAAGCTAAGCTAACTGTCTCCTGACTCAAGGTTTAAATATTTCCATGTGGTGTGAAGCTTCTCATCTAACTTTTGAAAACAAAGCAAGAAAGCGTATGTCCTAAAAAGCTTAAACTTATAAATCAAATTAGTGTCACAGCTGGCAAGGGCCCACACAGTAGAAATTGGGCTGCTGGCTTGTATCCAACAAATAGCTAATGTTATGACGTTGGAATAACATTTAAGAGTTGCTGCATGTTAAATAAACAACAGTGACAGTAAAGCCAACAGCTTTGGCACCATGGGGTCATATTCAAACTTACAGTGTGACCACAGAATGGCTTATAGACAGACCCTTTCACAGAAATGTCACAGCTGCAGCCAATACGAATTAATGTGATTCAGGTGTGCCAATACAAATAGTCAATTTTATTGTCAAGCAAATATTGTTAATTGCCTCAATTAAATCAAGTGTACCCATTATTAATTTTATTGGTTGCAGCTGCCCATTATACAATTTTTGTGGATTTTAGGTTACGTTGTTATTAATGTTATGCAGTCAACCGTAATTGAATTCACTGACCTCATTACTGCCACTGAAAACCACGACCTGTGTGTTCATTATTTCCCTCCATATTTCCCTCCACCTCTTTTCCCATTTCACCTGCTTATATCCACCAATTCTTTGTCTCCCCACCTTCTCATAATTGCCTGGTTCAAAATCAATAGCAGCCACTTCTCTCCCAGCTGATTAGAAAGTCACTGGGAGTGAAAACACACCCAAGGGCATAGAAGCAATAATGCTACTATCTGATAGGCAGTTGCTTAGTGAGCTACACATTTAAGGCAGGGAGATATTAAGAGAGGGATAAATAAAACACAGGGATAATAACACAGGCTATCGGACACTCCTTCCTCAAAAAGTATCCATAGTGCATGACTTGTTTGTGCATATTGAAAGTGACAGAAATGTGTGAAGAATAAAAACAGAGTTTAATCGATATACCTACTTTCTCATCCCGCCACACCTGCCATTTGCGGCTCGGGACAGTCTAGAGGCACCCTGTCTTCATCTTACGTAATATTTAATACTGTCATCAGTCATGTCCTTGGCTGCCTTTTTGATCCAAACTGAGTGAATAAATGTGTAGCCAAGCGTGAAGACAAAGAGCAGTCTTTATGAAGAGCGCACTGAAAGTGGCTTAAAAAACTGCCTTGTATAAGCCAAGGGAGTATTTCTGTTCATATGAGCTGATGGGAGTAAAGAGAGGTCAAAAGAAGTGTGCGAAGGAGGGAAAGATGCAACAGAAATTTGTACTGGAGTGTCTTTTATTGAAGAGTGTGTTTTTGTGTAATTGTTAGATAAATTCATTTCATCCCTTCAATATTATGAGGTGCCACTAATAAAAAATGCAGGACATAATTTTATTATTAGCACTCTTGTATATCCATTCATCCATCCATTTTCATCCACTTATCTGGGGCTGGTTTGCAGGGGCAGCAGGCCAAGCAAAGCACCCCAGACATGCCTCTCCCCAGCAACGCTTTCCAGCTCCTCCTGGGGGACCCCAAGGCTTTCCCAGGCCAGATCCCTCCAGTGTGTTCTGGGTCTGCCCCAGGGCCTCCTACCAATGGGACGTGCCCAGGACACCTCCAGCAGGAGGCGCCCAGGAGGTATCCTAATCAGATGCCCGAACCACCTCAACTGACCACTTTTGACGCAAAGGATGTAGCAGCTCTACTCCGAGCTCCCTTCAGATGTCCGAGCTCCTTACCCTATGTCTAAGGCTGAGCCCAGCCACCCCACAGAGGAAACTCATGTCGTCCACTTGTATCTGCAATCTCATTCTATCGGTCACTACCCAGAGCTAATGACCATAGGTGAGGGTTGGGACGTACAGTAAATGGAGCAGTAAATCGAAAAGCTTTGCCTTCAGGCTCAACTCCCTCTTCACCATGACAGTCCGGCGCAGCGTCCACATCACTGCAGATGTTCTAACGTTCTATTCTACCCTCACGCGTGAACAAGACCCCTATATATTTGAGATCCCTCACTTGAGGCAGTAACTCTCTCCCAGTCCGGAGTGGGCAGTCCACCGGTTTCCGGCAGAGAACTATATATAGCCTCAGATTCTGAGGTGCTGACTCTCATCCCGGCCACTTCACACTCGGCTGCAAACTGCCCCAGTGCATGCTGGAGGTCACTTTGTGATGAAGCCAACACAACCACATCATCTGCAAAAAGCAGAGATGCATTTCTGAGGTCCCCAAACCGGACCCCTTCCTCCCCCCAACTGCGCCTTGTCAAATTGCTTTTAGTTTATCTTGCTACATACAGGAGTATATGTAGCAAGAAAAGTTAAAGGCATTTTTTTTCCTGTTCTGTTCTTATTACTTCCCCTCCTAAACTGAAAGCTATCAAGCTCTTTTTGAAGGAGACAACCTCCTCCCCTCAAAGTTTAACTCATTTTGACAAATCCTGACTGTGTGAGAGGTGCTTTGCAAGATATGCACGACCAGCAGGACTTCAAAATCAAAAAGGAGGGAAATAGACATTAAGACGTTTCAGTGATTATACTGTAAAGCCCTGGGCATAAATGTGAACTCAAACAGATGTAAATGTCCCTCTGACAGTGTAAAATCACAGTCACACCATAAAAAATAACTTCTCATGACAGCACTGTGTACTGTAGATATCTTGCTGGGAGATGACTCACACAGATGTAGGCCTGTGCATATATATTCCACAGGAATTGCACTAGTGAGATTCAATGGAAATGCCACGAGTCCTCCCTCTCTTTTTCTTCTTGGTTTTTGTTGAAGGGATTTCAGCTTTGTTGTCCCACAACACAGGAAATGGATGTAAAAAGAAACTGCAGCGGAAGCAAGGCTGGGGGTGGCAAGAAGAAGACAAGTCACTATTCATTGGATGCTGGGGAGATGAGGGCAAAACGCTGCTTTTCAGAACTCAGCCCGTCTCTATTTTCGGCTTGGAACCATCTTACGGCCACTGGCTGAAATGGGCCCTACTCAGAGCTCTCAGTGGGGTAGAAACTACTTCCAGGAAACTGCTGATTGTTGAAGAAAGAAAAAAAGAATCACTTTCAAGGATTATTTGCTGTGACATGTATAATTTGCCACGTAATGTATAATTTCAATCCATCACACAGCAGTCAAACCCAGGATGCACCTTGTAATGCACCATCACTGATCATTTTCCTCATCTTTTATATCATCTCTCTCTCTTTCTCTGTCTAGAGATGTTTTCCAGAGATGGGCTGCATGAGCCCAGTTTGCCATCAAAACAGTCCCTCGGGATTAAATAAAATATTGAATATAATATTGCTGCTATATTTGTGAAAGGAGTTTGTAAAATGTCAAAAAACAGACAGTTCAGTGAAAGGTAAAACTGTCTGTTCTGCTTCTGGGTCCGCCACTGATGAGTGCTGTTGGCTGTCAGTCCACAACATCTCATTTATTTATTTAGAAGAGAAATATAGCTTTGTTGCATTGTTTCCCTTCTAACTTCTTCCCTTTGCTCCTTTGAGCCCCCTCAGTTTTTTCTCTCTCCTCTATCCTTAAGTGCTCTCCCACCATGTGTTGATGATAAGCGGCGGAGAACCAGCTGGTTCCCGATTCGTCTGTGTGATTATCAAAAACGCCAAGTAAACCAATTCCATTAGCCATTTAGACAGGGAGGGTGACCGCGGGCATGTGGGATTAGGCTTTCACACTCAAACACATAAACATAATAACACACACATACACATATACCTCCAGTGGTCCAACACAACACACAAGGTCATGACATTTTCATGTTGGGACAGGATGAAAATAGAAATAGGGCCATGAGCTGGACAGACTGAGGCACAATGAGTCAGTGGGCTGATAACACAGACAGACTGAATCAGTGGGCTGAAAGCAGAAGGCGGTTTGTGGGAGTGTGTGTATGTGTGTGTGTGTGTGTGTGTGTGTGTTTGTGTGTGTGCATGTGTGTTCTTTCAAGGGGGAGAGAACAGAGAGGAAGTCGGAGAGATGATGTTCTCAGGTTTTTAGGGGGTTAGCTGCAGGTCGTGAACACCAGTCCTGCAGGTCCCTGTGGACGTCCGCAAACTGTTCTTCATACCCTAAACACAGGCCCAAAATAACTCATGTCCCTTTATCCCAATTAGATTTCGTCTCTCCCCTCCTTTCTCACATGCACATACACGCACAGTCTCAGCTGGTTTGCAAGTTTTATGTTCGTACCATCTGTTTTTTATTCTGTTTTTTTTGCTCAGGCACTGTGATGTGGGAAAAAAACGCAGGACAATTTGTTTAAAAACAGAGATGATTCCTGAATGAATTTTAAAGTTTAAAGAAAATTAACACCACTTTGCACTGTACAATTTCTACATTTGGGGCTTGCTATTTATTGGAATTTACAATATAATTTTTTGAAATATACAGAAATAAACAGATCTCTTCTGCATGTGAATGATCTCTTATAACCGACATACTGCAATGGCCAACAGCATCATCACAGCACTCCCCTTTTATTGCTGGTAGTGCCTAGCAAAATAAGAAGAGGAGAGGAGAGGAGAGGAGAGGAGAGGAGAGGAGAGAAAGACTATCTGTGGGATTTGGCAGCAATGGCCTTTCCACAGGGAAACACTGTCCTCTTGTGGTAAATGTTCTGATGAGAGATTGTTGGAAACATAAACATAGGCCTACCTGAATGAGAACATGCAGAGGTTGGAGTCGGTTAAAATCAGTTCTGGATTATGAACATGCATGCTGCACGTATATGCCAGCTATAAAGTACATAAACAGACAATTGTCAGTTTACTATGTTGCATTAAAAACTATAAATACAATGAAGGTGATTCACAAACAGTGTAGGTTGTAAGACAGGGCAAAAGTGTTTTGTAGGATAATCCTTTTTTTAAAAATCAAACCAAAGGCAATGAATGAATGACTCACAACACTGCAGGACTCTTTGCAGAAAAAAAATATAATTTATTGCACCGATGCAATAAATTATATTTTTTTCATTCACCCTTCTTTAATCCTTTTTAACACAGTGGTATCTTGTTTCATCATAATGAACATGGGCACTACAGTTTATTTTGAATTTATCCCACATACCACACCCTGAAAATACTCATTAGCACTTCAACTGTATATTAATCCTCTGCTAAAAATAGTCCCCGACAAAATGCACTCCTGTTTCAGTACCATCTGCTAAAACTATATGTTTGATAGGGGTGTAAATCACCAGCTTCATCACGATACAATATTATATTGATTTGTTTGGATGACAATTCGATGTTTGCTGATATCACAAAGTCTGTCACAACACGATTTTGATTCGATTCGATTCAGGAGCCTGCGATCGATATGACGTGATATCATATGCCCATCTAACACAATCATTTACATCAACTCACAAAAACAATTAGAACATGATTTGACCATTTTATTTCTGAGCTCTGTTTGTTGTTTGAGCAGAGGCACGCTTGCCCAGAAATGGTGACACAGACGTGCTATGTGAATTTCAAAATAAATGTGTATCTTTAAGATGATGATATGGATTGATGTTTTCATTTTGCATCGATATAATCGGATCGTTAATCAATGAATCGATGTATCAATGTGGATCGATGTATCGTTACACCCCTAATGTTTGAGACTATTTTTAAAAAAAAATTACATTTGCATCATTAAAAGGACCCAGCGGGATTGACGGTGAGTGCCACAGTGTATGGAAGTCATAAAGAATTGAGAGCTGGACTAATGCATTGTGGCTTTTGTTCTTTTATGGGATTTGCTGACAACAAAGACCAATATATATTTAAAAATAAATAATAATAAAAAATGATAATAATAATAATAATAATAATAACAATTAAAGCTGAAAATATATTTGAAATGTCAATTTGAGGATGAAAAACGGGATATGATCAGGATATGATAGGCTTTTAGGGACAGCATACAAGTCTTACAAGGATATGGGGCAGAAAATGGTCCAAAAAGGCTTCATATATATAATATAGGTAATATTATTATATATCTGAGTATGTATAGATTTGTAACAAAACAGATAACAAAAAGAGTGAAAGAGACAGTAGCATTTTTCTTCTATACTTCTAAATTACTTGATAAGTCTCATCAATTCATTAGAAATAACTCCCTAGATGGAGTTTGCCGGTCAACACAGAAGAGAACTGAGCTGACCCCTGGTCATAGAAATAGAATGAATAGATAAAGCTCTTGTAGCCGTATATCGGCAATTCAGTCCTTTAGTGTAGTTAAAATTACTCTTTTTGCTTATGAGTAAATCGTGTAAATCAACATGTATTTCATTTATCGACAATGCAAAGACACGGTGACATAAAGCAGCATATTAGAGTGTGAATTGCCGCTCTATATGTTTGTATTCTATATCACGCTCCCACTCCCGGAAGTCAGAAGTCGGCGCTTTTTACGTCACATTCCCCACAGCGCTAAAACTGTACTTTCACGTCTGGACCAAAACAAAACTCAAAGGTGGGTTTTATTCAGAGCATTCACGCGACTAGAGAGTACTGCAAGTAGCGGGAAGCAGCCTTGTTTTATCGCACTCTGTTTGACAGTGAGTCGCTGGCGCTAACTGTCAAACTGCACAACTGACGTTGCTAGCTAACGTTAGCCTGCTGAGTTGGTAGCCATGTGTAATGTTAGCTTCCCGGGCATCCCAGCCACACGGATGTTGTCACCAAACTCCTTGAAAAGACCAAAACCAACAGTGAATGCATCATAAACAAGCACTGCCTGTGTATTCAAAGCCTGGTAAAGCTTATTGCTCTGTGCTATACCCCTAAATGGTGTCCAAAACTATTAAAACCACTTACAAAGCCACACTGTTGCACTTATTATGATTTATGTGTATGTATATATCAATTCAGGATGAGTTTAACTGTTGACTGTATGTGTTCACATTGTGGAGCTCTTGCGCAAATACAATGTTTTTGCATAGTTTGACTAAGTAATCTAATTTGAGGCAAAAAAAAAGTACCAAATTGTTTGATAATCAGTTGGTGTCCCCCTGTTGAATATTCTATGATTGTAAATGCACCACAGCTGGAGGTTTTGATCACTTTTCTTTGTCAGTACATTGATATATTGTGTGATTTACTGTCATGCCCATTTTTGCAACAATATTCAGGCTCTTTAATTGATCCCACAGTCAAATGCTTTGTGGCTTGGTCTAGCTTGTTGGTTTATGTCATGTGTTCTCTTTCTCCTTATTTTTCAGAAAGTAAAAATGTCAAAGATAGACAAGATGAGCATCCTTGGGGTGAGGAGTTTTGGGATTGAGGATAAAGACAAACAAGTCATCTCTTTCTTCACTCCACTGACTGTACTGGTTGGACCCAACGGAGCAGGGAAAACGGTATGAGAACATGTCTGGAGGAGAGTAAAGGCTGACTATAAAGCATGACCTGTTGAGAATGAACAAGGAAGTTGACAGTGTACATAGGGGTTATGCTCTGGTCTGGTGATTTGTGCCCTTTTTTTCCCATATTTTTCTAGTAGCAAATATTTACAAATGATAACTGCAACTCTTGTGTATTCATATGACCCTCTTCTTTTCTGTTTCCAGACTATTATTGAGTGCCTTAGGTATGCAACATCAGGAGAACTTCCCCCTGGATCTAAAGGAGGTGCATTTGTTCACGATCCAAGGGTGAGCTTTCTCTCTTGTACTTTATTGCACTTACTTACTACAGTGCACACCAGTCCACAGTGGTCTGTTTGCAAATTCCTCACATGATTGTGTTGTCTCATGTGTTAAAGGGTTAATTTTAGATAATTTTTCGTGTGATCACAGCAACCGCACTCAGTGTGCACCAAAACAACCGGACCGAGACCCTCTCAAAGAGGTGGTCTCAGTCCGGTTACAAACAAACTCTGGTGCGGTTCGTTTGTGGTGAGAACGTGTTCCGACCTCGGTCTGAACCAACACCAACACGTTGTTGGGGTTAAACATGAGCATGTTACAGTCCTGGAGGATTATTAATGTGCACCTCCTCCTGTACTGGCTTAATATGCACATTCAGCACATCCAGTGCATCAAAACATTGTTTTCTAGTTGGAGCCGCTCCTCGTTTTCAAACTGTATGGTTTGACTAAAATGAACAATGACAGCAATATAGTCCACGATGAGCAGCGCTAAAATCAACCTGCGTAGTTGTCCCTCCACTGTGACATTAGAAAGTGTCACATTTATCTTGCAAGTGTACTCTTCTTCAACATTTTGTTTACTTCCTGGATTTTTCAGGCATGGAAATTCTGACCAATCAAGAGCAGCTTCCTCGCACAAGGCATTTACTCTGGTCCGCTTGTAAATGCTGCTGTGAGAACACGAACCAACTCTAGGCAATTATGCAACTCTGTAACAAAATGAGTCCCTGATTTGGACCAAAGCAAATGAACTCTAGGTCTGAAAGCAACTACAGTAACATGAAAAATGATGTAATAAAAAGAACAAATATTTTATGAATTAAATTATTTGAATCTACCCAGCTGTCCTGTCATTTAATAGCCAGATTATGAAAGTGATCAGCCTCATACCAGAGACAGAATACTCACTTAAAACAATGCAATGAATGACTTGTAAGATTTACTATGACTTGTTGGATGTTTCGAGCCAATTTGTGATGGCTTTATTATTACAGCAAGCTAATTTATATGCGTTTATCTTGTCCCTACTATTTTAATCCTAACCTCATAACAGTCCCTGTCTCTAGTCCCTGTCAGAGATTGATTACTGAGGCTATCTTTGTTAATGTCAATTCATGCTGTGTGAATTCCAGGATGCCCATGAGACAGATGTGAGAGCACAGATTCGGCTCTTATTCAGTGACGTCAATGGAGAGAAAGTGACTATCCAACGCTCCATGTCCTGCACTCAGAAGGCAAAGAACTACTCCTTCAAAAGCTTGGAGCAGGTCATCACTAGAATGAAGTAAGCCACAGTCACAAGTTTCTTAACTCATTTTTTGTTGACTATTGAGAGGATTTATTTATTCATTTATTTTTGAAGTGATGTTAATGTTACATGACCCCTTTCTTTACATGTGACCTCCATCATCATTCATCCAGAGACGGTGAGAAGGTGAGCTTGTCATCAAAATGCGGCGAACTGGATCGGGAGATGATTTCTTCACTGGGTGTGTCGAAGCCTGTGCTGAACCATGTCATCTTTTGTCACCAAGAAGAGTCTAACTGGCCCCTCAGCGAGGGCAAAGCACTCAAAGATAAATTTGACTCCATCTTCGCTGCGACTAAGTAAAGACCACTCATTCTTACATTTTTATTCAGTTCTTTTAACGTAAAGCATCACATTACGTAAAATGATTCAGACGCAAACATACTGACCCGCATATTATAAGAGAAATTCTGTATCCCTATGCTTTGTGTTTCTCCAGGTATATCAAAGCTTTAGAGACGATGCGTCAGTTGCGTCTCAAACAGAGTCATACAGTCAAAGAGTGTCAGGTGGAGCTGCGCTACCTGAAGCAGAACAAAGAGAAAGCCCAGCAGATCAGAGAGACCGTGGCCACCAAGGAGGCTCAGCTGACGGCCTCTAGGGACAGCATCCAGCAGATAGAGAGCCAGATTGATCCACTGGAGGTTTGTTGAGGATGGATGTTTGTGTGTGTGTGTGTGTGTGTGTGTGTGTGTGTGTGTGTGTTTATACATACGTTTCAAGGCAAAGCCAACAGATGATGTTATCGGACAGAGATTATTTTTTTTACATAGTTCTAGTTCTCAAATGTCAAACTGATGAAGTGTTCTAACACTATTAGTTTGCTCAGATATTTTTATCAGTGTAAGATGACAGATACTCTTTAATTATCTGTATTGTTTCATAAACTATTTTTCTTTGTATGAAGCACGTTTAGGGGTGCGTTGATAAATAGACCACTTGTGTTGATCCAGTTATTTCACTGCTAACACAGTGTTTCATAGTTAATTGTCAGTCATGTTACGAGCTTAAATAACTGGATCTGTGGCCATGTCTGACATGAGAGCAAGTTGTTTTACACATTCGTTTTTGAGGAGATTCTTACAACAAAGCATATTGATATGTATATCAAAATACTGATGTAGACGGTTGTAATTAACTGTCATTTTCAGCATTTTTTGAGTATTAATACGCTATTAATTGCCATCACAAGTCAAGTTATTGATGTGACAGAGAGAAAAAGTTAGTGTTTACACTTAACAGCTGTAATCAGCAAATATATAGTATTTGACCTAACAAGCATTTAAAGGGATAGTGCACCCAAAAATGAAAATTCAGCCATTATCTACTCACCCATATGCCGACGGAGACTCAGGTGAAGTTTTAGAGTCCTCACATCCCTTGCGGAGATCGGCGGGGGCAGCGCTAGCACACCTAATGGCTGACGGCGCCCCAGACTAACGTCCAAGAACACAAAATTGAGTCCACAAAATACCTCCAACATGCCCATCCGTAGTGATCCAAGTGTCCTGAAGCCCCGACATAAAAAGTTGTTTCGAAAAACGTCATATGAACTCTGTTTTTAGCCTCACTGTAGCCTGTAGCTCTGACTGCTTCTCTGTGCTCTGCGCTCACGTGTGCGCGCTTGCGCGAGACCAGCGAAAGCATGAGCTTTGCTTACCTGTGTTTACATCACGTGACACGTGCACCGCAGGGGGAGACAACAGTAACCACAGTAGCTAAAAGATAATTTGCACTACGGTCTTTTAGCAAAGGACAGCCCAACATGTCTGAAGACTTTGAAATTGAGGAGGAACAGCATTTCTTTGTTGAGCCGTATTTGTTTGAGCCCGAGTATACAGACGTGGAACTCAGGCTACTGGACGAAGCAGCCGCCGCAGCTCATGAACCTAACCCTCAGCCAGCCGCAGAATACCGGAGTCGAGCACTGGAAACCTGGTGGTGTAGTTGTTTCAAATGCAAAGCAATGCCAACGGATGAGGAAAGTCTTTGCTGCTCAGACTGGGAATTGGCGATGCCTGCACTTGAGAATCTGGACATCAGTACTGACAAGACTGCTGCTCTTCAGAGACCGTGCATCACTGATCACCCTGAGCGCACACATGTGAACGCAGAGCACAGAGAAGCAGTCAGAGCTACAGGCTACAGTGAGGCTAAAAACAGAGTTCATATGATGTTTTTCAAAACAACTTTTTATGTCGGGGCTTCAGGACACTTGGATCACTACGGATGGGCATGTTGGAGATATTTTGTGGATTCAATTTTGTGTTCTTGGACGTTAGTCTGGGGCGCCGTCAACCATTAGGTGTGCTAGCTGCTCCCCCCGCCGATCTCCGCAAGGGATGTGAGGACTCTAAAACTTCACCAGGGCCTCCATCGGCATATGGGTGAGTAGATAATGGCTGAATTTTCATTTTTTGGTGCACTATCCCTTTAAGATATTTGACGATAGTATTTCATTAATAATTGTAATCAAAGTCATTCAACAAATAGATTAATCAAATACGAGTTGGAGCACTAGATATTGGTATCACTCTGGGAAAAAAAATCTACATGTACTGTATGTTAGGTACTTATTTTAGCTCTGCATGTCCTAAAAAGAGAGGTGAAGGTATTTGGTCAACTACTGTACAGAGCCCAGCAGCTGCATATAAGCTAAACATAGAGTACGTTTACAGTTGTAAGCATGTCTGATGTCTACCAGTAGCTCATTAACTTTTATTAACATTTTTCAGAATCGACTGACCGATATTGACATGAAACTGGGGAAAGTGATGAAGCTGGACAACGACATCAAGGCTTTAGACAGCAGGAAGAAACAGATGGAGGAGGACAACAAGGAGTTGGAGGAAACAATGGAACAGGTACCATAAAATATGTCATATACACATGTAAACATTGACATACACATGTTACTGTTATGATGTAAAAATGGATAAGCTCATTAAGGAATGAGAGACAGAAATGACTAATTAAGAATGAGAGGAAACTGGTTCCAGCACTAAAATCAATGCTCACATACCACTAATTGTGGAGGCAGCACATTGGCTAAAATGTTTTGGGAAACCTGACAAGATGCTTGGAAGATAATAGAGGATGGATTAAAAGAAATGAGATAGAAAATGAAATGCATGAACGGGGATGACGAGTTTAAAAAGAGGAAAACACAGCAAGTCTTCCTATTTGTCTCTCTGACATGAGGGTTTGTTCAGCTAAACACCCGCTTAATGATTCTCCAGACACCGCTCTATAAGTATCATTAACCTAAATGGGAAGCTAGCAGAAAGACTGCAGATGGCCAATGAGGTTGTTGTAATTCTGTAATGACAAGGAGGTTCATCACTGGTCTGTATTGATATGAATGTCTTTTACAACTGATGGATGTTTCTGCTCGTCTGCCTTACAGGAACCAGAAATCTTTTTGTTCCATCTGTTTGATGCCTCTCAGTCGTGTTTGTGTCTGCATCTGAAGAGAGTTTGCTTTTGTTTGAGACTGGGAAAGTGCCAGAAACTGAGCACCCTATTTTCTATGTGTTGGCATGTGTTGTTTTGTCAGTGTGTTAGCATGACTTCGTAGGGAATTTAAGGTGCTTTGTGTGATTGATATACATTTTGTTTATGTCAAAATTATGACCACAGTTACCATTTGCTTTTGGTCGCAAAGAGGCTGATCATTTTTTGGCATTTCCACCTTTTCATAATGTAATAATAATGTAATGCTGTGACTGTGTGACATTGTTACTCCTGAAGTGTCAATATGCTGTGTCTTTCATCCAGCTCATTTTCAAAAATCCATTGCCCAGGGCTCAAACCTCTGACCCTGTCACTTTGCTAAGTTGTAGTCATTGAGCTTCTGAGCCACTCTAACCCAGTGAACTGTGTATGTGGCAGGTGTTCCAGGGTTCAGATGAGCAGCTGCAGGAGATTTACCAGAACCACCAGAGGACGGTGAGGGAGAAGGAGCGGAGGCTGACAGACTGCCAGAAGGAGCTGGAGAGAGCCGGTCGGGAGTGTCAGAGACTCAACAGAGTCAAGGCCGATCTCCTGGTAGAACAAGGTACACACACCTGCACACATGTAACACTCTTATAAAGGTCTGAAAACGTTGTCCAAAATAGCATTTTGTCTGAATTTCTAAGCAGACCTTACACCCATATATAAGTGAATGTGTCTTATTCTTGATTGTTTGTGAGTGCAATGGAATACTCTGTTATTCTCTTAAGGAATAAAGCACAAAAAAATGTTGGTGATAGATACAAGGATGGATGGATAGACAGTAGGAATGAAGAGGGATGTTTCCTTCAGACTAACTTAGCTGCTGAAATCTTGTCTCTGTTCCCAGGTCGTCTGCAGCTGGAGGCTGATCGCCACACTCAACATATCAAGAACCGCGATACTCAGGTGCCTCCATGCTCTCGTACTGCAACACTGAACACACTCTTAGTGTTTGAAAGGGATGCACTTACATTTTTGATGACGTCTAGCTGTTATTCCCATAGAGGTCGAATGCAATTGTTGTAAACAGTGTTGGGCAGTAATGCATCCAGTGATAAGTAGTGTATCTAATTACTAATATGACAGTTAGCCCAAAACCAAACAACTCGTTACAACGCTGCATTTAATATCACATCACTACTTACAGTACCTGAAATACAACATCACATCTGCAAACTCATTTCTTTAAACATCTCGAAGCAGCGAGCTAGTTGGAAACACTTACCTTCGCAGCTGGAAATGTTTTCATCACTTTGATTTTGTCAGGAGGAAAGATGACAAAAACACTGTTGCTGCATGTAGTCGGACTAAAACTCTTTCCACTGCAAAAAACACGTCCTCAAACCTCCTGTCTGAAACACCTCGGCTACTACAACAGCACAACCCCTTGTAGCTCCAGGAAATACACCCCAGATTTTACTCAAGGACAGCTGCAGGCTACGAAGAAGTAATGAAGCCTGTGGCTGGGTATGTGGTAGATGAAATGTTGCTCCACAAGTGACCCTCAGTCTTTCGGGCAGAGCCTTGGGAAAATACCGGTCACAGGCAGCACAAAACCCCCAGGTCAAAAAAAAGAAGCTATTTAGCCTTAGCTACTCTTAACAGCAGTTACCCTGACATTCACACAGAGGCACACGTCTGAATTTTGGGGAGATGCGCAATAGCCAGTGTTATGGGGTGTGAAAAAGTAATACAACGAGTAGTAAATTACTGTTCGCGGGGAATGATAAGTAAAGTAATGTCATTGTTGAAAAGTGTACTGAGTAATACATTACATTTTTAGAGTAATGAGTCCAACACTGGTTGTCTGTCTGTTTGGACAAAAGTAACTGCCAAATGAATGTAATGTAATGTAAGGAGCAAGTCAAGCCCACACACACAGCCTGCCTGTCAGCTTAACAAAGGGTCCCTTCATTTCTGTAACCATGTACAGTAACAACTTAATATTTTTCCATGTACAAAGACACAAAAACTTTTGCAGTATGTTGAAAATGACACTTGATACCTAAAAATGACTGCACCTAAAGATTTTGAACCATGTTTGATATAAGTGCTTACATATTTCTTTCTTAGGTTCGCTCTTTGTCGTCCTATCTGGACATGGAGGGTTACGACCGCCCACCCTTCTCCACTCTTCAGCTTGAGAGCTTCAATCGTCACGTCACACAGAGACTGGAGCAGGAAAAACAGACACTCTCTCAGGTTATGGTAAGAAAAGCTTTAGTTTAATTTCTGAAAACAACAAAAAAAAGTCACAGCACTTCTCTTCTCAATGCTGTTCATAATATTTTATACCACAGACATGGAGTAAATAAATGAGCTATTCAGTAGTGCCTGATGCCTCCTTTTATTATTCTGTCCACTCAGGCGGACCTGCAGGAAAAGGAGCAGCAGAAGCAGCAGTCCATTGATGAAATGAGGGATAAGAAGACCGGCCTGGAGAGAACCGTGGAGTTGAAGAGGGACCTGCAGGGAAAGAAGCAGCAAGAACTGAGGAACATCAGGGCAGAGCTGCAGAGGCTCGAGGGTTCATCTAGCCGACTGCAGGAGCTGGAGAATGAACTGGCCAAAGCAGTGAGTATACACACAGTGTAAAGTGTGTGTAAAAGTGTGTCTGTTGTTTTGTTTAAGTTTATTGTTTTCTTGTTTGTTGAAACAGATTTGGCAGTTCAATAGCATCTCTTTCTGTTTGTGTGTGTTTCCTCTTCAGGAGCGTGAGCTGCAGAGCGCAGTTCAGAGCTCTAACGTGGATGAGCTGAAGGCCGAGGTTGTGGAGCTACAGAGAGAAAAGGCTGAGCTTGACCGCACACAGAGGCAGCTTGACCAAGAGATGGGAATGCTCAACACACACACCACCGCCCGCACGCAGATGGACATGCTGAATAAAGACAAGGTAATGTGTAACCACTGGAAGGCAACTGGTGTGAAACATTCTCCCCCTTTCTAGTCTCAGACTTGAGCCTCTTGCACTGTGAATATGTCCACCTTCTTCCTCACCGGCTCCTGTCATTTCCTATTCTCATCTTTTCTCTTTTGCTCGTCCAGACGGAGAAGGAAGAGCAGGTTCGTAAGATCAAGTCTCGTCACAGCGAGGATCTGGTGTCATTGCTGGGTCACTTCCCCAAGAAGAGAGAGCTGGAGGACTGGATCTATTCCAAGTCTAAGGAAATCAACAGCACCAGGGATAGACTCGCCAAACTCAAGTCAGTAAGCCTTATTTACATTCAAGCTCAGACATAATAAAAAGAAATATGAGAAAAAGATCACTTCCTGTGACACTGACCTGAACAATGTCTTGATTTTAAAATCTTTCAGCAAGGACCTGGCATCAAGTGAGCAGAATAAAAGCCACATCGCTGCTGAGCTACGGAAGAAAGAGCAACAGGTAACCGGCGACGAAGAGAAGTTCTTCAATGTGTGTGGCAGTCAGGATCTGGAGCAGGACCTGAGCAAACTGGGAGACGATCTGGAGAAGATCTCCAAGCAAAGAGGTGAATTATCCAAAAGAGAAATAAGAAGTAACTTCCTGACATAGACGCAAACAATAGTCTAGACCTGGAGAAGCCCTTCATACAGAGAAGTGAAAGAAAAACCAGCAAACAAACAAATGAATGAATGATGAACAAGCCAAGTATGTGCACCGCTTTTTACTCAACATACCACAATGCAATGCTTGCCATTTGATGTGCGGTACATTAATGTGACACTGTACCTGTCAGTGATAAAGGTACAGACACTACCAGTTTTACTATTGGTCTCTATGCTTGGAGTAAAACAACCAAAGAGCAGATAACTGTACTGTGTATCAGACACAGTGGCAGTTGAACTCATGTATGTGCTCATTTTAACCCCATAGTCCAAGTGATAGAAGTAGCATAGATTAGGATATTATGAATTTATTCTCTCTCCCTCCACCTGTGTTTTTATAGCCATGCTAGCCGGAGCCACAGCAGTTTACACCCAGTTCATCAGCCAGCTGACAGAGGAGAGAGAGCCCTGCTGCCCCGTGTGTCAGCGGACATTCCCCTCAGAGTCTGATCTGCAGGAAGTTATCAGTGACATGCAGTCCAAGCTGCGCCTGGTGCCAGACAAGCTGAAAAACACAGAGCAGGACCTGAAGAGGAAGGAGAGGAAGAGAGATGAGATGTTGGCGCTCAGACCTGTCAGGTATGGAGAAAGCTGGCTTTTTGGAGATTGTGTAATGGTGCAACAGGTGTACAGGACTATCAATCATTCTGTTACTTCTCACACTTAAAAAAGGAATATAGACATTGTAGTGGCACTACAACAAGGATTCACTGACTTTATATGCACTCTAATGAAGGCTCAGACATGTCAGGTGTGTTCAGGGTTGCCTTTCTTCTGTTGTGTCCATAAACAAAAACCAAATCAGCTCAAGCGTCATCTTCATTAGTGGATACAGTTCCTCATTTGAATGTCTTGCACTAGACTACATGAATTACTCATGATCAAGACCATTTAAAGCAGGCTACTAAAATTGTCAAAAAAATCCCTGATGTATTCATTCAGTCACCCAATCATACACACACACACACACACACACACACACACACACAAACAACAGACTATAGACTCGCTTGTCACACTAAAAATAGATATTCAGCTGTGTTCATTCAAGCAGTCTGGCATGTAGAGAAAGGAGGATGAGTTCTCAGCAGCCCACTGGGGCTGTGTAGCACAAGATTGTTATACTGAATATGAATCATGAAATAAATAAATGACCATCAAAAAAACATGAAGGACAAATATAGAATTTTAAGAATAAAGTTGTGTTTGGTATCAGAATAAGTCTGCTACTGTCACTTGGGTAACTCAGAATTTATTTTCATAGTTTTCCTTATTTCATAGCCTACTCTCTTGCAAATTGAGTATCTGTGTTTTCATTCAGTTATTCATATTCCCCTTGATTTGATTTCATATATTTACACCATGAAGAACAAAAAGTCCTTGTCCTGTTTCTACTCACGTTTGTTAAAGAGTGAAGTGCATGTTTTAGTCCACTAGATGGAGCCAGATTGTCATATGATTGAGATTTTATCTGTAGTTCTCTCCGCTGTCTTTTACTGACCTGAGCAGAACCCTACCTTTGAGAGAGAAAAGACGCACCAGCCTCTTTTTTTTGTTTTTAAAAATAACCTTTATATCTAACGTTTCAACAAGATCCACTTGTTTTCACTCAAGCTTTCTTTTGTGGCTGTCATCAGCAGATTAGGATTTCTCGGTTGTCATGATTTTGTTAACTGATTTACTGTGTATCCGAAAACCCGAGAAAGACAACGATCATCATCTACTAATTTAGTGACTTATGGAAACAAACATCACCAAAGTTTTAGCACCCATCGCAACGGATTCTTCACTGTTTGTCTTAATGTGTCTTAGTTAACAGGTTACGATGAAACCTTTTCTTAGCGTTTTAGGTTCAGCGTACCCTCAGGACCTGAAATCCTAGACAATTCTCAAATGATCTGGTTGTGCTGAAACTTTTGCCATAACTTGTGGGCATCCTTTTATAAATCCACAGGAAGCTTCAGAGAAAACAGTTCCCTGAGTAACAACAGGAAGTCAAATAAGAGTGAATATTGGATGACAGTATCTAAAGAAATGTAACACACATCTTTATTCTCCGCTCTATTTAGAACAGTATCGCTAATTGTCTTTCTGTTCTCGTTCATGCCTTCCAGGCAGTCCATTGTACAGCTTCAGGAAAAAGAGTTGCCTGAGTTGAGAAACCGCCTGCAGACTGTGAACAGAGACATAGAGAGGCTGAAGGGCGACGTGGAGGAGCAGGAGACGCTGCTTGGCACCCTGATGTCAGAGGAGGACACAGCCAAGGCCTGCCTGCAGGACATATCTCTAATGGACAGATACCTGGTACCATCCTCCATCCTTCTGTCTTTCCGCCCGAGTCCATCTGCATATTCCCCAGATATAAACTATGAGGCTCTTTCTTTTCTTGTCAGTTTTAATTATATCAAACTCACAAACAGCAGCAAAAAAACGAAAGAAACATCACAAGACTTTACATATCCCTAGAAATTTATATACATCTCCTTTTTCCATGTTGTTCATTACCTCACTGTATTTTTCTTTCCAGATGGACCTTAAAGAGTTGGAGAGGAAAATAGCTCAGCAGGCAGCCAAACTCCAGGGAGTAGACCTGACCAGAACCATCCAGCAAGTCAGTCAAGAGAAACAAGAAACTCAGCACAGGCTGGACACCAGTAAGATGACATCATACAGTTGTACCCATTTAGAGGGAAATGCTGTGTGTCTACAGTTTGGGTGTCATGTTGTAGTTTTGCCACCACTGGTATTTTACTCGTCTTTGCTTTAATTGCTGAAATTCAGGGAATAAGGTTAAAATGCTGTACACGGGTCAACAATATTAAACAAGTCCCCTTTAACTTAATCATATCACACATAAAATATCTGTTATAATATGGTATAACATCAATTTTTTCATTTGCTCTCAAAGTCTGAAAGACGTTCACAACAGGCAATTTGGGTTATAATTTTAACATCAATCTTAAAGGGATAGTGCAACCAAAAATGAAAATTCAGCCATTATCTACTCACCCATATGCCAATGGAGGCCCTGGTGAAGTTTTAGAGTCCTCACATCCCTTGCGGAGATCAGCAGGGGGAGTGGCTAGCACACCTAATGGCAGGCAGCGCCCCAGACTAACATCCAAGAACACAAAATTGAATCCACAAAGTATCTCCATATTGCTCATCCGTAGTGATCCAAGTGTCCTGAAGCCCCGACATAAAAAGTTGTTTTGAAAAACGTCATATGAACTCTGTTTTTAGCCTCACTGTAGCCTGTAGCTCTGACTGCTTCTCTGTGCTCTGCGTTCACGTGTGCGCGCTCAGGGTGATCGGTGATGCACAGTCTCTGAAGAGCAGCAGTCTCGTCAGTACTGATGTCCAGATTCTCAGGTGCAGGCATCGCCAATTCCCAGTCTGAGCAGCAAAGACTTTCCTCATCCGTTGGCATTGCTTTGCATTTGAAACAACGACACCACCAGGTTTCCAGTGCTCGACTCCGGTATTCTGCGGCTGGCTGAGGGTTAGGCTCATGAGCTGCGGCGGCTGCTTCGTCCAGTAGCCTGAGTTCCGTCCGTATACTCGGGCTCAAACAAATAGGGCTCAACAAAGAAATGCTGTTCCTCCTCAGTTTCAAAGTCTTCAGACATGTTGGGCTGTCCTTTGCTAAAAGACCGTAATGCAAATTATCTTTTAGCTACTGTGGTTACTGTTGTCTCCCCCTGCGCGCACGTGAGTGCGGAGCACAGAGAAGCAGTCAGAGCTACAGGCTACAGTGAGGATAAAAACAGAGTTCATATGACGTTTTTCAAAACAACTTTTTATGTCGGGGCTGCAGCACACTTGGATCACTACGGGTGAGCAGTATGGAGATACTTTGTGGACTCAATTTTGTGTTCTTGGACCTTAGTCTGGGGCGCCATATGCCATTAGGTGTGCTAGCCACTCCCCCCGCTGATCTCCGCAAGGGATGTGAGGACTCTAAAACTTCACCAGGGCCTCCGTCGGCATATGGGTGAGTAGATAATGGCTGAATTTTCATTTTTGCGTGCACTATCCCTTTAAAGCAACACAATGGAGGATTGTGCTTTTTACCTCACGAGGTCCCCCTACAGACGAAAAACGGCATTGTCTGTTAGAACTGTCGCAAAAATCTTTCTGTGCGTGCATTTGTTGACGAGCTAAAGATACCGGTGAACTTCCTGCAGCTGGCCGTGTAATGCGTGATCATCATGTCTTCAGAACAGGTAAAGTAGCCTTATAGCATTTTGTACATACATGATTAGGCCGATTGCTTTATTTATTTATTCATTTTCGAAACTCAGAAATGAGTTGCTCTCTGCATGTCAGGGCTGACCTCCTCTTCACAGCGCGTGCGCGCACTCACACAAACACAACAGGGTGAAGTCAGACAACAGCAGAGAGGCCTCGATGCAGATGAAGGGAATATAACTTCAAGATCACTCTAGTTGACGACAACTACGCTTGTTACTGTAAGTGCGATAAAACCTTTGCCAGCCAAGCCAATACTTTATCACTACATGTGATCAGCATGTAGAAAGCCATATATCAACCTGCTCTGTCCACAGTCTCTATCATGAGACCACTATCATGATTTACGATCGCGGTCGACACAAGCACATCGCGCTCGCAGTGCTGACAGCAAACTTTTAAAGACAAACTAAAATGAAAGCTGTCTGTATGTAGGCTAACACTTTATCTTAAAATGTACCTGAGGCAGCCGACCTGCAGACAGTGAGTCACCTCAGTAGAGGGTAACAGCAGTAACAGCGCCAGGTCACCATCGGTCGGGCATCCCTCCTCCTCTTTCAGCTCTCGCCAGCGTGTGAAAGCTGGGCCAATAATAATCCTTGTTCGCTCTCCCGTTTTCTTTTCTTTGCCTCCTCGGACAACACCTTCACCTTCTTCCTTTTCTTTGTCGCTTCAGCCATGACAGCCACATCTAACTTCATTCACCTCGGTTCGGCTGTGCTACTCTAAAGAGAGGAGGAGGATATGACTTATGCCGTAAAGCAGCCAAATTTTGTAGTCCTTTTTGTGTCCGGGTTCCTACCTGAACCCTGAAACTGCATAGTGCCAGTGCAAGCGAAACAGATGCTCTCGAACAATGACGGAGGTGTCATCCAACCTATTGTGAGTTGATGTACCATCACAAGGATCTTGGATATATATTTTGAGGGCTCAAAAACTCCAGTGTGTTGCTTTAATTTTCTCTTCTGAAGTTAAAGTTGATCACATAATACTGATAGGTATTTTTCACTTTATTAATATCAGTGAGGCAGAGTCCTGCAGGGCTCTGGTTTGGCAAATCCGTTCCCACCACCCATACAGATCATTACTGGAGTCAATCAGATACCCACTATTTTTTCAAAGACAAATCTGGGTCTGACCCAACCCATTAATCAAAGTCCCACCAGTGATAAACCCAACTGGTGACTGAACACACAGACTATACACTCACTCACTTTAAAGTGCTTTATTTGTACTATTTTTGTGCAATTGGAACATCTGACATGAATTCAAATCGTAATTAACCATCTATGTTGCTGAGATTGCTGTGCAGAAAAAGAACATCATCCACAGTCCCTGATATAAGCTGTGTCCTGTGTTCTTGAATCACAAATCCAGCCGATGACAGCTCTCTTTACTGTCTGCATTCAATGCTGGGTTGGTGAGAACATAGCTTTCATAATAAAAAAAAAAAAAAGTCCTGACAGCTGATTAGGCTTGACAATATTAGCTTAGCCTAGAATAAGATGTATGTTCCATACCCATACCTGTGAATTGATATTATTATATTTTTTACCCCTTACACAATGGATTACCCACTGGGTACTGACCCAGTGCAGGACAGTGCAGAAGCATTTCTCTGTGTAATGCAATACAGTTCACCTGCACCACATATTACATCCTCCAAAATGGTCATGCAGTTGAATCAACACCTCTGAAACAGTTACAACTAAAAGAACATTTGAACCTTCGTGAAGGAAGGGTTTATTGCACGACTGCTGTGTTAGACTGCATTAGATTGAGCTAGGTGTACCTAATAAACTGGCAGCTGAGTCAAAAATTGGCTAAGTATCTCAGTGATGTAGATTCACAGTACTGTATGCATCTTAAAGTCAGACCACAGTGACCATTTTGTAGAAGCTTGGGTCAGAATTTTGGGAATTGTGTTTTTCGCACCTTCTAAGCCACAATATTTTTTGTTTTTTGCCATATAAGTAAAGGAAATAAAATTAACTTTCAGAGACTCGAAGCATGCTTAAATGGATGGAAGACAGAATAAATTTGAGGCAATTGTAAGACTTTTTGGCTCTGCCTGTTTGTAAATTTTTGTGTCTTTGCAGCCTCCAGCAAGATGGAGCTGAAACGTAAGCTGATCCAGGACCAGCAGGATCAGATTCAGATGCTGAAAAGTGCCGTGAATGAGACGAGAGCAGAGAAACTGCAGCTGAGCAGTGATTTGCAGAAACAGCAGCAACTTGAGGAGCAGTGTGTCGAGTTCACCACTGAAATACAGGCCTTTACCAGGGACATCAGGGTACATGTTACTGCTTTTGTATGTGTAAGATGCTGATATAGAGGCAGCTGTGAATTACAGTAGATAAAGATTTTTGTAGTGCTTACACCTTCACGTTTTTAAGTTCAAGTTCACCCTCTGAATAAAGACTGCAATGCACATTTTTCACATCGGAATTTTTATTATTACGTTGTGTCCGGCCAGGAAGCGAAGGAACAGCTGTCCCCTTTGTCTGTAGCTCTGGAGAAGCTGCAACAGGAGAAGAAGGAGCTGGTGGAGCGCAAGAGGCAAAAGCAGGAGGAGGGGCAGGAGAAGGTGGACACATTCTCAGTTTTGTCTCTCTATCACTGTACTCTTTCTCTGTACTGATATCAGCAAATAATTCTGAAACAAACTGTTGTTTCACTCACATTTAATCACTGGATATATTTGATGACAAAACATTAGTTATTTTAGAAAGCACAGCCAGTTATTGAAGTTAGCGGTTAAGAGTGTACTTTGAAAGTATTTCTACAGCAAATTAGGCAACACAAAAAACTGTAAGGATGGATTAAAAGCAGTGTTAAGCTTCCTCTGCTGATTACTCATACTCGAATCACAATTCTGACCCTTTGCCTCTGACAGATCAACGCCATTAAAGAGAAAGTGAAGGCGATCACCTCTTTGGAAAGAGACATCACCAAATATGTTGATGACGGCAAAGACGAATACAAAGAGGTAACATGTTTGCCACTAACATACTTGATGCATCTATGTTTCTGCTACCTCCATGGCTTATTTTGTGACAGACATTACATACACATGGTTATCATGAAAGGTAAATGTATGCTGTCTTCGTTCACTCTGAAACACCAGCTTTCCTTTTTCTTTGTCATTAGCCCTTTTTAAATAGGAGTTGTGCAAATTTGCAGGAAAGCCCAATCAGTCTTCTTTCAGCATTGGCAGTATAAAAACAAAATCGGGGAGTGCAGCAAAATGCCGCCTACCTACTTTTGTTTATACAGAATGCGCCTTTTTCGGGGCAATGGGGGGCGTGAGCAAGTAACAAAACGTGTAGCTTAGCGTGTGACGTAAACAGTGACGTGGGAGGGAAGCCGCAGCTAGTCAGTCCTTTGGCGATTCTCTCATAAGTCGGCCCGTCCTTCACCGTCCCGTCATCTGACGGTTAATGGCCTCTTCATTTGCGAGGGCAAGGGGGGCGCGCAATTCCTTGTCTCCCCAGTTGCTCATCTTTACAGTGTCCGTGAGGTTTGTGTTTCCCTCTTGCTACTAGCTGCTTGCTAATTCCTGCTATCATCTGTTTCCTGTTTATCCACCGTCAGTGGCTGGCACAAGCGGCATCATTAACAGCTCCTCCCACAAGTCATCAACAGCTCCTTGGTCTTTTTAAACTAAAAGGGTTCCGCCAATATGTCTACCCTACGAGGTCGAAAACTGGGCACCTCGGATCAACTCGCCAATCCGGCTTTGTGTGTCTAAACGCCTGCAGCTTGCCGGCAAAACGGCCCAACATTCGCCAAAAATCTGGCAGTGTAAAAGGGGCTATTGTTTCCTTTGATATTGGCTGCAGAAGCTTGGCTTTGATTGTGTCAGATTATTCACTTTTGAAAGTACTGAACAACTTCATTGACTTTGTCTGTTGTTGCTGCAGCAAAAAGAGTCTGAGCTTCAAGAAACCAACACTCAGCTGCATGAAGCTGAGAAGCATAAAGACAAGATAACCAAGGAGATGGGAAACATCCGTCAGGACATAGACACTCAGAAGGTACAGCCCAATGAGTCATTATTGTCTTCATTCTCATCTTTTTGTCTCTTTTCTTTTCAAAGAAAGTTGTAAATTCAGTCCGCCATCTTTGTTGATGCAAGTCAGGCCCTCATAGAGTCTGAGTTTCTGGAAATTCATCCACTTAAAAGATGCAAAGAGAAGATAGGCAGCATAAAAGTATAACTTTTTGTATGTCTCTTAGGTCCAGGAGCGCTGGTTGCAGGACAACCTGACCTTAAGGAAACGTGTTGAAGAGTTAAAGGAGGTTGTGTCTAAACGTGAGGCTCTTCTGAAAGAAATGGGCAACATGCAAGTCTTGCAGCTGCGCCAGTAAGAGCACAACACTCTTGTTAATTATCTGTAATATCAATTAATTTGATCAAAGGGAGCCAAACTGCACAGAGGCTACCTTTTCAAGACATCCTCAATCTCTATCCCCTTGGCAGTGTCACTCTTGTGAAGGTTACTCATGGTCACGCAGGAAGTAATATTAGAAGTTTGCGACAGTGTTTTCACCTCTTTGCTTCATGTGATTGTCCAGAGAACGGCGTGAAGCGGAGCGCAAGTTGGAAGAGTTGAAGAAGAACCGCAGTATTGCGCTGGGTCGTCAAAAAGGCTTCGAGGAGGCAATACTGGAATGCAGGTGAGATAGGCAGAGCTGTTGTTGGGTTTATGCAGTACAGAGCTAAACCAGATTCAGCTGAGATGTTCTTTATTATACCATATACCATATGTTGGATCTAAAATAAGTGATTTCCTGTTAACATCTTCATCAATTACCGAACAATAGAATCACATGTAGTTGTTGGTTATGTCCAGGCCTTTTGCTACAACGGTATTTGTTTTATCAATACCATGATTTCTTTCTCATGAATTGAACTTCCTCTATGAATCGATTGTTTGCAGAAAAGAGCTGCGAGAAGATCAGTATGACAAAGCTGATGAGCGCTACAAAAACAAGATGATCACAATGAGGACGACAGAGCTGGTCATTAAAGACCTGGATCTCTACTACAAGGCCCTTGATCAGTAAGTGTTGCCCAAACATGTACACACACACACACACACTTAAAGTAGGTGTTAACTACAAAGTATTAACTAATCAGAGATTGCAATGGAGCATGAGGTATTAGTGTTAGTGGTGTTTTTCTATCACCTGATATTGAAAACACAAATCAATTACCAAAGCAGATTTCTTTTTTTTTTTTTCAAAGATATTTTTTGGGCATTTTTAACCTTTATGGTGACAGGACAGACAAGCGTGAAGGGGGGAGAGAGAGAGAGAGAGTGGGAGTGACATGCAGCAAAGGGCCACAGGCTGGATTTGAACCCGGGCTGCTGCGGCAACAGCCTTGCACATGGGGTGCCTGCTCTACCACTAAGCCACCAACGCCCCAGATTTCTCCCAGAATTTTCATAATTGAGGTTGTGAGCTGGAAATGACGGATGCAGTTTATGTAACTTGTATTATTATCGCGAAAATATCGTCTGTTTGTTATGTTTTTTCCCCCCGCGGAGGGCGGTGCTCGTAGAAGCAAATGTCAGAGATGTTGACTCAGCTTGGGAAAGTGTATATGTACGTATAGAATGACACAAACTGAAAACAGATCTTAAAGAGTGATTTCACCGTAAAACCACAGAGAAATGCAACCACGTGTGATTATGATAGAGAATTAATAAATAGTGTAACACACAGTGTTGCTGACTGCAATGTAGTTATCTGAAATCTAGTTTATCATGGGGTTCTTACAGGTGGATCACAATATCATTTTTGGGTAATGAGCGTATGTAACGATTCTCTACACAGATCTTCGTAGTGTCAGTTTCTTAGATTCAACCAGTCAGTCTATGCAGTTTTATTTTGTTGTCACATATGCTATCTACTGGCTAGGTAAGGTGTAACATGATGGGCTCTTCGTCGACAAAGCGGAAGACAGGCTGAATTTGAGCCATGCTGTGCTGCTAGCTAAGCCGTAAAGCAAGACGTGGACTAACCTGTGGTGTTAGCATGTTTGTAGCAAAACAAATAATGGAACAGATAACAATTGGAAGACATATCATTTTTACATGTAATGGAAAGGATTATCCAAAGTTTGTATCACTCTAGGAAATAAGGGCAACCTAAAACGGCATTTTAAAACCATACACAAAACCTACTAGAGAGATTTCCCAGCCAAAGGTGGGCTCCCAAAAACTCCCAAAAAACTCAAGACTCAAGAACTGGAATCTTAACTAGCAGCACAGCAGCCCATTTTCACAAGGCCAAGCACCATGGGAAAAGCAAACACATAGGGCTGGACGAGTTAGAAAAAAACTCCTATGTCGGTATTTTCAGGCTGAATGGCGATGCACGATATATCTCTCATTATTTTCTACAAAATGGGCCACATGTTTTAAGTTGCAAGTCAAAGCCGCATTTGAGATGTTACAAGCGCTTTTATAAAAAGAGACTGTGATCAAAATAAAATGCAAAGACAGGGATTTTTTCCCTGTTTGAAAATATACAGCAGCACAACATGTAAATGAAAACTGATATAAAAGAAATGGCAGGGCTGTACATGAACATTTTGCACACAGCACTGGAGCTACACAAGTTTTAAGGTTTGCAGCACAGGACACAAAACTTTAACATAAGTATATAAGTATCAAGTTGGCCTAAATCTGCTGTAGCTTGGAACAATTAAAATTTTTGTAGGGGGAGTTAAAGTCGCTTTCCATGGCCTTTCAAATGAATCTAGTGCTGGAAAATGATTTAATTATTTTTGATTTATTTAAACTATCAATCTTATTTATGCACATAGCATCAACAGAGAAGACAAGGGAGGGAAGGGGTGAGAGACAATGTCCGCGTTATATACTTCTTATATATTAAATGCCTGTGTTGTCGCTGCATTATTTAAACATCTGTTGCCTGCATCCAGGCGATGTCTCAGTGTCCTAAAATAGACTACCAGCGACGCGTTTACAATCACCACACAATCTAGCAGTGCTGGATTGCACGTGTGCTGCTGCAGTCATTTCATTCATCTCAAAGTTTGATTAAGTGTAGCACGTGCAAGATACACACCAATGTCGCACTATAGACTAATTAACAGATTAAACAGAGTAGCAGCTCAGTGTCTCTCTTAGTGTTACTGGAGACTATGTGAGTGAATTAGTGGGGTGGAGCTGTGCGGAGATTGTGAGAGAGGAAAGATGAACACTGGAATGCATTATGTAACCCAACTTGACTCTGTATCGATATAAACGGTGTTGTCCAGATTTATATCTTGCTCAAAAATATATAGATATAATGTACATAGTCGTCATATTGCCCAGCTCTGCAGCCACCACAGCATCGTATCGAGTGAGTCAGATCCTCATGAAACATAAAAGCCGTTCAAAGATGGAGAGATGGTGAACGAGGCCGTTTTTGGGCTTGTGGACCGGCTGTTTGGAGATTTTAAAAATAAAAACTCTGATCATGGCAGCTGTCAAGGATATTCGCTTATCCCGAAATACAGTAGCATGGCAATGTGTGGAAATAGCAGAAAACATTGAGGATAAACTTAAAAAAAGACTTTTGAGAGTTGTGAGTGTGTTTCCCTTCAATTTGATGAGTCCAGACATCACACATGTGGCACTGTTGTGTATTTACATGTTCAACAACATGAGTGCCCTGGACACTGGACTGGACATTTTCCCTCTGAAAGGATGTACTTGAGAAGAGGATATTTTCCTGCCTATTTCTAAACTAGTCTCCGTTACCACTGATGCAGCACCTGAAATGGCGGGTGTTGAACATGAGAGATGTGATGGAAGTTAACACGAAGACTGTGAATATCATTTGTAAGAGGAGCCTTTCAAGGAGGCTATCCAGGCTCAGGTGGAAGATAATGAAGCCCAACGTGTGATGGCTGAAGAATGGCAAATTTCTGGTGAGATTTTGCAAGCTGTTGCCTTAAGTGAGAGAGTTTCTCAGGCAGTCTAAAGGTGCACTGTATGCAGAGCTTGATGACAAGCAGTTGCTCATGGACTTAATGTTTCTCACTGACTGAACTAGCATTTTGAACACTTATAAGCTCAAACTACAGCTGCTTTCAACCAAGCTGCAGCACCAGGACCTGCACTACTTTCAAAACATGCAGTCAGAACTCGAATGTCAGGGCAATGATGCAGCTCAACTCGAAAGTGCCCATTACATTGAACAAGTTCAGAGCATTGCATCTGAGTTTGAAAACCGTTTCACAGACTTTGCATCACTCGGGATGTGGGTGATATTACCTCCAAAGTGGGAACACTATTCCTCCTGGACACTAAATTCTCACCCTTCAGGATGACGTTAAGGTGAAATCCAGGGCAGCTACTGGTGACATAAAGGGTGAATTTTGGCACCTGCTCTCAGAAGAGATGTATCCTAATGTAAGAAGATATGCTTTTTTTGCCTGTCAGCCCTATTTGGATCCACCCACTTTTGTGAATCTGCCTTCTCCCACATAAAAACCCACAAAGGCCAAGTTCCGATCCACCATGACAGGTGACCACCTATCCGCCTGCTTGAGACTTGCCACCAGCTGCTACACCCCTGATTATGAGAATCTAACATCCTTCTCCCAATGCCCATTAAAGATGTTTAATCCCTTTTCCAAAATATAAAACATGTCTGCTGTATATAAGTAGCTTTGTTCAACTCAGAGTTCCCAAAGTAAAAAATTAATGGAATTTCACAGTTGCAATTTCCAGGTCTGGGAATGTCATGGAATTAGTAAAATCATTGAAAGTTTTGGAAAAGTCTTAGAAGTTTGTTTTGTATGATGAAAATGTTATGTAATCTTCCGTGGATAACCTTACATGTAATGTATAACGTCATATTTATTGCCTGTAGATGTCGATGTTATGTAGCTATAATATAAGTCAATGGGTGACATTTTGTTTACCATCATATACGTTTCTCCATTTTCTCTGCATGTTCTGTCTCTCCCTTCAGGTATGCCAGCTAACTGAAATTATAGTCAAATAGAGTTTGAATCTAAAATGTTTGAGATGTGCTGGGCAAGTGGAGCAAAAAAAAAAAAAACCCAACAACAATTATTATGGGTCCTTAGAAAGTCATGGAAATTTTGTCCATGAAAATGTGTAGCTACCCTGAACTCATCATGGGACTGAGGCTAATTTGGGACTGATAGATCTTGTGATGCTGAAAAAATGTAAAAGTAGATCTGAAGTGTACAAAGGCTGGGTGCCCCTCATTTAGAAGAGCCAACAATCAAAAACAGCTCTGAAGTCACTTCTTTGATTTGCAGAGATTTGTATAAAGAAGACGAACACTGAGGAAAAATAGTTACAGAAAAGAATGAAAAGAAAACATTATGATAACATCTTGTTTATGAAAGGCGATTCATGCTTACAAGTAGGTAGCAGTGTAAGATTTAGTCTCAGCTTCGCAGCACATCCTTTGTCAAACCATCCTTAGTAATTTTCCTGTCATGAGATATCTGTCTGCTGTCCTCCTTATCAGGCCCTTTGAAGTTAGTCTTTAAAGCCCACAACAAAGTTTGTGGGTTGTTAGCTAAAAGTCAGTTGCTTGTGTGTTGGAAACTTGAACAGTAATATCAGTTACTTACTAATAAGGACAGCACAGTGACACAGTGTCACCACACATCCTGCCAACCGACTAGGGCCATCCTGTGAAGAGTTTTCTTTGTATTGTCTTTTGCATGCAGTCATTGTTTTGAGCTCATCACTGTAGCACTCTGAATCCAGTGAAGCAGCTTGTCCTGGCAGTGTGAAGCTAATGTTGCATCACGCAGCTGTAGTGCAGATTATCAGCAGTAGCATTAACCCATCTCAGTGTCATCAGTTGGATATCAATACAGTGACATATGATTCACCAGGTCATTATTGCGATAACTGGCCAACTGTGCAGCTGTTATCAACAAATATAATGCCACTTTTGAATGTCATGACACAGTAGAACATTATTGCTTAACGTCCAGTATACCATCTAGTGACCTAGCTTGTACTGAATTATTCAAAAGCAGTGTTGCCAACTCGGCAACTATCTTGCTAGATTTACCGACTTTTCAGACTGTCTTTATTTTATTTCTAAAAAATGACCAGCAACAAATTAAGCGACTTATTCAAACCATAGAGGAAAAAGAGAAATATAGTTAAATATATTCTAATTTTATTTATTCCCATGCCTGCTGCTCAGAGTTGCTGCAGTTCAAGGCTCATCTGCCAAGAACACAGTCAGTAGGTGTAGGACAGGCATGACGACAGAATACACCAAATGTTTTGAGCATTTTTCTGTTGAATCTAATTCAACAACGTTGTAAAATGCTTCCAGTAACTCACAATGCGCATCAATGCACAGTGACATCACCAATATGCATAGAAACGCATGACATCATCTCTTCGTAGTGACTGGAGCTAGCTTTAGTTGGAAAACAGTTGGCAGCGCTGATCAAAAGCACACCCATTCACCACAAAAGCAAAGCAGTGACGACATTTGTTGTAGCACTGTGTGTAGGTGTAAGTTTCTGCAGTAAAACACGTCAGTCATTGTGAGTAAGAATTGTTATCTTTTGTCACCATTATGGACTGGAAACCGATGTGGTAAACACATGAAGGTTTTGCAAAATGTGTGGCTTCACTGTAGGGTTGGACTTAACATTTTCTTTCTGTGTATGAAATAATTAGGCAATTAATCAATTAATGAATTAGTCAATCAAAGAAAACTATTATGAAAATAGTTTTAGTTGTTTTTTTTTTTGGTTGTTTTTTTTTTTAGCAAAGAATGCCAAATATTTGCTGTTTCTAGCTTCTTCAGTGTACTGTTGCTTTTCATCGTCACATATTGTACACTGATTTTGGACTGTGTGTCAGAACACAGCATTTTAATTAATTTCAATTCACTTTAATTTACAGAGAAATTATGATCTTATAATTGAAATTATATTTTTCACTGCTTATTTCACTATATTAATTGATTCACTGAAAAAAGAAAAATCATTTAGTTGGAGCCCTAACACATTTAGTTTTTATTCTGGATATCCAAAGTAAATGTTCATTATTACAACATTGGAAATAACGATTATTTTCAACAGTCACGTTAGGTATACAATTAGAGATAAGATTAAGGGGATAAGGGAATCAGCAAGATAATCTATGGATGAAATACAATTGATGCATAAAATGAATTAAGTGTGAAATATTTGCCTGTAGAAATGCTCCAACAAAATACCCAAATACTCTGCAAGTCTGACAAGCATGAAACAAATCACAAGTTTGTTTCCTAGAAATGTGACCACGTTACTATCATGGTAATCATTGTAATGTGGCATCAGGTTTGCATTTGCTGTAATGATTTCTGCGATAAAAATGTGCAAAGAATTGGAAAATAATCAGCATGGTCAAATTTGAAAAAATATTTTAGAGGTTTTAAATTTAGAACAAAATTGCTACAGCTTGAATGTAAATAAAGCCACATTGGGTAGCTGTTTTGTAAGGCCATTAATCAGGCCTTTTATTCTTTTTCAGTGGCTTTCTTTCCCAAAAAACTTTCTTTCATTCCATCTTCAAATCCTATTGAAATCAATATGCGCAGTCACGGTGACAGACCATTTTTTTATGTTCTGGGACATAAGAAACAGTCTGATAGAGAAACAAACAGAGGATGAAAGTCGTAAGTGAACCTCAGAAAGCAAGTGTGAACTCAGTGTCAGATACCATCTGAGACGAGAGCTGAAGCATCATTTACCCATATGTGTGGGTTAAGCCATCAGTGTCTGAAATGATGCAGTGTTTGTTATCAAGATTGAAAGCAAGCTTTAGCAGCCTTCCAGCAGCAGACGCTACATCCAGGTCACAGTTTCTGTTTGAATACACAGAAAATGATTCAGAGATGTTTGATTTGGGAGTGTAACAAAGGCAATATGAAACTCACACTGTCACTTGTTTTGTGATTATCAAATATCAAATAATCTCAATTGCATTGTTATAAAATTCAAAATTCAAAACTCATTGTATAACTGTGTGACTGTTTGTTTATTTCTAGTTGAAAATGCACATTATTTGTCCACTGGCATTTCAAAAACATCACTATAAGTGGCCCAGGTTAACTCAATGACAAATTTGTACCTGTGGTCTCAAGTAGTGCATGTATAAGTCAGATAAATGGCAGGTTAATCACGTTCAACCAAAACTATAAAGCAATCATTTGAATATATTGTTATATACACATATATAATACATTATAATTTTAGCTTACATAATATGCAATAGCTGTCCTGATAACTCCCTAAAAACCCATTCTAACAAAACAGTTTATGTTAAAACTAACTTTACTACAGCTAGGCCACAACAAGCAAGGGATAGTAACCTTTAGGTTTGGGGGGGGGCGTCAGCTCTATGCAGAGCCTACACCACTGTGAGGTTATCAGGTATCACTCTGCAGTTACACCTCCAAAACATTTGTCGGTGTCAGGGTTTCTGTGAAGTGCTGTCAAGTTTAGTTTATGCAAAAAATACTCAAAACACACTTAAAACATAGCTTAATAGAGACAATTTTAAACACAAGTAAACAAGTCAGCTTCACTTTAACTTACAGCATTCACAGACAAAGCATTTGTCCTTTGCTGGACATGTTTTCCACACAAATAAAACATGCTAATGTTTTTAGCAAAAGCCTTTGGCATTTTACATTGTATAAATTAGCTGAACTGCTAGCAGACTTTTCCTCTATTTATATAATGGCAGAGACAACAGCAACATTTAACACAGGTAACATTACAAAATTCGGTTCTATTACAACTCACATGGTTCACTGACAAAACAACTGTCTTATACTAAGTGTGTTTTCCAAACACTTATAACATGCTAATTTTATTAGCACAAGGCATTTTACATTGTATAAATTTGTGGAAGTGGAAATTTCCTCTACCTATATGAAGCCAGGATAAATCATACACAAGACTTAAAATGCTATTTTGTGAAGGCTTTATTGTTTTTACAGTGTATTGTTTCTTATTTGTGAAATTAAAGTAAGTAACAGCTTCCTTTCCACTGAGGGAAATGGTTTCAGCTTACAAAAATGGACAGGGGGTCTGCGTCATGCAACGTGTAGTTACATTTCTGGGGAGGTGAACGTCAGGCTAAGGGTATAGCGTAGGCTCTACATCGATGCAGAGCCTACGCCCATAGTATGGCGTCAATGTGACACAGAAGTATAAATCCTGCTTAAAGGGATAGTGCACCCAAAAATGAAAATTCAGCCATTATCTACTCACCCATATGCGGAGGGAGGCTCAGGTGAAGTTTTAGAGTCCTCACATCACTTGCAGAGATGCCAGGGGAGAGGGGGTAGCAACACAACTCCACCTAATGGAGGCTGACGGCGCCCCAGATTCAGACGTCCAAAAACACATAATTGAAACCACAAAATATCTCCATCCTGCTCGTCCACAGTGATCTAGTATTTTGTGGTTTCAATTATGTGTTTTTGGACGTTTGAATCTGGGGAGCCTTAAGCCTCCATTAGGTGGAGTTGTGTTGGTTGTAATGGCTGGATTTTCATTTTTGAGTGCACTATCCCTTTAATACCTTCCTGAAATTTCACCAGGTCCTTCAGGGTGTTCCAGGGGATCCCCAGAAAAAAAGATAAATAGTTTATTTTGCCCTATTGAATTCACTGTCGAAGTAAGCCAATTGTGAGTAAGTGACTATTCTGATCAGAGGTTTCACTTCCTCCAGTTGTCTTCTTAATTGTAATTGCCAACTATAGAATTCTGTTCTTAATCATATCTTACAACCAAAAACTGTTCAGCTGTAGGTCCCTAAAGCGAGATCTCATAAAAATGGGGGTCTGTGGCCTAATGGGTATCAATTCATGGGTTCTTGGCACAAAAAAATTGAACTACTGGTCTAATTAGTTCACTGCTCTAACAATCACTGGCTCTTCTTTGGTCAGGAAAAATAAACTTAATTGACCGAGTTAGATTTGAAAATTTGCTGTTCTTCCCAGTCTCTCTGGCCGTCTTTTTAAAGTCTTGTAACATTGTCACCACCACTAGCTGTCAGCTCAGCTGCCTGTTTCACCAGTAGAGACTGACCTTTATTGACGCGTAATGTGCACTACATCCAATACACCCTCAATACAGCATCTCTGTATTAGTTTAATACAAAGATGAGCATCTGTGTTTTTGATGTTATTGGAAATCATACCATCAGGATATCTATATACCCTGGTGCATTGTGATACCTTCATACTGCCTAAGCCTAGTAGCCTCCAGCGTTCTGTTTATTTCATTTAAAACTAAAAGAAATGTTTTACTGGACTCATTTCAGTGGGATAAGTTAAGGTTTGCTACATCAAATGTACAGGTCTTCATGTATTTCTCATGAAACAAAATAGATTTTAAAATTGATGCTCTATTACGTTTAGGGAGTTGTAAGTATGTCGAAGCAGGCTGCCAGGTTATTGGGTCACAAAGAGAGAGCAGTCACTGTTCTTGTGTGTACACGTGTGTGTCTGCTGATTCTGGTTTTCTGTACTACTTGCAACCCTGACATGACCTACATGATTTCCGCCTTGTTGTATACATTATATATTTGGGAGTAAAAAAAGGAAGCTTCACCCAGCTCCACTTACAAAGTTATGAATTTTCACACCTGGACACTTGCTAGTACAACCACAGTCTGATCTGCTGGACACTGAGCACCAACTATCTTATCATTCATTGCAGTTATGGCAAATTAACGGTAGAAATACAGCGTTAACCTACCCAATGTGAACTTAAATGTATTTAATTGGCCACTGCAGTGTCTTGCCAAATGACATTGTGTTGCTACAAAAGTGAGTATCATCTAATGTCAGTCTTTTTAGAACAAAATTCCCTCTTTGTGTAACAACCTCTCCACTGCAGCTCAGCAAGGAAACACTGTCCAAGGAAAAACAAGTAGAAAATTCTGTACTAAACAGGCTGATACTTCGGAAGACATTTAATCTCTAAAAGACTTTGGACTATATTTTCACACAGGTCAGGAACTGTGGATTTTGTCGGTCATGTCTCACATCAGGGAACGTATTTTTTAATAGCCATCATGAACAGGAGGATGCTGTTTCACTCTAATTCAATATTCTAAACAATATAACAGGACAATCCTAGAGAGGGCAATACTCTAAAAAGGCCTAATCAGCAATCTTCTGATCATGACTTAATCAGGTTACATTTTTGTTTCCTTGAATTTGAATTCCCTTGCAAAAGGAAGTCATAAACCATGACTTCCTTTTGTTGCATAAAGAGTGTAAATACATGCAAGGTACACAAAGTCAGATGAATTGATAAGGACGGCTCTACTCCCTCTGTCTTTTCTTCCTTTCTTCATGGTTTGTCGATATATCCACCATATATGGGCTTCAAGAAGAAGCTTTGTGTTATCACTGTGGTGTTTTCAAACCACACAGTCAGTTTGCTAGATTATAGACAAAATGCTTCTTGGTATGCCGGAAAGCAGCATCTAGTTGGCTGCCTTCATATCTTTTATATCAGTATGTATCTTTGCCATGTATCAATATGAGATGGCTTTAGGAAAAAAAAAATGCTGTCACTGTCATTTTGTAACCAGATGATCAGAAAATGTCTTGTAGTTAGTCAGGCCAAGTGTGCATTGGCACACTTGTCTAAACTGCATGAAGGTTCATGGTAATTATCTGTTTGTGTCGGTTTCAGCTCACATAAATGCCCTTTATGTGTGCAAGCATGTGTGCACATTGTGGTGTGGCCTGGATATCTTCATCTCTGAACCAACGGAGAGTTTAATCTACCGTATGCTGTAATCCTGCAACGTGCTCCCTTCTTCATCTAAAATACATTTAGTTCTGTCCTTTTGTGTCCTTGCACACGCCAGGACCTGTAAACATATAAACGTTTTTTATATTATTAAAACTATTTGCTTTACAGTTTGGTATGTATAAATTACAATTACATTAAATTACATCCCTTTACTAGGGTAAAGTAAGATGTCAAACAAAATAATGTGTAGTAGATTGGATTTCGGTAAGGTGGACATGGTATCTAGTACATCGTAGCCAACGTAACGTCATGTCACCCATTGGTTTGTGGACTCTCCTTTTTAAGCCTCGAGTTTGGCGCTTAGGCCATCGCCATCTTGGCTTTTCGGAGCCAAAAGTGACTATATTTTGGCGAGAGGCTGGCACTGTGAAGGAGTGAGGGGTAGATCTGACTAAGAAGCTGAGGACACTATCAGTTGACATCCTGTCACTCAAGGCATCCCACCCTTAATTCTGTGTAACTTTAAGCCTTAATAAAATGTTAATAGATGAATATTATATAAACAAAATCACCCCCTGTACAGTTGTCATAAAAGGGGAAATTGGCTATAGAGACCAAAACTGTTTTGCACCAGGCTGTAAACATGTTTCTGCTGTAAAGTTGAGCATTGGCTGTCTATGGGGATTCACTGGCTTTTGGAGATAGCCTCTTGTGGCCATTAAAAGAACTGCACTCTGGCACTTCCATGTTGGCTTCATATTTCAGCCCAGTAGGTTGCAGCTTGGTTTATACCTCTGTTTTCTTTTTGCTTTCCTCAGAACCATCATGAAATTCCACAGCATGAAGATGGATGAGATCAACAAGATAATCAGAGACCTATGGCGCAGCACCTACAGGGGTCAAGGTGTGTTTCACTTAAAAAAAAAAAAACAACTGAATCTGTTGTGTTCATTGTATGCACAGTTCTCCTCCTTCACTCAGTGTGTAATCATTCTCCCTTGTCCGCTCGCCAGATATTGAGTACGTGGAGATCAGGTCTGACGTGGACGAAAACTCGTCTGCTGGAGTGAGGCGGAGGGTTTACAACTACAGAGTAGTGATGGTGAAAGGAGACACAGCTTTGGATATGAGAGGACGCTGCAGTGCTGGACAGAAGGTACCAGATAAGTTATTTCTATTTTAGCACATACTGTATATCACAGAAAACCCAGTCATGTATGTGATTAAAAAAAGGTACAGTTTTCTCCAGTGAATCATTTTGGAAGCAAGTGGAGTACAAAAGTCTAGCTCATACAAAGCAACTTCGCAACACCGGTTTGGATTTTTTTGTTTGATTAATTTGTGTGTGTCTTTCAAATCTGGCGTGGTGTGTCTAGGTGTTGGCGTCCCTGATCATCCGTCTAGCTCTGGCAGAGACCTTCTGTCTGAACTGCGGCATCCTGGCCCTGGATGAGCCCACTACCAACCTGGACCGAGAAAACATTGAGTCCCTGGCACACGCCCTCGTAGAGTCAGTACACGCACACGTGTTTTTGACTTTAAACTTGTGAAGACCCTTATTGACACAATGCATCACTCAATCTCTTATACTGCCTAACAGTCATGTCTATATGCCATAACCCCAACTCTTACCTGAAACCTGTAACTATTAAATCCATGTCTTAATCATGAAACAGAAACATGAGACATTTGAAGAAGTGAGGATTGACCCAAATGTTCTCACTCTCAAAGTATTGAAAATAGGTCTCAAACACACTTATGGTTCTCACAAGGGTAGAGGTACAAAACACACCCACACACACACTGACTTTGCAGCATGCAGACTCTGGTTCAAAAGCCTCTTCAACTCATCTTCAGCCTTGCATTAAGGCCATTATTACCGATGTACTGATAAACTGATAAACGGCTGCTTTCTTACGGTGGAATTGGGCAATAATACGATAATAAGGTATCCCGCGGTATCTAAAAATAGCAACGGTATCAGTTTCATTACGTCATTAAACAAAATCTGCCGCCCATATAGGCCTATGGGGGCCTGATATAATATTAAATATAATTTAATTTATTTAATGCCTACATAATGAGTGCTTGTCCAGCACCTATGTATGTGTGGTTGAGTTTTCAATTTAATACTCATTACGATTTCAAACTAATAGTAGGCTGTAATGTTTCTCTTATAACTGCCCTTCACTGTTGTTGGGAGATGACATTTGATAAAGTTTTTGGATGTGACGTCGTCACGTGACAGCTCAGACATGAGAAAGAGAAGAAAAGATGGCAAGCCGCGCATCAAGCCAGTTGGTTGCAAAAAAAACACATCTTCTGCAAGCAGCAGCAGCAGCAGCAGCAGCAGAAGCAGCAGGTCCAGTGGCCATCAGAGTGGAGGAGGGAGAAGTGCAACCCGAACCACCGAAAAACGGATGACTCTGGGCAGTCTCCTTCAAAGAAGAGCCGATGTGTTGGCAGGTCCGGTCGGCACCATACAGGAGCCAGCAGGAGCAGAGATAACTGCCTGTTGTCGCGAGCCTGTTATTCAGGGAGACAAAGACGCCCTTCTCTGGTGGAAAAGTGATGGAGCCAGGCGTTTTCCTCTGACGTCGGGGGTTGCCCGAAAGTACCTGTGCATTTGTGCCACAAGCTCTCCATCAGAGCCGATGTTCAGCACCGCGGCTGAAGTTGTCAATTCACTACGTGCCCTGCTCCAGCCGGAAAAAGTAAACATGCTGTTTTTTCTGGCGAAAAACCTTGAATAGTTTTGAAGCATAGGATGCTGCTATAGTTATCATTAGTTTGTTGAAATGTCATTTTCAATGAGGAGTAGCCTGTTCTGACGGACAGAAAAGTTCGGACTTGGAGAGGGTGAACTTTTCAAACTAAAGGTAGGCTCTAAAAATAAACCAGCAAACAGTATTTCCCGTTGCTTTCTCAGGATAGGATTATATATGCCCATTTTCGGTTATGCCTTGTTAGTTATTGTTGTTTTTCTTATTTGGTAAGCCCTAGTACTGGATGCTGTAGAGCTGTGCTTTTAATTTATTTGATTCATGTTGATAGGTTCTAAAAATAAACCATCAGACAGTACCCGTTGCGGTCTGAGGATACGCTGTATAGCATACATATATTATGTATATTATCGTTACTGCCTTTGTTATTGTTACTTTTTTGGAAGTGGACTGTAGCCCACAGACAATTTGTTGTTATTTCATTCGGTTTTGGTGACTGCTGCATTTGCACTTTTTTAAATATTTATTAATAAAAGTTGTTCATGTTGTACATGTTTTGTTGTTATTTTTCAGTATTCTTAGGCCTATGTAATGTTTGCCATTCTGTTCATCTAATTCATGTTCTTTTTTTTATCTCCTCTTGCTCACTCTCCCCAGAATCATTAAGAGTCGCTCACGCCAGCGTAACTTCCAGCTGCTGGTCATCACCCACGATGAGGACTTTGTGGAGCTGCTGGGGCGGTCCAGCTACATCGAGCACTTCTACCGCATCCGTAAAAACCAGGACCAGAACTCTGAGATCACAAAATGCAGCATCACGTCCCTCTCATCTTATCTCCACTAAACAGTCGAGAGACTCTTTACACTCCTTTGCAAATGCACAGTGTCTCTTGATCTTCTTGTTTTGGGCAAAATGAATGTTCAGTTGATTTAGTCAAACAGCAGTAATGATGAAAATGTATGTCTGTGTGTTTGAAGCCAAAATCCAATTTCAAGTCACTTGTTCCATTTGGAGGTTGGAGAGTTAACTGATCTGCAAATACTTAACCTACCCAAACCAAAGAGATTCATATACAAGTAGGCTCTCTTTACATATTACATCAACACAAAGGGCAATCTCTGTCCTGTCTTTTTTTACATCCAGCTGGAAAGACATTTCCAAAAACTCTTTCAAAGTTTAGTATGTTGATAATGTTCCTTTTTAATGTCACTGTTCAATAGCCTAGACTTCAGCTGTGCTTTACACTGTGTTACGGCTTAAATTCAAACAAAAAAGTACAAGGCAAAGTACCTACAGAGTTCATAAATAATCTGGTGCTTTTCAGATGTCTTATTTAAACGTACTTGGATGATATCACAAATCAAAACCATTTAAAAACAAACTGACAGTGATAAAGTTGATAAAGTCTTGCACTGGTGTTTTTACAAAGTGTTCAGTAGGCACCTGCTGGCCAGCAGTGGCAACAGAAAGATGTGTTCTGCTAAAAAATGCTGGTTTATATTGCAGTTAACAGTTGTAATTCCATGTTTGCCACTTTATAAGATCAACATTTTCATTAAATCTCTTGGGAAGGACATGGGCTGTTAATTATGAGTCTCTTTTCACTGGTGTAAGAGAATCATAGCTCAGTTGAGGTGATGTTGCTCATCAACCGCACTTTAATCAAACCAATCTTATCTCACACATACTGCAGACTCACTACTTTTTTTTTTTTTTTTTTTGGTGTAATGAGGGGAAAAACGTGTCAAAGCGCGTGGGCGAAGCAAATATAAAGCCAAGACCTCAGAGCAAGCTGCAAGCTGATAGTTGAGTGATCAGTTCAAACAATTGTTGAAATAGCTTCCTTCAGAGATCGACCATCAACGAGCTGGTATCACGAACATGATGATGCTTCTGCTGGTATCCGCTGCGGCACTGCTGGTCAATCTGGCCGCTGCCAGTCCTCCTCATCGCAAGCTTGAAGATAATCTGAACAGTATAATTGACCTGGCAGAAAAATACAATGAAACTCTTGTAAAGGTAAGAACTCATCTAAACTGTTTTCTTGCTAGTTAACTTGTTATTTTTGCAACACTTTCTATTGTGTTAAACCTTTATATGTTGGAAAAAAAGGCTGCCTGAAGTAGGAAGTTACCTAATTTTTTTCTTATGTGCTGCAGGAATTCTTTGTTGAGGATGTGTCACACTTGGTTGAAGCTGGATGTCAGGTGAGAAGAGTGTTATGTCCTTGAAATATTGTTGCTTGCAGTTCAAGTGCTGTGAAGTTTGGCAAAACGAATGTAACTGTTGCAATTAGACAGTAGCACAGGTACTTTTTCAACATATATTTGTGTTGGTCTGGTGTCTAAAGCTAATATATTCTTGCTTATATTCCATCTAGGACAATTTCTTCTGCAAAGTGTATGATGTCCTGCACAAGCACGAACACTTCGGTAAAAGGAAGGAAGGAAAGGAAGAGAAGGAGCTTGTGAGAAACTTGAAGATATTTCTTGATGGCAGCAATGTAAGAATTCCCTCTGACATCACAATTGCAAAGTGAGAAAGTCAAATCTGTGTTACGCGTGTCTAGAACACCACACACACTCTGTACTTTTAGATAGTAAAAGCAAATGCAGCGGCAGTGTAGAGTGACATATGACAAACTGTCATGAGGGTAGTGCACTGAACCAACTTTATTTCTTGTCTTTCAGTCAAACTGTACAGAGCTCCTAAAGGAGGTGACATCTAAAGGCGAGAGCAGACCAATACCCGCACTTGTGGAGAACCTCACAGCCTGTATCCGGCAAAGAAACCTCACTCGGGCCAAAAAAATCCCAACCGCTGCGCCCTGAATGCCTCCCAAGCCTGCGACCCAACTGTCAGTGGAGCACTTGAGCCTTAAGTGTTTTCTTTTCCCATGTCAGTATTTAATTCAAAAATGAGATGTTAACATTTTCAAAAAGTTGATACTGATAATGGCAAAGAGCAAAGTATTTCAGGATATGATTAGAAATATGGAATGATCTATGTTTATTTTATTTTATGGTTTGTTTTTTTGTTTAACAGGTTTCTTTGTTAGCAGTTGTTTTTGTTTAGGAGCAACTACACAGTATAATTCTAAAGATTGATCGAGTCATCTTCAAACAAATTCATATCTACATTTCCTCGGCATGACTCACAGCCAGCACAGTTCCAGACAAGACAACAGTAAACCGTAACATATTCAAATAGTAATTAACTGTCTGGTTAGCTTTTTTTAATCAGCACAGTAGTGACTGTAGTGACTTGATAAAGGGTCTACACAGCTTTTCAAGTAGAAAATTAAAAGTGAAAGTTGTTATTACGCAGATCTGAGCACTATCAAATACACCTGCATATTTATTTTTTTTTTCCATTGTATTTAAAATAAGTTAATGGATTTAAGTTCTTTTATATATTTGAATCACATATTTATTGTAATCATATCACACAGCATTGAAATAAGTGTTTAAAGAAAAATAAATCATATTACCCATGAGTGGAGTGTGTATGAAAATGATTTGTGCTACATGGCCTGTTAATTAACATTTAAAGAAAGATTCTTTTACTGCGCTTATTTTTACCTGTAGCGTTAATTTTGATGATGCTGTGCTTTTGACAAGTCATCTTCTCTCTTTCAGTCGTTCAAACAGCATCACATGCCTTTGACCTTTTACTATATAAAACAAATAGTCTTAAAATGTGTGAATCACATTAAACTGCTGAACTGAACTATAGCTTAACCTATATTTATAGTCCCAAATTCAGTTCTGTTTCACGTTTTGTGCATTATGAGAATTGATTTATTTTTGGATTTGTTTACTTTTCATTTCTTTGAATGCATTTTTGTGGCATTGACCTTAGATACCAAGTGGCAAATTTAACTAGATATTTGTTGATTTCAAGATAAATTAAATCAATATGTTTGTAATCAGTTTATGAAAACCACTGCAGAATTAGAAAAAATATCATTTAAAAAAGGCCAAATGACTCTTTGGGTTTGTTTAGTGCTGGCTGCTAATCCAGCTGATTGTTTGATCAGTGAAATTTTTTATCTATGTGTAACTGTTGTACTAGAGAACTACTTTTACCACTTGCCTTGGACAGCAATACAAAATGAACACAAGGCAGAGAATGTGATTTAATGATGTTACCTCTATCATCCAAGATTGTTGTCTCAGTGACTAGTGGTCAGTTTCAGACATTTCAAACCAATGACTTGTGTTTGTAGCTTGCCTTGTAACAACAATAAATTACTTTATTGCCAATATTTGTAGGCTTGATGTTGCTGTATTTCTTCCCTTTTCCCTAGCGACATACAGAAGGTTGTAACACAGTATCTAAAAAATAATCACTTTATTCAAGGTTTGATTATCATTTATCAGTTATAGTTGTATATCAGCAAACATGCTTTTTTATTTTTATTTTTTGCTCACTGACAAATATAGTATTAAATAGTTTTACTTGTCGTGCTGTTTTCCTTGAAGTTAAATACCCTTTGTGTCGGAGTTCGACACAAAGGGTATTGTTGCACAGGAAATTATGTAAATAAGATAAAGGAGGTTTGATGGATTGATAAGTCTTGTTCTGCTTCCTCTGTCTTCTTTCTGACATGTGGCATACCCGTGGCCAGGTAGTGTTTCAGACTGTGTTTGGTAACCAAGGATCCAGGCAAAATAATACAAGGCTGCTTGGTAGCGAGTTGAAAGTGACTGGGTACACACACAAAGCACAGAGAGTGGGAGGCCAATTGGTGGGTAGCATAAAATGAAGTCTGTATTTTCTTGTGTATCTGGGATAACCAGCATGAAGTAAAGGTTACACTGTTAAATCTTGTTTCATTTCAGTTTTCAACCAGAAATCTGATTTTGAAACCATAAATGGAAGCAGTCTTATGCACAGTATTTTTTGCTATATTTTATAATTCTAGTTCTCCTTTTAAACTTATACTGTCAGCTGTAAATATAAGGATCTTGCTTAATTTCCACAACATGTAAAGTCATCATAGAGTGATGTAAAGTACTAACATTTTGAAAACATAGATCACACTGCAATTATAGACATTTTTATATTTACCGTACCCCATAATGATATTGGAAAACAGAACATGTTTCTAACATTTTCTTCCCTCGATTTAGAATTTGTGTGAGGTGGAGTTCTCATGTTTCATAAATGCTGCTCGGTGTCCTGAGTTTCATTTTATTTTGGTGTGTTTTTCACAACGATGCTAAAATTGGATCAACTCAGATTCACCCCAGTCCAGTTTGTATCCAGAGCTTATCAAAACTCAACTGATAGGAAGAATGTGGTGTTTGGATATCTGAAGAGTAAAATCCTCAAAATATATTGATATTTTAATGATTCTACATATGATAAGTAAAGAAAAAAATCATCAGCATATAAAGATATTTAATGATTCTACATCTGATAAGGAAAGAGTAATATCATCAGCATATAAAGACATTGTAATGATTATACATCTGATAGGTAAAAAGTAAAAATCATCAGCATATAACAGTTCAGTGATTCTACATCTGATAAGTAAAGAGTAAAATCATCAGCATATAAAGATATTTCAATGAATCTACATCTGATAAGTAAAGAGTGAAATTGTCTGCATATAAGGATATTTTAATGATTCCACATCTGACAGGTAAAGAGTAAAATCATCAGCACATAAATATAAACAACGTTTTTTATGATGCTACACATGATAAGTAAGGAGTAAAATTGTCAGCATATGATATTTTATAATATCATATGCTATATTTTGGTTGTTCTTCCTCTTATATCACTGACTGGTGTTATTTTTTAGCATTTAGTTATATCAAACACTATAGTTGATTTTTTGACGGCCATGTATTATATCTTGTAACCAGAAATTAAGCATGTTTACCTATTGTATAAGATCCAGTTGTACCCCACAGCAGACTTATGAATAAATGACAATTCAGCAGCAGTGACAAACAGCAAAAAAAAAAAAAAAAAACCCATCCATTTATACAATACTCATTCAAGAAGAAATGAGAAGAATAAATCCATTAACTTATCAAGTAATAAAAAATAAAATAAATAAATAATGCTAGTTATAAGCTATATTATAAAGATATGTTTTGAGTCGTTCTTTAAAACTGTCCATTGAGCCAGCAAGTCTAATATTTAAAGGCAGGGTGTTCCATATTTTGAGGGCGTATTAGCTAAAAGAAGCATCCCCAAAGGTTTTTGTTATGGCATTAGGAACAGTTAAAAGAGTAGCTGTGGAGGATCTCAGGGTTCATGGAGGGACATAAGGTGATAGGGATTTTATTATATAGGATGAGGCGATACCATTATGAGCCTTAAAAACCAGAAGTTTTAAAATAAATTTTAAACAGTGTTGCCAGGTCCACTTATTATAAGCGACTTTGGGCTTGTTTTTCTGTAAAGTCACTTACAAATATTGGTAGTCGCGGGTCGCGTTTTTTTTGGGGGCTTGTTTCTAAAGCGTAGTTGCATATTTGGGCTTGTTCCCAGCTCCATAATAAGTTGTCAACCAGATATTTTCGATATGTTATTTAAATGTAGGATAGTTTGTCTTGCCTGTTCCCTCTGTCCTTCCCCTTTCTCCATACACACAGGAGACAGCAGAGTTTTTTTTCCCACCCACATCCTGCTTCTAATTGGCTCTGACCCTGATGGCAATGAGTACTAGCCAATCAGAGGCAGAGCAGGGCAATGTGTTTATTTTTCTGGTTAGGAAAACGTCAGTCCTGTAACTAAAAGAAAAAAGTTAGATGAGTGCATAAAAAGCAATAATAAATAAAGAATTTGTGAATTCAGGATGATATTTATTTGTGTGTGCAAATTTTAATTATCAGAGGTTTACTGTGTATATGATGTACTTGGTACATCAGTCTATATTTGATATCCCATCTGTTTTCTAATGTTAAATAATGTTAAAAGGTGGTTTAACTCCCTCTTGTGGTCATTGTCCTGAAGCTCAGGAGGGAGAAAAATAAATAAACTGTGTACCGTGGGTACAGTTTTGCAAAACTGCGCACAGTTTACCAATCTGTCCACGTGGATGTATATTGACAATCTGTACCCACAGTTTAAAATCCGTCCCCATGGATTGTAAAACCGTCCAGTTCCAGTTAGGGGAATCTCAGTCTTATCTTCATTTAGCTTGAGGAAGTCCTTCCTCATCCATTCATTGATGGCTGACACACAGTCAGTTAGATTATTTGGGCCATCTGGCTTCACAGACATATACAGTTGTATGTCATCAGCATATGCTGAATCAGCTTATGACTTCAATTGTGTTGACTTACTGCAGTCATATAAAAGAATTCATTTATACATTTATTTATTTCAGATAATATTGTGCTTATTTCTTATAGCCTGCAGCAGAGTTAATGTCAGCATGTAATGATTATTGTTAAGGTTTAAAAGATAAATACAAGCAAAATAAAATCGGCCAACATCAATGGAAAATTTGACATGACTGGACTTTCAATATCTTGACAAACTCAAATTTAAATCCCACTGTGTACCTTTGGCTGCAGATGTAAGGTCCATGTAGTCAAGTCTCGCCACAATATATAATTTAGGTAAATTTTTTTTTTTTTTGAAGAAGAAGAAGCTGTCTCTACTATTGATTCATGGGTTGTTTTTTTTAATTGATGATTGATTAATCATTACTGCCTACACTTTATGGCCATTTCCTGTCCCTTTTGCACATAAACATACAAAAATAATGTGCGTTTGGAGGCAGCTAGTCCATATGTATTAGACCTACTATATAGTGCTTTGTGGTAGTCATTGCATTTCTGCAGTTTAAAAAGATCTTTAAAAAGGTCTTAATCCTTGTAATATTCAGTGTTTTGAGAACTGCTTGTTGTCACAAACTTCCATGCATGAGATAACTTCCTCATAAAGCTTTCTGCTTTAGGGCCAACAGTTGAAATAGCAAGATATTTCATGCTGAAAGGAAGGAAATAATACAATGGTTTGTCATTTTGGTTATTTTCTCTTTATGAGGTCTTAACATTATGTCGCTGAAATACTGGTGTGAACACAGTAAATCATTTCTAATATAATTTCAACTAATTTTCTGAATCTCTTGGGACTTTTCAGTGGTGATTGCTCAACTGTGGAGCAGTCCCAAGAGATTTTTTTCTGGTATAGATAGAATCTTATAGATTGAATTCAGATAAACATACCTTGGTTTTGGTTAAGTTTCTCATCAATCAAACCATAATCAGTCACATCTTATCTCCTACCATAGACCAACGTCATTGGTTCTGTAATGGAGGGAGAAAGCGTGGTAACAATGAGGGCAAAGCAGTTATAAATCATGTGTTCTCAACTAAGACCTCAGAACAGGCTGAGTAATCAGTTTAAAGGCCTTTTGAAATAACGTCTTATGGAGGTCAACAGCCAACAAACTAGTATCATGAAGATGCTTCTGCTGGTATCTGCCGTGGCTCTGCTGATCAAGCTAGCTGCTGCCAGTCCTCTTCATACTACAGAGTCTGAAGTTATTCGAGAAACCCCGAACAGGATGTATGACCTGGCTAAAAAGTGCAGTGCATCTCTCTCTAAGGTAAGACTTTATCTATAAACTTTTTTTTCTTGCTTTGTAATCTTCACCATTTATTGATGCAATATCTTCACATCTTTATGTCTACATATTATATAAAATTATGCCATTTAAGTAATTCTTATATGTGCTGCAGGAATTCTTTGCAGAAGATGTGTCACATCTGGCAGAAGGCAGCAATAAATGTGGGGTGAGTAGTGTTATGTTTTTTAAACATAAATAGAGTGTGTTTACATGGTGATGAATAAGTGGTTTATGAAGCTTGTCCAGGTTATGATCATATTTGGGATTTAGTGTTCACATGAGCACAGAAAAATTGAGTTACTGATATTCCCTGTTAACATGATAAATACTTGTAACCTGGTTACCGATTACTCTCAGAAATTGCTTTAAAAAAGGTAATATAACTATCTGTCTTAAGTTGTGTTTACTTACCTTTTCCAAGACAATCAGTTTCCCACATTTTTTTAATTAAGATATCAGATTTTACATTGCATTTACATCCACTTGGCAGCATATCTGCTAATCTCTTCTGCTCTGAATGCCAACAGCAGTCTGCTCTGAGCACATCCACTGTCTCTTTTTTTCCTTGTCTCTCTTAACCATAGACTCCATACATTACAACATTATTCCTGAAAGGCAGCACGCTACTCTGATAACACTGTCCTTCACTTCACCAGTACCAGCCTGTCACTGTCACACTTAGGACAGGTGAGCAGCGGATGAGGATACACAGCCTTTCATTACCAAAATCCAAATCTCTTGGTGTTTCTCAAAGTCAAGGATCCTTCCTTGGTAGGGCAGGTCCTTCCAAGGAAGAATCCTACAGAGGCAAGGCAAGACTCCTTCCTGGCATTCGGTCAACATACATTGGAACAGGCTAGCGAGTGCCCCCAGGCATGCGTCATTAACCCTCTGGGGACTGAGGGGGTTTCATGGTACTGCGATAGTTTTGGCACTCCCTAATGTTCTACCATTTGAACAAATATAAGCAGTATTACGTGTCTTTTAGGAGCTCCGCTGGCACAGATTTCATTGAAGAGGCCTTGCCTTCAATTCCAGCAGAATTGTGGTCACTTTATACCCATTGAGGATACATACATGCATCCTTGAAAATTCTCTGAAGGAAGGACAGTCCTTTGTAGAATTTCAAGAATCCTTGACATTGGAACAGTTCTTAAGCAGGATTTGATGACATAGCATCTTTGAAATTCAGCCATTTAAGGATCCATTAAGGATCCTCTTTTTCTTAAAAGCTCCAGTAGCACCATTGTTTGTGTTTTTGGTACTTCACTTAGCTGAAGCCACAGCTGGGCAGGTAGGCGTCAATGCAACCGTATACTACTTTCTTTTGGACTATTTTAGGTACAGTAGTATACTCGGGTTTCTCATAAACAGGTGAAGATCTTATCTGGTTTTCTGAAAATGGGATAACGTGTTTACATGCTCAAACTAATAAAAGGGACACACTCATAGTTAGTTGTATTTCATATGATGCATATTTTTTTAGATCTCCTCAGAAAAAAAAACAAGTATTTCCCTTTCTTCTGTTCTAAATGTGGTTTTAAGGCCTTTTCAGTGCCACTATTTTTGATGAAGTTTACTAAATCCTTTATATTGTAATTTATGTAGTTTGTGGGCTTAAGAAGATCTGATTTTAAGCTATGATTTAAAATAATTTATAGAATTATTACAGAGGACAGGGAGTGTCCTCAATAGAAAGCAGTCCATATAAGGTATAGGAAAAAAATCAATGGCCATTTCACCCAATTATATATTTGTGTGGCTGGTTTGTTTTTATAATTAACTAGACATTGTTTTATGACATCAAATCTAATATATTTTGGTCTCCTGTGTAACTTGGCCATAACAATGATGTATCTGCCCCAACATACAGTTGTGCTCATAATATTCTTGCTTATGTTCCATACAGGATAAGTTCTTCTGCAAAGTGCACCACATCCTGCACAACTATGGCCAAGACTTCTGTAACGGAAGACACACGGAGGAAGTTGTGAGAACCCTGAAGGTGTATAACAACAACAGAAACGTAAGAACTGAGAGCCAGTTGTGTTCGACTGACATGTGAAAGTAGATAAACATTTATGAGGTGCTGACCGTATTTCTTTGTCTTTCAGGTAACTTGTGAAAAGACACCAGAGGGGATGACAAATAGAGTTGGATTGTCCAAACTGTTTGAACATCTCATGTACTGTGTCCAGCATCGAAACACCAATGAGGGCAAATAATAGCAGCCCGTGAATACAAGACCCAACAACAACCAAACAAAGATGGGATATTTGCAAACAAAACTGTCGACCAAAAATGAGCAACAGCAATTAGAGAAATTCAACATGGAAGTTCTTGTAGTCTCACCTGAATGCTATCAAATACACCTTTATTACTTTTTATTGTGTTTAACATAAATTACTCTTAACTATATTTGAAAGGCATATTTATTGTGTTTAACATAAATTATGAAGCTATGGATGTTAAATGTACTTGAAAACATATTTATTGTATTTATATCACTGCACTGACATACAATTGTAAGGTGTTAAATGAAAAATAAATCGTTTTCTTCTTTAATGAAGTGTGTATGGAAATGCTTTGTGCTGTTAATGTTAATCAAATTGTACAGAAAAGCACTGACTAAATATTTATTTTAATTTTAGTACTGTTTTTTAATAAGAATCTATTTTTGGCAGACCCCACTGACTTACTGTTTTATAAGTCAGTGGGGGCCTTTAAGGGCCTTTAAGCTGCTGACACACTTCAGTGTCTTTCACAAAATCATAAACATGACTAAAGTTCACCATGTAGATAATGACGTAGATTCTTTTTTTTAAATTTCTTTAATACATTTTTATTATATTCAGAATGGATTGTGCCAAGATGGTTATAAATCATCGAAGCAGGATACAAAAATAAAAACAACCCTGGTTCTAAGGTGATCAGTTGATCATTTACTTTTCAATAGGACCAGGGGGAACCACTCAACAAAATAATTCATATGTGTACAGAAATAGCAATGCAGAAACGTTTAGAAGTTCAAATGATTGCTCAAATATTCATGATTCTGTAAATCATTCAGTCCCCGAAGAACTTCTGAAGAACCCTGTTTTCGTGGAGTGCACTCAACCAATCGGTGCGCCCCAGAAATACATTTGTGTAGATGGTCTCTGCCTGGCTGTGGTGAGCTGGTTGCCTGACTGACTGAGGAGCTCTCTGAGAGAAACATTTTTCACCACTCTTTTCCCCCTTGCCTTGGACAATGTACCCGTCACTCAGTGACTTGATGCAATGTGAGAGCTATGGGGAGGCTTGCTCTTGGTGGTGGTTGGGTCTCTGGCTCCCTCATTACTAAATAAAGAGAATCACTCTCCTTTTTAACAGCGCTTTTTATAGAACTGTTGGAATATTCTCAATACTTTGTATACCCATCCCTCCCTTGCTCGTCTTGAAGGACTTCAAAGGACAAATGAACTCTTAGATCTGTTTAACATTGTGTAATGAGAGGATTAACCTCCACGTGCCATGTGCCCACCACACTGCATTTTCTTGTAGTCCATAGACTGATAAACTCATTGGTGAAGTATTCAGAGACTTTACTCGCTTGGAAATCCAGACCCAAATCTAGAAAGATTTAGGGTCTGGCCATGAGTAATGAAAATGGCCCAACTCGAGGGGCGGCACCAAGCATGCATTTGTAAATATCACTCCACGCAATTGGATAACACTACGACCAATCAGAACAATACACGGGGTGGCGTATACGCTTAGCTACCAGCGGAGCTAACTGGTAGATTAGACTCTTGCCTTATGCAGTCGGCAAAACAGCAAAAACGTCCTTCTTGCAAAGGAAAGACTCGAGTGCCATCTTCTGTTCCTCTTTTAGAGAAAAAGCCAAGTCTAGCTCGTTCATTGTAGCGGCCAAAGCTGTTTCAAACAGCTGGTGTTCATCTGTAGCCATCTTGCAATGTTTACTGACTGATTCTGGACTTCGTCGTGGCAGTGCTGTCATCATCGGTTTAGCTCGCCTCTGGCCCGCCTATATCAGATACACCGATGTGATTGGTGCAGCTTGGTTTCATGGGCATAGGTAATGAGCATCATTACTGATTGCCAGAGTGACTCGCTGAGCAAATTCAAATTATGCTCTCGCGAGAACTCTGGATTTCCAGGGTAAGACTTTACTGCAAGTGTAATGATATAGAAATACATCATTACAGTAAGTGAAAGTAATGCACTTACAATTGTATTATCAAAAAAAAAGTTTATCAAAGGTGGAACTTCTCAGTATGCAGCAGAGTGGCCTCTGTCAGTGGTATATGTGTGTGTGTGTATATATATATATAAATATATATATATATATATATACATTTTTATTTATTTATTTTTTTTTACTTATCCATCAAAAATTTTAATGTAGCAGGGCAAGAAGAAGCTAATCTTACCAACTCTATACTGTCGGGTAATTCTGTGAATAAAAAGAATAATATTTTATTAAACAGTCATACATTTGGGATAAAACAGTGCAAATAGCTCAAAATTGCATTTAAGTACGATACCTAAGTAAGATGAATTTACTTGGCTACATTTCACCACTACTGATAAATGTTTGTTGAATGAATGTAGGCAACCCTTGAAACAACAAGATAAAGATTCAAATGCCTCTGAGAACATGCAGCTGCCTGCCTTGCTGAGGTAGCCTTGAGCAGACACTAAAGTGAATTGCTTAATTTCTAGAGGACGGTTCACCCCAAAATCAAAAATCCACATTTTTCTTTTACCTGTAGTGCTAATAATCAGTGTAGATTGTTTTAGTGTGAGTTGCCGAATGTTCTCTGTCTTCTCTCCAATATAATGGAACTAGATGGCACTCAAATAAATAAACTGAAAAACTCAACAGCAATGTTTCCGGAAATCATGACCCGGTTGCTCTAAATAATCCACAGACCTTGTTGTGAGCAGTTTAATGTAAGAACAGTTTTCTTTCTACTGAACTACACCCGCCAACCGTATCACTGCACAAATGGAAGCCTGCATATCCTCATGGATGAGAGGCTTGTGCTAGGGACAATGGCGTGCTCCTTGGCTGAGCTTTAACGTTAGCGAGCTCAGTGGTGCTAGGTGAGCTGGCAGTAGATGCACACTTCCTTCTACAAGAGATATAGTTGGCAGGTGTTATCAGTAGAAAAAAAAGTTCTAACATGAAATGGCTCACAAAAAAGTCTGTGAATTATCTTGAGGAACCGGGTCATGATTTCTGGAAAGTGACAAAGCATTTTATTTTATTTTTTAGGGCTTTCAGCACCACAAGCTGAGTCCCATCTAGTTCCATTATATTTGAGAGACGGCAGACATCTCTATAGCCAATATCTCCTACACTCAGCAACTCACGCCAAAACAATCTAGACTGATAAATAGCACTACAGGTAAGAGAAAAAATATTTACATTTGATTTTGGGTTAAACTGTCCCTTTAAATTTTTTAAAAACAATACCACTAAAGCAGTGGTTCCCAATTGGTCCAGCCACGGGGTCCAGATTTCTCCTTACTCATAGTTTCAAGGTCCACACAGTTTAAGGGCCGTTACATAGTCGACGCACGCAACGCGAGCAAGCGAGGCAAGTGACGCGAGCAACACACTTCCTTTCATAGTCAACACATTTAACGCAAGCGACACGCGCGACACTTGAAATGCAATACATCGCTCACGCAATAGGGGGTGGCAGAGTCACCGGTACATTCCGGCTAGCTAGTACTGCTGTAGCTAGCTAGTACTGCTATTTTATTAGAGTGCAGGGCACTAGAACTGTCATATAAATGGGGGTGTGCCCGTACGAATTCGCAATGTTTTTCCTCCTTGCCCGCCATATGTCATACCTGCTTCTTCTGTGAATAACGAAAAGTGATTAATGTCAAGTATGTCGCTTGCATTATCACCCCGTATTACACGCGTCGCTGCGTTACGTATCCAAAAAATGGACAACACATTTTGAGACGCAAGCACGCATCATGGCGGCCAATGCGTCTCGATGCGTCCCAATGCGTTAGAGTCTGCGTGCCTTTGCGTCGACTATGAAACTGCCCTAATACATTCAGTGTCATACTTGTGTTTGGCCATGTCTCAAGCTAGTTTGTTGTCTCTGTCAAGTAGCTGTTAGTTAGTTAGTCATTCACTCTATAGCAGGAAACGGCACTTCAAAATAAAAACTCTGTTGGGAATTCATCGTACTTCAAAATAAAGTGTGTCTTTTAACAAACCTGACACGTTTCTAAGTCATTTGCAGCCCATTCACAATGGACCCGCGACCTACTTTTGGACCAGTTGGGAACCACTGCTCTAAAGCTTTCCTTGCAATCATACCATTTGATTTTTTGGCAAACCCTGACCAATCTTCATTCTTAGTGTGATTGTTATTGATAAAATGTTAATCATCCATCTTTGTTAATTGAAGGTAAACACACTCAGATCACTCCTGTTTTTGTTTCTTGTTAAATCAGAGGACCTCATGTTGTCACGTGTACTTAGGTAATTTAAAGGAATCTGTGCTACCAGTAGTATCATGTGGCCTCATTAAAGGATAGATTAAGATTTGTTTAGAGCAGTTATCATGGCTACCAATCCAAACCCCATGTGGGAATGTTTGAAAGTATGCAAATAAGCTCGAATCACCCCAAGGCGATATAACCTGACCTGTTATTCAACCATATCACACCAGCTTTGTTCTCGTACCTGATCTGCTGTCAACTGAAAGATACTCACTGCGTCAAACGTCTGACAAGAGTTCAAATGACCGCCATCATGAAGACATGACTCTCTTTCTGTGTGTAAAAAGCCCAGCTGATCAGGATCATTATTTGTATTTGGAGTGGCTTGATAAATATCGTTATGTTACATTCTTCCTCTTGATCTCTACACGCCCATAAGACATATGCGCTCAGCACCGGCTGCCTCTGCTGCCTCTTTATTGTGTTCCTGGTCGATTAGCCTCGGGGCTGTCTTCAGGGCCTGGGGCCAGTGGGAGCAGGAGAGGGGGGGAGGGCGGGTGGCTGCATCTGCTTGGGGACCTCCTTCAGGGGCCCCACTGTGGCCTGGCTTGGTTTTCATGTCTGTCTTCAAAAGCACAGCCCCGTGGAGGCAGAGAGCGAGAGAGGGAAAGACAGTTCGTCGACAGTGGCGCTGCCATTATTATTTTCCCATGTGCCCTCGGTCTGTACACGGGTCTGAGGTGGTGGAGCGTGTCAACAGAGAGCTGCTTTGCACTTTCTTGTTTACATGTTTTTCACCCTCAAGGCGATGAGAAATACAGAATGTATACAGCACTATCAAAAGACATGTCTCCGTCCAACAATATGATTTGTCTTTTCAATCATTTTACCTGATTTTTTTATTTTTTTTCATTTTTTTTTTTTTTTGACATATTTACTTTATTAGCGGCAAGTAAAGTGAGTCTTGGTCTAATGTTACCAAAGAGAATACACACTTGGGTACATTTTGAGCTTGTCATGTTGGTAAACAAGATACAGAATATACTGTTTGCATGATTTGGTGTAGTTTTGATATTCTGAGGAGGGCCTAGCAAGATTTTTTAACAAAAAAAAGCCTGTAATTCTTCTGTTACATATAGGTTCTTCCCACTTATTATCATATTTATTTTTTAGTTTAACAAAATAAAATGTTTCCTCTGCCACTATCTTTTAAAGAATTTTATATTTTTCTTCTGGTGCAGCAGACGTTTAACAGAGGGTGGCAGCAGCACACCAAGGTTGCACCTACTTTTTTTTGTAAATGAAACAAAAGAAGAAGAAGCATCTTTCAGCATGTTTATTTAACACAAATGAGATTCCATCGCTTTTATACATGATTGCAGCCAAGAGTAAAACTGCATTATCTGGTATTTATATTCAGTTTCTCTTGTGCACAAATTCAGAATGAACCTACAGGAAGAGTTAAGAGCTAATTAACAAGCTGTGTAAATGGATATGACTTTAGATTGGGTGATGTCCCTCCTGTGCAGGGGGGGCGTAGCCTCCTCATACCTCCTCTCCTCTTGGCTGCGGCTCCTCTGGGTGCTCCTGCTGTCACAGAAGTTTAGTGTCAGACCGTCCGGGCCGGCAGGGACGCACTCGCCTTGACATGATCAAGTTGGAAATAAGGAGAACTAAATCCAGACAGTCAGGATGACAGACATGTCGACCGTTAGGGATTTAGTCTTTTTCTTTCTTTCTTGTCTTATCTCCATTCACATGTCATTCCTCTCTTGCTTCTCTTTCTTTTACCCATCCTCATCTTTCCTTTCCTACTTCCATCCATGTTCTCTTACTTCCTTCCCATTTTATTTCCTTTCTTCCTCCCTTCTGCCCTTCCTTTCTCCATTGTGTCCCTCTTTGTCTTTTATATTTTTATGCCATCTCCTTTCCCCTACTGTTCTTCAACTCATGCCTCTCTCTAACAATCCTTCCCTTTTCCTCTCCTCTCTTCCTTCTTCCTCCGTCTCTCTACACTAGGATTATTATGTTCAGCAGACTGTGTGGTGATTATATGTTCAGATACTCTAATCTAAGTTTGTGTGCAGACCTGCACCCGACCAGCTAAGTGCTTTGTAGAAAAAAAATCACGCCACAGTGAGTTATTTCTGGCTGGGTTAATCTTATTTCTCTGGGCACTTTGATAATGGAGAGGACTTGAATAATGAATAAGGTGTATAATACTGTTCTTCAGGCCCGCTGAATGAATTAAGCAAGTGCCTATAAGTGACACAGTCACTTAAGTGAGTTTCTGTGAGTGTCTCTAATATAGAGCACCTCCTTTTATCCTTTCAATTCCACTCTCTGATTTTGTATTTTTGGAATAAGAACAAAAATACACACTTGAGCAGTGAAGAAAATAAAACGACAGAATTTTATTAATATAACTGAAATATATATCACACAGTTGTGTCTATCTCATTCCTTATCATGGCTAGAAGAACATGTCTCCAGGTGTGTGTGCACATCTCAATAGTCTCTGCATAATGCATGGTGTGTTCGTTAGCAGACAGCTTGACCTCACACACAGACCATGAGACTGTAAGTGTTCCTCCGTCACAGAAGTTCTCTCTCTCTCTCTCTCTCTGCAGAGCTGTGCTCAGTGCAATTTTAAATTAATGTAGAGTGAGTGTTGTTTTTCATTAATTAAATGTGTGTTTTTTTAACACATTAATCATTGATTTGGTTTATTTGATCAAATGTTAAGTAGAAGCGACATGGGCCGAGGCTTTGCATCAAATCCACTTAGCTCAGAAGGAGGTGAGGAAAAGTCCCCAAATTATTTTTATTATAGAAAATACTCAGTAAGCATTTTCATTTTAGTTGTGGCACTGGTTTCATTTCTCTTCCTTTATCTGTTGATTAAATATTCAATCAGTTGATTTAGGCTGTGCAATCAGACCAAAGTGATGTCCTAAAATTGTCCAAACTTCAAAATATTCCACTTAAAATGATGTAACACAGAGAAAAGCATTACGTTATTACACTGCAGATGCTTGGAATTTAAAAAATGACATTATAAACTGTTGATCAATTTATTTTATGTCAATTGTCGCTTTGATTAATCAACTAATTGTTTCACCACTATGTAGCACTACTGTGCGTTGGATCGTGTATCCATCAATGGGATAAGAAGAAGATGGTAGTAATGCCACACTGTGAAAATACTCTATTACAAGTAAAAGTTCTGCATTCAAATTAGTAATAAAGCTTTTGAAAAATAGTATCTATCAGCACAATTTACACTAAGGGTACAGACAGTTTTTCAAGATCTTAATTGGCAGAGGAACATGTAGAAATAGCAGTGTCCCCCTAAAATTTTGTACAGCAGATAAATAGAGAAGTATAGAATTACGATACCTGTGAGATATTTTTTCCACCACTTATATCTATATCCACAATATTTGTCATTATCTTAATAGAAACACACACACAAAAAAATGTGCACTGACACACCAAAGTGTAGAGAAAGAAACAGGAGCTGCAGCTGGACAAGATCTCCTGCTTTACCTTTTTAAAAGACACCCATCACCTTGGCCTCAAGTTTCCAGAGAGTAACACAATCTCACCGTGCGTGTGTGTGTGTGTGTGTGTGTGTGTGTACAGGTATGCGTGTAGACTTCAGCAGGTTGGTCCCGAGCTGGCTGGGCTTCTGATGATAATAGAAGGTGACTAATAGAGAGCGCAGAGGTAGCTGTCTCCCTGCGCTCTGGCCACATTCTCATTTGTTGCTGCTGGCACTGTATGAATTATTGAGTTTGGGGTGTCTTGGCTCCCACCCCCCCACCATACCTACACCCCCCCCCCCCCCCCCCTCGCATTCCCTCAAACTGTTCCCAAGGATGACAGCCAAACTGTATGGTGTGTGTTAAAGTGAGTGTATATGTATGCATTCTTCAGCAATTAAGCAGAGCTTTCATCCTCATTCTGTCAAAAGGGGTCTTTCCTGCATGAAAACATCTTAAGCAAACACATTGTTTCTCTCTCTCTCTCTCTCTCTCTCTCTCTCTCTCTCACACACACACACACACACACACACACACACACACACACACATCCTCTCTGTCTCTCATGCTCTCCCTCTTATTCTTTTTGTTTGTTTATCTTTGTTTTAATTTCCACTCAGCCTCAAACACCAGCCTGAACTCTATTAAGTCAGCTTATTCACAGTTGTTTTAAATCCACCTTGATTCCAAACGAGTTTTCATATTAAACATTATCTCCAAATTGGCCCCAACACACCTCCATTATTGCATGAGAAAATGCAATATACCTTTCAGCTGCTGCTGAATAATTCAGGTGCCCTCAGTCGCCACATGCCGCTAACTCGCAAGCCTTCAGCTCAACTTACCACAAAGCGAGTGCGTTATGATATCAATACGGGTATTACAAAGATCAATTATTCACACGGCCGAAGCTCCCCCTTTTTAACCTGAACATTTACGTCAGAAAACACGCAGAGCTGTGGGGCGTTTACGGGTTTAATAATAGTTGTCATTGTTGGAGGGTTTGATCTCATTTTTTAATCACGACACACCGGCTGAAACATGCAATACATGTCCAAATAAATATGTGACAGGGCTGAGAAGGAGGCCCAAAAAAATAAATGAATTTTTAAAAGTCATATTTAACACCGTGAATTACAGACTGTGATTAATCACCCTCAGCATCAAAGAGAATATTAATAAGAGCCACAAACGTTTCCGCGTAATTGCGAATTATTGATCCTCTGGCGGAAACAACCCGCCGACAGTCTCTCTGGGAAAATTACACAACCGCAGGTCATGTTGGCTTGGACAGGATTCCGGTGGGAGCTTTTTATTAGGCCTTTTATTATTAATTTTATTATTGTTTCAGAAATATTTGGTTAATGTGAGGAGAGAGTGACCGCAAAAGTGATTTGCGCAAAGTGCGCAGAGACTAAATCAGGAATTGTGCGTAAAAGTATTAACAATATTAAAGAAGTAAAGTGGACTTATTAAATACGCGAAAAAATGCATTAAATGAAGACTTATTTTCAACGGTAATAATATTATTTATACTAATTATAACATTGTTGGCCTATATTAAAATAATAATAAAACAGACGTCCGTTTAAGTGCGCCCCTGTTCTTTAAAATTAAAATTTTAAAAAATGAAATAAAAAATAAAATTAATAAACATAATAAAGGGGAAAATACTTACTTTGTCAAACGAGAGAGGGGAAAAAAAATCATATTTTCTCTCCTCGGGTAACCTGTTGTGTGTCCACTTCGTCTCTCCCTAGAGTTCCCAGAGTTCCCAGTCAGACTTCTACTCCCAACTCCTCCACATTACTTCGTTTTATACCAATATATAATTAATATTGCATCGTCATTACTTAATCATTTCAAACCCCCATGCACGACATAACCCGGTGACATGAGGACATCCATAATTAAAAGCGCGCGCTAATCAGAGGAGGACGAGGGGGCCATTAGCGGCGTGTGGCGGACGCACATTCTGCGCTCCGCGGTGTGAAAATACTGTGAAAATGGAGGCCTTTTATTTTTCTGCGGCGCTTATATCATGTACGACAATACATATTTAATCCCAGTAGAGGGTTGGGGAGTCATAAATAAAACAGGCGGGAGAGTATCCATAAAACAAACAAAGATTTTATCGCCCATTGGTGCAGCTCAGGATTTAAAGACAGTTCATAACCTTTTTTTTAAGTCTATATTTTACATTTTATTTGCCGCATTTAAAGGCCTCGAAATTAAAATAATACAACTAAATAAAGCACAAAAATAAGAGATTTTTTTTTAGAAAATAACCAATAATTTATTAAGTTTAAACTTCACACATTTTTTCCAAGTGAAATCAAGAGTGAGGAAAAATAAATACTTAAATTAGGTGATACTGTATATATATCTGGGCTACATAATAAATATATAGCTCACCTGTAATGCTCCAAAACATGTTCACATCAAAATACTAAAATATAGCAGCAGCCAAAGCCACACGGATGTGCCTCATAATATGACGGTGTCATTTCCATTTCTAAATAACTGAATAAAAACAGACTCAGTGTGTCATACCTTGTGAAAGTCTTACTGGAATTATTCATATTTGTGCGTAAATGACTATCAAACAGTTCACGAAGAGAGCAGCAAAAAATAAAATAAAATAAATGGTGGTTTAAAAGGTGAATCATTGGACTCCTCATCACTGAACTCACATTAGTCTGGATTATTACAAAAATAAGTGAGAACACAGATCAGGATATGATGGTGTACATCTGCACATGTGAGCCAGTGAAGTGGAGGATAAACTCAACCAACATTACAAATAAAAAATCCATGATCTTTCTTTTTTAAATTCTTCACACAGCATCACTTTAACACTGCTGATAATTAAACAGCCCATAAACGCAGCCTCTAAACTCCATGGTTAAAAAATAAAAGTGACTTAATATCCCTGAATGTGACAAACTGTCAGGGTGGATTTGCTGAAAGTTCATACTTAGTGTGCAAGATACATGATCAACAACATCATAAACACCCTCCTCCTCCTCCTCTTCCTCACACATCACAATCATCTACGAGTCCCATATAACAAAATCCAAAAAAGTGCAACAACAAAGAGTGAGTGACACGAACTGGAAAAAAAAACTTGAAGTCTTTTTGGAGATAATCCCAGATGAGTGAGGAGCTGTTGATAAATCCCTGTTAGTTAGGCTACTTAGGCTATTATTAATCACTCGATCAAAAATGTAGTAGGCTATTTTATTCATGATGTGTGAAACTCAGTGCACCGCAGAGTATTTCATTCGTTTCTGTTTTTGCCGCTGGTTGCAAAACCACACTCGAACCACGTTCTTTTTCAGGTCCAGTTTTTCGGCGATGGCCGCAATTTTTTCCGAGGAGGGCCGAGGCTGGATGGCAAAGTACGCCTCCAAAGAGCGCTTCTCCGGCGCGGCGATGGAGGTGCGCTTTCTTTTCCTCTCGTTCCCGTTGAAAAGGTCCGGCTTGCTGCTTTTCTCCCGGTACGCAGCCTCTGCTTCCTCCAGCCAGGCCTGGAGAACCGGCTTGAGCGCTATCATGTTGTTGTGGGACAAGGTGAGGGACTCGAACCTGCAGATGGTGCTCTGGCTCAAAGACCCCACTCCGGGGATCTTGAGGTTGGCCAGCGCCGACCCGACGTCCGCCTGGGTCACTCCGAGTTTGATCCTCCTCTGCTTGAAGCGCTCGGCGAAGGCTTCCAGCTCCCTGGGATCCGACTCCACGTCGTTGACGCACGCCATGCCGCCGTGCACTGACAGAGAGTGAGGGTGGGCCATGTTGGCCATCGCCTGGTGCAGCTGCCCCATGGTCTGCAGGTGGTGGTGAGGGTGCTGGTGGTGGTGCGCCGACGTGGTCATCCCGGGAGGCTCCGGAGCACCCATCCCGGTCACGGCCAGGCTGGTGGAGAGGTGGTCCAGGAGGTCCCCGGCCTCCAGGGTCTGTCCCAGGTGGTGGTGATGGTGGTGGGAGGCGATGGTGGAAGGGACGTGGGAGATGGGCACGGTGGTGGAGGAAGAAGAGGAGGCTGAGGTGCAGGGGACACTGCTCATGGTATGGTAAGTCACGTCTGGTTTGAACGGGTGACTCTTGCCGTGAGAGACAATGCTGTCAGCAGCCGCCAGAGCCTCTGCCCGTGCCAGCAGGCTCTCATCAAAGCCTCCGAATATATTGCCCTGCAGCTGCAAGCAAGAGTGCGCATACTGGAGTCAGTGGGGAATTCTGTCAGGCAGCTCTCAGGATCTAAAAAACATTTTCCAAAGGCAAGCAGCGCTGAGGAGAGGAGAAAACCCTCCTCAAAGCGCAGGTCATAAAAATTAATATGAAAGCAAGAGCGTTGCTTGAAAAGACATGTGGATGAGTGGGGGGAGGAGGGGGGTTGGGAGGGGGAGAGGGGGGGACACAGACAGAGGAGGGAGAGAGAGAGAGAGATAGCGGATAGAACAAAGTCCTGTCAAATCAACTTTACAGACATTTTCAGTGTGATCTTTTCTCCCCTCCTCTCACCCAGTATACTCCACAGCCATTCTCCCTCGACCTGAACGTACCTGCGGGGCGGGCAGACAGACTCTGCGCATGCCCTCCGAGCCTGAGTGCAGGCCGGGATACTTGGGCTCGTGCAGAGCCGGGTGCATGGAGAAATGCTGCTTGCCGTTCATGGTCATCATCCTCCTCCCTGCAAGCACCTCGCAAGCAGTGTGGCCCCTGACATGAAAGCCGGGGAGCGGACAGCTACAGAGCTCCTCTCGCTCTCCTTCACCAGACTGAGCTGTTCACATCGGCAGCGCCTCCCGGCATCCCTCTCTCCCTCTTCCTCCCCACCCACCGTCCCCCTCCTCTCCTTTCAGCCTCCCTCCTCCTCCTTCCCTCCCACCTGCTCCTCTGCTCAACTTACAAGTTGCAAAATGTTGGCCCCTGTGCGCAAGCGTCAAATGAACCCAACCAAAATCACTAATGATATTGTAATAACAAATTGTTCAGTGACTAGATCATTATTATGACTTCATGTGACATTTTGGCACATTTTACAGGCAATAATAATCCATGGATTCACCCGTTACAGTGGGCCAACATGTCAGCACCACGGACAGCGCAGCACCGCAGAGGTTAGTGCAGGTGGCTCCAGAGCTGTCCGCGGCGCTCACAGGTTTCCCCATCTCCTACACGAATTCAACAAAATGTAAACTACATGCTTCAAACTGTATCTAAGGCCTGCTGCAGGCTGCTGACCAGTTGACCCGAGGGCCCTGGCCTGCTCTGCTCTCCAACGCCCATGTGCAGGCCGCTTCACAGCCTTCTCATGTGGCCGCCTGCTCTACACTCATGAAGCCGGGGTGGACGGGCCAGAAAGAGGAGCCAGGCGGGCACAGGCGGACCGATGACACAGCGGGTCCATCCGATCCTGCTGGCCGCCTCTCTGGTTCCCCAGACTCTGAATAATTTAGCTGCACGGTGGCAGGCATCCATTACCACGTTGGCATGTTCTTATTCATTACACAGATTAAAACAGCCGAGGTCTTTTCTCACCATGCAAACCTGTTGCAGGCTGGGGAGCCAAACACTAGTGGGCTGCCTACTTGCATGAGGAGAGAAAAGACATATGACTCTGATATGTGCATATATATATATATATATATATATATATATATATATATATATATATATATATATATATATATATATATAGTAAAACTTAAATTAATAGCCCAGGCTATTATCTGCTTAAATCACTTGGGACAGGCGTCTATATGAGACAGGCCTTTAATTCCTTTCACACAAAACTGTTGCTCAGTAAACATGGGGAAATACAATCAAATTATTTATTTACACCAGTATGAATGTTACTTGTATAAAAATTAGGCTTCAGATAACAAATCAATGTCTCTCATTTCATCTTGAATTAGGCTAATATTTATGATATGATTGATTCTTTTGATGTCAGGACCCTTAAAGGAATATGAATACCTTACAGGGTAATTGAGGAATGGACTCATCATTTGACTCTATGACTGCTTCAGAAGTAGGGAGTCACCACCTTTTTTCCTGTCTGTCTTGTTACCAGGCCGGTAAATCTGAATGAATTATTCTTTGGCACTCATGGTTTTAGTAAAATGATGTATACCTCATGTGTATATGTAGCTCAGTCCATAGGGAACCAGAGGGTCGTTGTTCCCTGTCCAGACCAAATATGGAGCATGGACTGGTAGCTGGACAGGAGCCAGTTTGACTCCTGGGCACTGCCAAGGTGCCCTTGAGCAAGGCTCTGAACTCCCAACTGCTCGGGACACCTGTCCAAGGCAGGCCCCTCACTCTGACATCTCTCCATTCAATGCATTTATAGGTCCTGTTTCTTCTTCTTCTTATTCTTCTAACCATAGAGTATTAATAGATATTAATTTCATAATATGTAAAATTTAAATTAAAAAAAGGAGACAGAGAAAGAAAATGTTAGTGTCATATTAAAAAAAAAGATCTATGGGTATGGATCCCAGTGAATGTAGCTTATAATATGTTAGTCTGAGTAAAGCCTGAAGTCCCTTTTCTCACCCTCATGTCACCCTTTCTCTTTTCTCTCCCCTTAATAGCTGTTATATAGCTGGGGCCATCCATAATTCAGTGGCCATTGTTTACAACCCTGTCACCTCCGTGCTTTTTCATATACTGAAAATTACATCTGACATGTTTTATGAAAAGCGTTGTCATATTGTGGCCAAATGTGACAGCATCTCTTCTCTTTGCAACCTGCCCCCCCACCCCCATCTGGCCTGCATATACACTCCCCCCAGATGACCTGACTACTGTCACAGCATGCAGTCATGTACCCGCTGTGGTGTTTCACTACAAACTTCAGATAGCTACAATTCAGCAGATTATATCAACATAATAATTGGAAGTATGGGTCTGTTTTACTAATTTTAACATCAAATATTAACATTTAAACATTAATGTCTTGTATTTCTTTCCAGGCACATGCAATAAAAGAAGATAAAAATAAATAAGATACAATAAAATACAAGAATAAATCAGAACAAAACAAAACAAAAAATGTATTTCTGTATCTAGACCTATATCAAATTGTACTCGGAAAAGTGGCCTTCACAGAGCCCAGTTATACCAGTGCTGGTTCTGTCCCCTCCCGGTCACCACCCTGCTGCAGATCTAGTATCAGTGTGCTGTTCAGACCCCAGTTTGAAATCCCTTCCTCTGGGGAGAGCCACAAGCTCCTGAATTAAACTAAACAGACTCTGAGTGTTTTCACTTGACTTCCTAAAGTCAGAAACGCTCGTACATTATTCATGGATATTTTAATATGTCGTTGGCTGCTGTAATTAAACTGAGCGTCAGAGGTCACGGGCTGTGCTGTGACGTGGTGGGATTTGTTTGATTGGTTTATTCTCTTCAGTAAGACAGACACAGTGAAGGCTATTAAACTATGTTGACTATCTAGTTAGATTTGCCCCATGACATGTGCTTTAAAAACTTCCCCAACATAGACTTACTAAGATTCCAAAACCTGCTGCGATAATTGTGTTTTGAGGAATTTTTGGAGCCCTGGGTTGATTGTTGGGGTACATTTCAGCATGCCATGGGCCAGTGGTGCCCCCAGAATGTTTTTCCTAGGGGTGGCCTAATTGGGCTGATGAAAATCCAGGGGTGTCACACCAAAAACCAAACACCATAAGTGAATTTAGGTACCCTTCTAAAAGTGACCATGCCAGTTTTTCCCTCTCTAAAATTTAGCCCAAGTTTGGCGCTCCTTCCCAACAAGTTAGCATGACATGGTTGGTATCAATGGATGCCTCAGGCCAGTGGTTCCTAACCTGATTTCCCCTTAGTCATTAGTTCAAGGTCCACACAGTTTCATACATTCAGCGTCATACTTGCATTTAGCCATGTTGTTGAGTAAGTTTGCTGTCTTTTTTAAGTAGTTTTCTGTTAGTCACTCACGCTACAGCAGGAAAGGGCACTTCAAAATAAAAGCTCTGTGCCAGACTTTCACTCTACTTACAATAAAGTGTTTTTTTTTTTACAAACTTGACATGTTTGTGAGTCACTTGCGGTCCATTCAGAATGGACCTGCAGCCCTCTTTTGGACCATGACTCATCACTTTGGAACCACTGCTTTAAGCTGTCTAGTTTCATAAGTTACCACTATTTTTGTAGCTGTTTCAGGGTGGCTATGGACCCGCTGGCCACCCCTTAGGAGCACCACTGGCCATGATTCATATTGGTTGCAAAAAAATTCATTAAAACCATCAAGAAACATCAAAGTAAATCAAAAAAAGTTCAGGTCACCATTTACTGCCTTTAAATTTGGGCACAACTGGTCCAGTAACACTGGTACACTTGATACTTTCAGCGATTTGCCGAGCCTCACAGGTGAACCTGACCTAGTCGTGGTTTTGACCGACAGTTACTTTGTAACTCATACAATCTGAGTACAGATTACTTTTGTCTGTGCTAAGTGGCCAAGGTCTACGTGCAATAATGAACTCCAAGGTGTCTGTGAAGGCCATTATTTTTAGTCATATGGACACCTTGTCTCAGGCTTCTGCTTAGTTAGTAATGCATAATTACTTCATGTCAGGAAACTAATGTAGTAACTATCAGATAACATGCAAAATGAAGGAGACCACACAAGAGTTCAAAGTAATATTTTCTGGAATGCTTTTGCTTGCATTTTTTTCCCTTGCCAATATTGACTCGTTTTTTTGGTCAATTCTCTTCTTTTTATCTCAAAAAGTTCTTTTTTTTCTTTTCCCAAATCCAATTCAAATTGTATTCTTTTTCTTTTCATCTTTTTCTTTTTTTTTTGATCATCTTCCAAGCGCCCCATTCCTCCATCTTTATTGGCAAAAGCAAACATGCTAGTAAATTAGAAATCCATTTTTTACAAACAAAATACATGAAGAAAATACATCCACATCCTGCAAATATAAACAGTAACAAATCCAAAACTATTATCCAATAAACATTTTACATTATTTTTACACCATTGTGATAGTAGCATACAGAAGATAGTACAAAAAGTGGGAGAGAGACCTCTGAATCCTCACTTACACGAGCAAGAACCCTGCCAGGATTTGTTTGTCCTACACAACTGCCAGTGACCTCATGTTAAAAAAAAAAAATTCATGAGCAAATTTAAAGTACTGAGTGCCCAAGAGAGACGCTTCAGCTTTCCATCGCACACCTGAACCTAATCCGATCGCCACAGAGGTTTCAGTAGGACAATGAGGTCACTGGCAGGAAGCTTGTGAGTCATCAGTCAACAGATATGCAATCAAAACAAGAGCGCTACTGACGTTGTAGGTGGGAGGAAATCGCGTCATGTGTTTCAAACAGTTCTTCACCCATGGTCCAAGTTCAAAGGAGACAAATTCTCTGTTACTGCATGTAATCCAATGCAGGAAGAGATCTGCAAGCATACTGTGCTTACATGCACATCTCTCCCCGCATGTTTTAATGTAGTGAGGCTGCTACAGTTAACGAATAGGCTCATGTATCTCCTTTGTTTTGGGGCTTCAGTCTGACTGGTTGTGTTACCGGATATGATTAGTTGAGGTGTGATAAGCATACTTCAAACAACACTTCATTAGTTTGCATGTAAACAAAGTTATTTGTTTCAGGGCAGCAACAAAAGTAAAAAAAAGTATTTTCTGTCACTGAGCACATATGAACTTAATAAACTGTATTCCTCCCACCCCAAGGATTCTAAAGTACAGTATTTGCAAAGAAGGCAAAAAACGCAAAATAAAACTTTTGTCATTGACGGTGCACACTTTGGTTGCACTTGTAGAGTGGGTTTAGAGTGCTGTCCGACAAAATTCAGGTGCAGGCGAAGCTGCTCAAATCCTATCATGAGGTGCATGACTCCCACTGCATTCCAACTGAGTGTTTTCCACAGCTTAGAAAGTTGTTGTTTTTTAAAAGAAATGTGCTATGTAGATGATAAATTTAGTGAAATAACGTCTGATGGGTTCAACACAAATTAAAAAAAATAAACCTTGCGAATAAGCAGAGACGCTAAGCACTCTTGCTTGACCTTTTCTACCTGACTCGACCTTGTCATTTATTTAAAATGACAGAAAGAAAGAAAACAAAAAAAAGTACAACAGTAATTTCTCTTTCAAGCATTTACAAAATTTACAAAAGTAAATCACAAATCTTGTAAAAATTCAGCCATGTGCTGATTGTGTAAGGCAAAGAAAATTTTATATATATATATATATATATATATATATATATATATATATATACATATACATTTTATTAAAATCAACTGTTCAGTATTACATTCAAACACCTGTCTATGGATCTCACTTTTTTTTATTTTTTTTAAAAATGGGTGATGTGATCCTTGTCCTGTCAGGCCCTTTAGACGACCAGGAGACAGAATAAAACAAGTGGAAAAATGTTACACACTCTTAGAAAATCTAGAACACCTGTGTGGGTGTTTGTATTTACACAGAGTGGCACTGGACATTTAGTGAGCAACAAAACACACGCGGGGAAAGTTTTAATATTTACTACAAGACTGTATCTGACGTGCATGGACACGGCAATTTGTAAACATAGGTTAGATTTATCTATTGCACCGGCATCCTTCCTGCACTGGCTCTAATATGGGTATGGTACAGTGTCAGCACCTGTGGGTGCTGGGCAGGGGTGGCTCTGTTTATATAGAACGTGCAAACTAGCATGTAATCATGCCAGCAGTGAGTCACTGTCAAAAATATTTGGATCTTTAAACACGTTGGGGCTTAACCATAGCAAAACAAAGTGAGCAAAGTAAAATGGAGAACCATACCATACTGTGCCAATATAGGTACGGCACAGTGCATTTACGCAGTGGAAAAATAAATAAATATCTCTCTGGTAGCAACAGAGAAAGTTCTACGGGTGGAGGAATGGCTGTCTCTAAACTAAGGACAAGATTTTTCAAAAAATTGGTGAGAAAAGAGCTTAAATACAGTATGTATAAAAATACTATTCACAGTAGACACAAATGTTGTGCATTACTGATATTAATCATCTGGTATGCACACTGAAACTTACATAGGTTTTTCTATCTATAAGAACAACTTAACATTTATCTTTCTCAGCAAAAGTGAGATGTTTTAAATAACCGAGGGACACAAAAACTGTCGGCCCTCTAGACTTCTCGTGATGTACAGTAAAGACAATTTTACTTTGATTAGAGTCTAAAATTACTTAGTTTGAAATACTGGAAAGGAAAAAAAAAAGGTGAGTTCCGTCGTGTTGATTTTATCTGCACAGGGGGGATAAAGTAACGATGGATTCTGCTGGGGAGCAGGTCGCGACGAATCACAATGCCTTCATCGTCTCCAGGATCGGCTCTCGTACTCGTCGTCTTCATCGTCGTCTTCTTCCTCCTCCTCTTCCTCCTCCTCACCAGGTAAATAAGAGCTAGCTTCCTTCTGTTTGGATGAAAAAACATAAATGTATTGTTTAGCTTTGAACACTGAAACTGATGAGATTATGTGATAGTTTACATTGTGTCACATCATTGTGTCAATGCTATGTGACATTAGGTTTTCAAATCTGTACTTGGACACATCTATAGGCACGACTTCATGTGTGAAACACAAAATAATTGATTAGGTGGTAAGACTGAGCTGCAGTTCTGAATAACAATAACATAATAAGAGATTTTCTTCCACCTGTCTGAGATGAGAAACATATCTGCAGGTTGAGACATAAAAACGAGGCCTGAAAGAGGCGTATGTCACTTCCCCCCAGAAAAGTTGTTATCTATAAAACAGAGTCGATGGGAGAAACTCTGACACATGGTTACAAATATTTTGGATATGGAAAAATTGCAGATGGTGAGGTGGAAACTTGATTGTAGAAACTGTCCAATATTTTTTAGTGCACACCATTTTTCGCTTTGGTTCGTACGTACATTTTTGAATTATGGATCCTATGTGCTTTCTTATAAATGAGACCCCAGATCTAATATGCAAGTGATCAGACAGAATTTGTGTGCCCAAACATCACCAGGCTATCTGCATTGGTTGCTGTGGTAAGGACGTTTGCATCAGTAACCACATAGCTACACTGGTGACACGGTTTTCTAAGGTAGAAACAAGAGAAATGGAGGTTTAGCATTTCGCCATCTAAATAACTGTTGCACCAGACAGACAGACATCCTCAATAGCGCTCTGCTAATTGTAGCATTGATTATGCTATGCACTTCCATTATTCTGGATTTCATGTCATGGTTGTGTATCACATTGCCAGTAACTCAAAAGACACTTTGAAACTCGATTTGAGTGGACAGAGCGTTTGATTCTGTAGAAATCTGATTGGAAATGCATTTCGAACCCCCTCCAAATGTGGTTTGGATCTGATTTGTTTTGTTGACTTGACTTTCTAAAATCAAGCTCTAGATACAATCTTAATATGCCAAAAATGGATTTGGGCTGGTAGTCTGAATGATGCCCAAGTAACACTTCTGTCCCTTTCTTTCTGAGGCCTCAGACACCAGTCTGGCACTGCTATTCATCAATGGGTTCTCTGATGAATTATTCTCGTCCCTGTCACACAAAAGCTCATCCCTTTAGGTCATTAAACTCACTTGCACTAAACAGAGACTGCGACCTCAAAAACCCAACCAAAAACAGAAAATTACAGTATGAGGATTTCACCTGACAGTAATGCAGTTTTTACTCAAAGGGCTACGATGCTCTTAGTACTGCGAGGCTTGCCCTGATTTTCCATGGGGAGCAGCAGTGAAAAATTTAAAAGCACTGGAAAGAAATGTTCCAAGTAAAAAAAATCTGTGAATATAACTAAAACTTCCAAAAGTTCCCCCTCTTAGGATTTCAAGTTGTAATATACATGGAGCTCCTTTCCTGGTTTCTGGGTGGCTTTATGTTACTCATGATAACACGTGACGCCATGTTCGACTTTAAATGCCTGGGTTTTTCTGTCATACCGTATTGTCCTCATCTTTAGCCTCCTCCTCCTCTGGCTCTGTTGTTATGGAGGGCGTCTTGGGCTTGTACCAGGAAATCTGCAGCACACGACCTTTGAACTTAGCTCCCTGGTTAGCTGCCTAGAAAACAAAACAGCAGGACAGTTCCAAGTTATACATTTATATTTTAATATCATTTCATTTTAGGTGATTAGACAGAGGAAAGAGAGCAAGAAAGAATGGACTGGTCCAATTTAGAGTCATGTGACTTACATTCTCTGCTTCGCTTCGCGTCTTAAAGGTCATGACGACACTGTTGGCGTCTTGGTCGCGGACATCCTCAATCTCCCCAAATTTCTGTTTAAAGAAAAACAAAACAAAAAAATCTGTATAAGTTGCAGTATAACTGTTCAATAATCAACCTAATCATGTTGTCAGTGTAACTCCTGAAGCTGTAACAAAAAAAAAAAAAAAAAGTAACAGTCCTCACCACAAAGTGCGGCATTAGTTCTTCCTTCTCCTCCTGTGTGACCCCCAGAATAGCCAGAGCTCTGGGTCTGTGGTCAACCACCATGCGGTTTACAGTCCCGCCTCGAGCCATCATCTCCCGGCTTCGGCCCCTGCCGCGGCCCACGTGCATCAAACCGGGCTCCAGCGCCATCTTCCCTCGGCCCCGACCTCTACCTGCTGGGGACCTGATCAGACCCAAACGAGTCGCCTGAAAGGGAACAGTTTGAGAAGTTTAAACATTAGAAAACAAGTGACTGGCTGCTGATTTTTCAATTACACTGACAAGAATATCTGGGCGCCACCTGGCTGTGTTAAAATAATCATTGCAAACAGATGTATGAAAATTCACCAGATTGTGTGCCTACTGTGTTTTTCAATGTGAAAAACAAACATGCCGTGATAAAACAACTTATCACGTGTGTACAAAAGAAAAAAGATCTTAAGTTTAAACATTGTCTACACTTGACTCTGGCCTCCTCCTCTCTCACTCTCTGCCCTTTACCATTAGTTGTCACTCCTCCATTTTTAAAGTGACATCTCCTCGCTTCCTAACCACTCAACAACCTCACAACCACTCTCTCACTTCTTCCTCTAATTGTCATCCCGCAATTTTCTTACAAGGACCAGCGGCTCAAACTTTAATGAGACGCGGCTCCATCAGTGTAGGACCTGGGTCTGATTTGGCTTCGTTAGCTGCTGCTCCTCTGGGCTTGCTTAAGTGGCTTCAGTTTAATGTGCAGAAGAAGGGCTGGGTTTGGATGGATGGGGGGGGGGGGGTCCTATGCATTTTTAACAACTAGCTAATTTAGGACCCGCAGGGGTAGAGGAGGAAAAAAAAAAACATGCTAGGCAGGGTGTTGCTAACAAAATCTATGTTCTTGTTGGGCTGATCCTGTGACACAGACGACCTCATGCGCTGCTAGTTTGGAGGAGGCAGGAGACGAGGGCTACGTCTGATCTGACTCTCAGCCTTTGATGCAGCTTAGTGCAATCTTCTCTTTTCATGGATAACAAAATAAAACAAAAAATACATTTTCTGATGCACAGTCACAGCAAACAGACTCACAGGCCCCTTTTACACTGCTAGATTTTCCACTAATGTTGGGCGGTTTTGCCGGCAAGCTGCAAGCGTTTGGACACACAGAGCTGGATTGGCGAGTTGATCTGAGGTGCCCAATTTTCCGCCTCATAGGGTAGACATATTGGCGGAACACTTTTAGTTTAATCAGACCGAGGTGGCCTTCCGCCACGGGAGGGGCTGTTGATGACTTGTGGGAGGAGCTGTTGATGACGCCGCATGTGCGAGCCACTGGCGGTGGATAAACAGGAAACAGCTGATAGCAGGAATTAGTGAGCAGCTAGTAGCAAGAGGGAAACGCAAACCTGACAGACACTGTAAAGATGAGCAAGTGGGGAGACAAAGAATTGCGCACCCTCCTTGCTCTCGCAAACGAAGAGGCCATTAACCATCAGATGACAGGGACGGTGATGAACGGGCTAGCTTACGAGAGAATCGCCAAAGGACAGACCAGCCGCAGCTTCCCTCCCACGTCACTGTTTACGTCACATGTTGAGCTACACGTTTTGTTACTTGCTCACGCCCCCCATTGCCCCGAAAAAGGCGCATTCTATATAAACAAAAGTAGGTAGGCGGCATTTTGCTGCACTCCCCGATTTTGTTTTTATACTGCCAATGCTGAAAAAAGTAGTGATGGTGGAATGAAGCCTCATGAAGCATTTTCTTTATTTTCTGTACCCACTAGATGGTGCTCTTGGTTTAAAGAGAGAGGCTAAAAGAATAGAAATCTGGTGTGTTTTAAACATTTTGTTGAACAAAAAGCGCCATCTAGTGGGCTCAGAAATTAAAGAAAGTAATTCATGAGGCTTCATGAGGCCATCACTAGAAAAAAGACTGATTGAGCTTTCCTGCAAATTTGCACAATTCCTATTTAAAAAGGGCCACAGATTCACGACATATGAAATGTCAGAAATAATCATGAACTCAAATCTTATAGCATCAATAAGAAGATATGCAGGTTAACATCCATATGTTTCAAATTCCATCAAACCATATTTTGAAATACCTTATTCTTACCATGTATCATGAGCATGGAAAACGATATATCTGGGGATTTTAACCCACCTGGATTGATACAATGCTGTAAACTTGAATTCAGACATAGAAAGGCTGTGTGATTGCAAACTGTCTAGCATGTCTTTTTATTATTATCACTCTATGCCCTTTAATGCTCATTTGTAACTCACAAACTGATCATACACTGATACCTACATAATTAAACTCTAATAAAATATCCCTGAAAGCATGATTTGCATCCCCTCTTTCAGTTTTAATACTACCAAAAGTGACATTTAAATTGTGCATAATTCATTATAGTTGCAATGTATGACTTTCTTTATTGACATTAAATTTTCTAGTTATTACATTTTGACAAACCTCATAGACTTTGACTGTGTATGTACATCAGCTATTGTATACAATACTACCTCACTTAATTATTCAAGATGCTCAGTGTTAGTGTACACTAATTACACAAATTTATTATAATACAACATATACAGCCTGAGTCTACAGAGGCACATTCAGTCCAATTACATTCGTAACAGAGCACCTGTACACACCAATCAACTGTGAATTGGCTCATTATAGATTAGTGCTCAAGTGTTTCAAAGCTTCCATTCACTCTAACTGAATCTACACCAAAACATTAAAACCACTGGTGGGGAAGTGAATAAAATTAATAATCTCAATACAATGCAATGTTCTGCTGGGAAACCTTCTGTCCTAGCATTCATGTACGTAGATGCCACTTGACACGCTTCATCCACTCAAACACAGACCAAGCACACCCCCTCATGACGACAGCACTCCTCAAACAGACACACGCACCACGCCACACTGGAAAAACTGAGCAATGTGACAAAGAGCTCAATGTATTGACCTGGCCTCAAAACTCCCCTGATCCCAATCTGATCAAGTATTTGTGGGATGTGGTAGACTTAATAACTAATCGATTAATTTAAGAAACTAATGATTAAATCAACAATAAAATAATTGTTCGATACAGCCCTATCTAGATGTGCATGTTATTTTCTCTTTTCTTCTTCTACTCAATCACGCAGTGCTGAGTGATATATGCAGCGATTATCTTGCTTGCTGACTTCCTCTAAAGCATTTCTTGGTATCACATCCTCAAATTCAGCCCTCAAGAAAAGTGCTGATGATGAAAGATGCTGTCACTATCTGTCTCTTTGTGACTGATCCGTTTGTCGCAGTGTTCGCTATGTTTTCAGATTGTTGGCCTGTGGTTATGTACTGCGCACGTGTGTGTGTCTATTACCTCCACCTGTAACTGTCCCAATTTTCTCTTAAGGTCTGTTGTATCCTCTCCGGAGCTCATCTTCTTGTGAAAGTCCAGCTCAGCATCTAGCAGTTCCTTCTGGGCCTGGTCACAGATCATGTAAAAGGAGGTCAGTTGTTCATTTCTTTTTTGTATGTTGCGCACACTTTCAAAACAGATTTACACTGACAGAACAGAACTCAACTCGACTTTCTTTGTGTCAAGGAGATGACCCACACCATCTGAACAGGCCCAAACTTACATCAGTCTTGGTCTTGGACTGGTTGTGGTTGGTTTTGGCACTGGAGACCTGGGAGGCAGGGTTCATTTCGTTCTGCAGCTGTGCGATCTTCTCCGTCAGCTCCTTCAGGGTCTTCATGATGTTGGCTCTCTCCTCGGGTTTCATCCCTCTGTTCTTTTCCAGGCGGTTTATCAAGGCCTGGACGAAAGAGGACAAGCAGTGAGACAGCAGAAAGTGTAAGAGACAGGAACAACTGTAAACGAACGAGTAAAGATTAGAGTAAAGCACAGGATGGATGAATAAAGAACAGCAAGAGTTTCAGAGGTAAATGAAAGGAAGGGTCGTTGAGGCCAGACTTACCTTCTGACACTCAATCTGTGTCTTTAGCATCTCTTGCTTCTTCTTCCTCATGTCCTGCTGGAGTTTTAACGCCTCCTAAATGACAAAAAAAAAAAAAAAACACAAATAAAACACATTCACTGAGGATGAAAAGACAACGTGGACGTTTCATTTCTCAGTGGCGGCCTGCTTCTCGCCAGTGGCCCCCGAGAGACACAAATGACTAATCCCAGCTCTGCTATTCTCGTACCAGTCAAAATATGTATTAAAAAATAAAGCCGCATGCCTGTTTCTTCTTGAGGACTTCCTGTGCTTCTAGTGCTTTTCCCGTTTTCCCAAGGCTCTTTGAGGATGACTTGAGGGCTGTGGAAGTGTAGGGACCCTTCTGGGTGTTTGTCAGTGCAGGCGCCACCTGAGTGCCACAGAAGGAGAGACAGAGAGAGCGAGCGACACATTTAGGTCATCTGAATGAGCTTGTATACAGCTGCAATAGACATGAGCTGTTAAGTGCCAACAAATGATTATTTATTCTCCTGCACTGCTCTTACTCCGATATCTTCTTAAGATTTGTGAGACTGGCTGGGCAGTGTTACTGGACTGCATTCGTCGTGTCTTTGAGGTCTCTAGATTCATAGCAATAACAGTGTTCTCCTATTTGCAATGGCACACACCGCAGGGCTAAATGTGTTGGTCCTGATATTGGTGTATTAAAAATATTCCACCTACTTTGTGTTGTAGCTTCTGTGACAGACAACTGGCAGACAAAGCTCCCCCTGTTATTTGGAGAGCCTCTTGATGGAGGCACAGACAGTCCTGATAATATCATACTGAGAATGCCAATGGGCTTAACTAAGATAATTAATATGGTTAACATTATACCTGCTTAAACATCAGCATGTTAGCATGTTACTACTGTGCGTAAAAACAGCCTCACAGACTTGTGTAATTTGGTCAACTTAACTTATCACTCAGTGTTCTTGATATTATCTGTATCCTGCTGTAGATATGAACAAGTGTGTGATTTATTTGAAAATGCTTTTTCTTCCGGGGCTGGCATCACCTGACAGACACACACATACACACACAGACTGAAACGTACAGTGACCATGTCTGTGTTTGGGTTCAGGCTGTCCGGCTTAGTTGTAACTGTGACCCCAGGCGCTGCTGGCACGCGATGCTTGGGTACAGTCTTGTTCAACACGTATGCTGCTGGATTGTGCTGCTTGATCCCCTGCAGATAAAAGGAAAGGGAGAAAAATGTCAGTCCAATGAAAGGTTGCAAAAGTGTGGCAAGGCTGAGGGATCAGCACGAAAAGACAACGGGTATGTTTCAGCTCTTCATACTAACCTTATGCATGTTGCCGTGCTGCGGCCCCTGGCTGGGCGCGATCCCGGCAGCCTGGCTCCCTGAGCTCTGCTCCTGCTGCTGAAGCCCTGTGGCGTTGGTGCCAGGCTCGCGGTGCCAGTACACACGGATGAAGCGGTTGTTGAGGACTGCCTCGGTGCTGGATATGGCCCGTCTAGCCTCTTCGTTCTTTGTGTACTGGATCAACGCCGCCTCTGGGTCTCCTCCAAACACAACCTGGATTGAGAGTATAGTGTGTAAATCAGTGATGTATAAAAGACGAGACAAATTCTTCTGCAGAACTTAACTTCGTGAAATTGAGCTATTCATTGTTTTTGTCCGAAATTCAACATATTCAAATTACAAAGTCATTTAAATATTTATTTTCCAAGTTGTGTTGAGACTCAACACGTATGTGAGCCATATATATATTCAATGTGATGTCCTGCAACTTCTGTGAATCCTGCATTGTATATCTGTTATGGGTTATGAGTTCTTCAATTCTCACATTTCCAATAATTCTACCATTACTAATCCTAACTTGTCAAAATGACAACCATGAAAACAAAAGAACTTTGCAGGTTCGCTTAGTGCAAAGTAGCAAATTCTGAATTTTACCTGGATGTTGACGATGGTTCCAAACTTGCTGAAGTGCTCGTTGAGCTTGGTAATGTTGTTGAGCTCACGCGGGATCTTGCGCACCTCCAACTTGGTGTTCACATAGTGATACCTCTTGGGAAAAGTGTTCTTGTGTTGGTTGTTAAAGCCTGGCCTAAAATGAGAAGAAGACAGAGTTGCTGACATCTGATGTTTGCGCACAGAATTTGTTTTAAAGAGAGGAATTCTAGGATCACTAACAATGAAACAAGCAGTGAAAAAGAACCCAGATTGATGACCTCAGGTTTGAGTTTCTGCCTTCATAATGAACTTCCTGAGGCCATATAACAGTTATACTTGAAAGAAGAAGCACATGTCAACCATGGATTACAAGTAGAGCCTTTGCAACCGAAGCATCCTGGTCATGGGGATGTGGTGTGCACCTGCTTCCCACAACTGACACAAAAGATAGGCTCGTGACCTATGAGTCACCTTGGCTTGAAACAAGGCTCCCATTGCAGTGTCAGGAAATGGGGAAGGCAGCGATTTGTTTGATCAAATTTCAACCGGTCAGCTAGTTTCTTCGTGTCTTCACGCAACAAGAACTTCTTTTGTTGCAACTTAGTTTTATCAGTGTGGGTTTGTGTTGTTGGGATCCTTGCACAAAACCCTGATGCAAGAAGGATTGTCTTAATAGGTAAGACTTCAAATTTCCTTTGACTGACACTTTTAACGTGTGTTTCTTTTGAAATCCTTACTTCTCAATCCAAGTCTTTTTAGCTGCCGGTCCCTCAGCTGTACTGGGTCCCATTGTTCTCTTCCTGCTGTCCTGCTCCGTGTTAAAACGGGACACATTAGTTCCAGGAGTGCTGGCTGCAGTGGCAGGCTCTGTCTGGATCACTATGTTGGCAGCTAGAAGACAAACACAAAGACGAAACAAAGAGAAACAATAAAGCATGAGGAGCTTTTGCATTTTGCTACATCCGCCACAATGCTGTCATCATCATACAGGACTATCATATATAACTAATTAACTTCTTGTTTTCCTTTATTACAGAAGCATTCACACTTTTCCAATCAAATCCCAGTTAGTCTGGGGAAGAGTGTGAGTACTAAGCAGGCCATAACTTGTTACCTCTCGAGCCTTGTCCTTCACTGGAGGTGAGGCCGATAAGGTTGGAGCGCTGGGTCTGCACCCGAGGGATGAACTGCCGGTATGGGTTGCGACCTGCTGCAGTCAGGCCAGGCGATTCTGGGTTATAGCCCTCTGGATCATAGTTATCTAATGTAAAGAAATGAACACACACATAAATGACAAATACACTAAGGCTTAGCGGGAATATAAAACATTTTAACAGTCATTAAATAAGTGGAAAAAATACAAAAATGAACAAAATGATCAACTAAATTAGTACACAGTGCTGCCTGGCTACCAGTGACTTATCTAGCACACAAAATATTGTTGAGAATGTGGTGAGTTTAAAGTGTCCAAGTGACAGCAATCTGTGACAGTCTATGTTAAATACAGCTCTGAGTAGGGATTAAAATAAATATGTAATATTAAGAATAATATATACAAGCGAAGAAAATAAATTAAGGTACAACCGGATAAACTAGATGAAACTTCATAAGATGATAATTCTTATCCTGAGCCACAGCTTACTGTAAAACAATGGCAACTGAACAAAATGGGACCTTGCATGTGATTGTGAATTTGGCTGTCTCAGTTGAATTAAGGTCAAGTTTGTAATTAACTAAAAATACACCCTCCATTTAAACTAAGCCTTAGCTTCTTTCTGTTTAACTGGAATTATTCATGAGCCAAATTACGGGAAAAGCACTCAACAGAGTAAGATGTAGCAGTGAATGTTAATTGCTCTCAGCTTCTTTGTCTCTTTGGTTGATAAACAGTGCTACCCTCTGGTCAACTGCTGTTACTGCAGCCTAAGGAAACACAAGCATCCACTATGTCACACATGGACCAACTTATGATAACAGGAAACACAAGGTACCTAAAAGTCCACAACAAAACAACTTAACTCTCACTACCCCAGTCCTTATAGTTCAACTTTGACTTTATAAAGTCATATCTACTATAATCAAACACAAAAGAAAAAAGAAAAGCAAGAAATAGAGAGCAGGAAAAACAGAACACATTTCCCCAATCTGAATAGGAAAAGCATCGCTGCTTACATTCAGACTGGACATATTGGGGACGAAGAGACACAGATGAGGACGAGGAGGGAGGAGGTGGAAGAGGAGGAGGAGGAAGAGTAGGTGGCAGCCCCACACCTGGCGGTCCGATAGGAGGAGAAGAAGTGATCGCCGTTTGGTGGTTGGGGGTGTCAATCCCACTGGTTGCTATCAGTGGGGGTCCTGAGGGAGACAAAAGCCCAAGCTAGTGTCTCAGGTGTATCGCAGGTATGACAGTGAGTCTTTGGTTTGTGCTACTAAAATGTTTTTCATGCCACAGAGGTTGTCTTGATATGACAGTGAAGGTGGCAGGAAGTGATAACAACTGTTAAATGCAATGCTTCAACTTTAAGATAAAACAATTATTTTGTTTTAAATGCCAACATATGTGATTTCTAGGAGTTGCAATTATGCACCTGAGTGGCGGTACTACTTACCAGTCATGGGGAAGACGCCCGGTGGTGGTGGCTGGCCATAGGGTGGCATTGCCGGCATCCTGAGCGGAGGAGGGGGCTCAGTGATCGGAGGCATAGGCAGGCCGGTGGGGGGCATAACAGGCGGGGGAGGGAACGGAATCATGTTTGGTAGGTTGACATCATCGACGATGAGAGGGTCGTTGCCATGGTCGAATGGACAAAGGTCACCACGGACACAAAATCCCTTTTCTGTATGAGGGAGAAGACAGGCATCATAAATTTGCTTTTTCATATATATGTAGATATTTTAGAAGTTTAGGGCAGCATAAGCAAACATCCTCTTCTCTGTACTTTTTCCTCAGATACTCGAGTATCTATTTGTAACCTACTGTAATCCTTCTAAGGGGTTTGGGCCCTTGGAAGTAAAATTCATTCAGAAAAATAAGGATTGAAAGGAAATATGAACAAATGAAAAAAGCAATGAACAAAATGAAAGCTTGTCCAAGTTCAAAGCAGCTAAGACATACAGTATTTACCCTACAGTCTCATTAAGGACCTGGCTCCCTAGTGGCTGAGTTTGAGCACTGTGACAGATAGCAGTGTGCTTCAGGGACAGTGGGTAAGTTTAAACCCTCTTGTGTCTCTGGGGAGAGGTGGGAGCGAGCATGCTTGCTTTCCTGCCTTTCACTGGGGAGAAGAGAGGGCGTGCTAAACACTGGTCATTAGCGATGAGACTAAACAAGGCAATCAATAACCCTCATGGGAAGATGATGGTAGCGTTTATGTGGCGAACTTCAATGACAATAAGCTCTGGAAGGAACTTTTCAGCCAAAAACAAGAATTGATAGAAAGCAGGAAAAAAAGGCAAAGAGGAAAAGATGTCTGCCTCTGTTCTTACCATCGTAGTCCCTGCAGCGCTGTTTGAGCGAAGCACTCTTGTTGCTGAACGGCTTGCCAACACCATCTTGCCTCTGGGTGCCATAGTAGCCGGACCAGCTGTCTGTGGTGCTATCAGGCAGGTGAGCCGGTGTTGCTACGGGAACACCTCCAGCTCCTGAGACTCCGGCGGATGACGAGGAGGAAAAGGGGTGCGGAGGCGTGGGCAGGGGCAGGAGAGGTGATGGGTGCTGCTGCTGGGAGCTGGATGTGTTGGTGGAGTTGTAGCAGTCTGTATCCTTCCTTTCTAACTCAAACTTTGATTTGAAGTCTGTTAAAAACAAGCAGAAATAGAGGTTAGCAAAGCGTGAATAAGTAGTACAGTAGAATAACAGACAATAGCAGACATTTAAGTTAAAAACAGCTACTTCTTTATCTTGCCAAACACAGATTTAGATTACCATAACCTTGCGGGTGATAAGGCCAATTCCAGACCGTGTTGTTGAATCCAAACTGATGTGATGGCAAAGCTGTCCACATTGCTCCTTTATCGATAACTCCCAGAAACACTGAGCAACAATCCAACAGAAAACAATACAAACGGCTACATCCAGGACTCTGGTCGGTCTACTCTCAAAAATCTTGAGCACCTCTGTGCACATTACACTCAGAATGTCTCCTGCAGCACGTCTGCATCACTAATGCTCAGTTCGACTGCCCTGACAGGAGCTTCAGGAACCTCTACACTCCTGGGTCTGCTCCCCTGTGCTGTTGTTGTTGGCTGTGGGGGAACCTTCTCACCTCTGCCTCCTCTGTGCTCCCTGTCCCTGCTCTTTCCTCGGCTGCCACTCCTGCTCCTGCTGCGGCTTCGGCTCCGGCTGTAGCTCCTCCCACGGGGGCTGCCCCTGCGGCGCTCGTGACGCTCCCGCTCGCGGTGGGAGTCACTGCCGCTTTTCCCGTGCCGATCGAAGTCGCGGCGCTTGCGCTCATCTCGCCTCCTGTCATCGCGGCTCCTGTGTGGTTGAGGAGTTAGAGGGAATGTATTTGAATAACTATCTTTATGCCTGTTTTAAATGTAAGAGTCTAACAGACATCAGAAGGTTCTTGCAGGATTAAATCTTAGAGCAGCTAGGGCAAATGTGTGTCTCTATGACTATATCAAAACACACAACACAACTGTTACTTACAGTATAGCAGTTCTTGTACTGTTGTATTTGTTATTGACTAGGTGTGTTATAGACAAGGGACAGGTTACTCGACACCAGGGCCTTCATCAAGCTAAAACCAGGACTCGTGGGATTTCAGACTATACCCACATGTGCAAGATGATGTTTTTTTAATCAGCAGTAGGAAATCAAGGACTAGTGTATTGGAAATGTCAACACGATGACTAAGGTGCTGTATGTCTTACATGTCTTGAAACATATCTCTGAAACCAGTCATACCTGGACTCATTGAAGTTCCTCAGAGGACTTCTTCTCCGCCTGTTTTCCCTCTCCTCCTCTGGAGTTTCAGCCTTGAGGGAAAAAAATAGTTACATGACCCAAACTCTTCTCCATTTTATGTTTTTTTTTTTTTTTTTTTTTTTTTTAAACAGAAGGACATTTATATGCCATGCCCTAATACACAATGAATTATTCATCTAATCCTTTATCCAGAGCCCCTTATAGAAACACAATCACCCTTGTTTGCTGTGCCTCCTTATCTTTAAAAGTTCTTTAAAGATGCTTTGATATGTGACATGACTGATTTTCCTCAGGCAATACATTCATTTTCTAAGTCTTATTCTAGCCGATACATTTCTCAGCAACTCTTCTTACCTCCACAACATCAGATTTGACTGCAGGTGGTTTGACTTCTTCTTTAGGGACTTCCTTGGCAGCAGGATTTCCCAGGTAGTTCTTAGTTGTCAGACATTCAAAAAGTTTATCGACAAATCCTGTTGTCTCTGTAAAGACAGCATGAATCATGTGAATAGATTTCATCTTTTACTTGAATTATGTGCAGTTTTGCCCATTCCCCCTTAACGAGTATATTTACCCTCAGGCATGAAATGTTCCTGAATCACACTACACTATGAATTTCTGTGCTCCTGGCTGCACTAAATATATCCAGAGTCTAATAAACACCAAGTAAATAACGACAGACACAGCAAAAAAAAAAAAAAAAAAAAAAAAAAATTAAATAAGGAAAAGCTACTTGATAAAAGCTTAACATAACAAAAAGACACAAAGACAAGTGCAATCCACAAAAAAATTTCAAGTGCTAATTTGAACAATTTATTTTAATGCAATCTTTAAGTATGTTATTTCAAAGATTGAAGACTGTAGGCCTAATAGTTAAGTTCTGACAGGCTCTAGACTTAGTATGTTCATTCGTGGCCTTGTGCTGTGCTTTTGTACAGAAATAAATAAGGTGTCAGAGAATTTTAACTTCAATCAGCAGCTGTTCGGGAGGAAAAAAAGCTAAGATGTCGTTACAAGGGCACAGAACTAAACTTAAGGTTTCAACCCTGAATTCTCAACACAAGTAATGGCTGAGATGTATATTCATCATCAACCCAATCAAATTCTGCAATTGTGTTTGTACTCTGCAATTACAAATAAAGTGAAACCAATAAATCATTTCATCCATTCAAGGGTAAAAATCACAATTCAGCTCAAGCAAAACAAGTTGATGCTTCATGTGATACAGACTGGAGACATTAGAGGGAGGAAAAAAGTACTTTCATATTATGTAACACACCCTCTGGTGGCCATATTGATGATCCACAAGTAGTAAAATTGTGATCATTTACAGCTGATTGCATCTATAAATGTATAACTTAAAAGTAACTAATAGCTTGTCTGTGCAATAATGGAAATCTCAGCTGGAGAAAAACCTCCTGCCCAACTTTCTTGACCAGCAACAGCATGTTGCATTCACTCACACTGGCAGAGAAGCTCTGCACAGCATTCATACCTTTTTGTAAGAAGACATCAAGCTGATCGGCACAAAGTGCTTTCAGCTCTTTCTCCGGTTTGTCCTTCTTCACAAGAGCCACCACATAGTTGGCTAATGCAGACGGGTCAGCATCACATCTGTAGGTTAAAATATAAACATTCTCAGTTTCAGCTTCTACAAAACTGAGAGAGAAAATGGAATGCAAAGTCATAAGTAAACCATCTGCAATTTGCTGTGCGTCAGTGAGGTGTGCTGTCCAGTGGTGCCGAACTATCTATGCATGCATATCAAAACAAACCTGAACACAACAATACCTGCAGGGAATAACACTGCTGCAAAAACCTCAGAAAATAGCATCCAAACTTTTAAACCAAATGACCAACCATATTCTTTTTCACACAAAATATTTACACGCCAACAGGTCATGCTATAAGTCCTGGTGGGACTATTACAACACCATTACAGACACACAAAGCCACAGGAAAGAAAGCAGTCTTGACAACTCCATGCTAATATATAACCAGCTACACAACTAAATGGCTCATGTATTGGAGAAAACTACCTCCACTTCCACTTGGCCTTTAACAACCAATAGGATCAGAGTTTAATGTGCTTGAATAAGCTGATATCAGTGAGAATTGTTTTTGTAAAGTGGATAAATGCAGCACTTTTGAGAGCATGCCTTAATATGTGAGACAGTAGATGACTGTTGCTGCATCCCCTCAACAGTGCCTGTGGGCATGTTGCTCCTCTTTATATTTATTATAATATTAAATATAACATTTAACACATGAAATCCATCAATGTAGCTATGTGGGTTCTTTGGCAACAAGTGTATCCTCTTATAAACAGTGTAATTTTATATTTAAAAGAGAGGGACAGAGTAAGAGTGTGTGTAGCTATAGTAACTCAAAGAACAAACACTTGATTATACGTCTTTAAAACACATCTATGACTCAGTAACGTGGCGCTGGATATAGTCTAACAGATTCAACACTTATTTTAAACTCAAGCAGCAGCATACAAGTTATCTGTTGTAGCTTAATAGCTTGCTAAAGAGCTGTGATAAAGTCAGCTTACCGTTGGCTAACGACGTGCCTAACTACCCATACATGTAAGTGCGCCAAACACTCGACTTCGTGCACAATTTTCATTTGTTTAACGTTAGGTAATGCGAAGTCCCGCTGTCTCCCTTTGCTATGAAAAGCCAGCTAGCGGCAATGGTGGTTTGCTAACTCGTGCAAGAATTTGCCATCAGATTCTAGCAAGCCCCCCATTGATGGCTGGCTAGCCCAGTGGCTAGCTAGCTAGCGTAGCTACGTAGCGTGCAAGCTAAATGTCATTTCGATTCAACACTCACATTGGCTCCAGGAGTTTTGCCAGCCACGACTTCAAGGCTTCAACATTCTCTATGATCATCGTGAGAAAGACTATAATACTGTCTATGAAATGAAAGTGCGTTTCGATAACCCTGCTTTCATCGTCTATAAATTTATAAGCTTTAAGGCCTTCTGTCTGTCTTCACTGGCAGGTCGGACGAAAGTGTTTTACGGCATGGCAACACAAGTTGAGTTGTCGTAACGCAGGCCAGACGACGGACGTTATAACAATATCGTGTCATTATTCAACCGTCATTTATTTATTTAATATCAGTGGCCCTGCCTTGTGTATTGCAGTATATAATATTAAACAAATAATTCATAAATTAATAAAAGTCATAATTCGCTAACGTTTGCTAGATATCTAAAGATACGACTCGTGAAAAGTTCTTCGGACTCCATTTCCCAGGAACCCATGCGAGAAGCTGATTGTGGGTGTCATCAGCCAGGCACCGGTGGCGTGGGTTTCCCTTGTCAAACTGGGAACTATTTCTACTGTTTCTTCTGTCTAAACAACAGAGTAATTAGTTACTCTTAATTTAGGTCAAAATGACGGTAGGTCCAATTCTCACTTTACTTTCTGTACAGAATGATTAATGCGGGTTTATAGGCAGTGGCGGCGTTATTTTTCATTAATTTACTGTAGCTGTTAGCTAAGTTAGCTAACATGAGCTAACGTGTAGTTGTCGAGCAAACTGCAGAAATAGACTTGAAAGAAACTGGACTCAGCTGGACGAGAGAAAACAGCTGTTTTCTTGTTAAACACGTTCATTTTTTTCAGCTATTTAATATTCTGTTCTCATCTCGAGCACTCAACAGTTTCTTTGAAGTGTATTTTTCTTACTAAATCACCTGTAATTAGTCCACTTGCAGCTTTAACTGTAATATTTCTCTAATGCACTGTGGTGTATCTCGTCATTGCATCCCAGGAGCGGAAAGGAACAGCAAAGTTGGACTATCTGAGAAAGATTGAGACAGAGATCCAGGAGAAATGGGAGAAGGAGAAGACATTTGAGCATGATGCACCAACCACAGTTGGGGAAAGCACCAAGTGAGTATCTGTTTTCATGAGAAAGGACCATGTGTTGTATTCCCAAGGAGTTTTACTCTGTTACACACACTTGCAATTTACATAAATTGCCGTGCTCATGAATGTCAGAGCAGTTTTTGCAGGTGTACTTCCTTTCTGATGCAACTATAAGCACTCAGTGTTAATAATAGGTATTGCAGTAGGTATGTTGTTGCCGTTGGGGAAACACACAAAACAAGCCATGCAAATGTAGGTGAAGCTCTGAACTTGAGTAGTGTAGTCAACACTGGTTGCTGCATCTCATTTCCCAGTGTACACCACTTTGCTTGGGAAAAACATACCAGATATGAAATTCTTATGGTCTCAGCTCCATATTTTACATATTTTAACTAACTAACCTTTTTTTTTCCTTCCAGCAAAACCAAGTACTTTGTCACCTTCCCCTACCCTTACATGAATGGCCGATTGCACCTGGGCCACACTTTCAGCTTGTCAAAGTGTGAGGTAAGGTTACAGACAGAGAGGAATGCTAAGAAATTAACTTCCTCATTTTGCACCTATGAGAGATACTTGAGATGCAGATATTCACCCCATAATCCCTGGTCTCTAACTCAGTGCTGCTCTTTTTTTTTCTTATAGTTTGCTGTTGGTTACCAGGCTCTGAAAGGGAAGAAATGCCTCTTCCCATTCGGGCTGCACTGCACAGGAATGCCAATTAAAGTTAGTGTTTTCTTTTCATTCATCCATCATATGTAGTTGCAGTGATATACATATGTTAGGGTTGTCTTAGGTATAACTGCTGCTAACATAATCTTTCCACCAGTCATTTAAAAAACACAATATGCAAGTTATCGCCAACTACAGTCATTCGTTAAAATAAAAGGAAATAAAATGACAAATGATATTTGTTTAACCACTGCTGCATTTACTGATATTCTATTTAACATTTAGTAATTCATCCCTGTCTTCAACCCTTACACACATGGCCTTTTCTTCCTTTCTGGTATCAATAAATGATGCACCCATATTGTATCCACCAGGCCTGTGCGGACAAGCTGAAGAGAGAGATGGAGCTGTATGGAAATCCTCCACAGTTCCCAGATGAGGAGGAAGAGGAGAAGGAGAAGCCAAAGACAGCTGATGAAATCATCATCAAAGACAAAGCGAAGGGCAAGAAGGTCAGGATCCGAGGGACTGGACTGATGACATTTTCCACATTGGGAAGAAAAAATACGGAATTTTGTGAATTATTTTGTCACTTACAACTAGGAGTCATACTAAGCTTTCCTTTTGTTTCTGCATTCACAAAGCGTGTGTCAGTTTACATCATTTTTATCTCTCTTTTTTTATTCCCCTGTTAGAGCAAAGCAGCGGCCAAATCTGGATCTGCCACTTACCAGTGGGACATTATGAGGTCTTTGGGACTGACTGATGAGGAGATTTCCAAGTTTGCCAATGCTGAGCACTGGCTGGAGTACTTCCCTCCTCTAGCTGTCAAAGACCTCAAACTGATGGGAGTCAAGGTGACTAATTATAACCATGTAGCTCTAGTAAACAACTGTCTTTGTTTTGTTTCTGTATGAAATACAGTTTACTGTTGAGCCTACTTGCAATGCCATTAGACAAAATTATCTAAACGTATGTTTTAAGAGGTACACACTGGAGTGATGTGCCCATTGCTATTCTTTTGTTTGATGCCCTGAAATCACCAGAATGTATTCACCCTGAATGTTATTAAATCAGGTTATTCAGTTAAGTTGATTGTGCCTGTTATCACTTCACAGGTGGACTGGAGACGTTCATTCATCACCACTGATGTGAACCCCTTCTATGACTCCTTTGTCAGGTGGCAGTTCATCACACTGAAGGAGAGAAAAAAGATCATGTTTGGCAAAAGGTGAGATTGTTTAGAGGTTTCTACACGGAACAGAAATTTAAACGCAACACTTTTGTTTTTGCTCCCATTTTCACAGGTTTAAATTAAAGATGTATGACCACTGTTTGCCTCATGTAATGCTCCTTCACATAAGCCCTTTTTAAATAGGAATTGTGGAAATGTGCAGGAAAGCCCAATCAGTCTTCTTTCAGAATTAGCAGTTTAAAAACAAAATCGCGGAGTGCAGCGAAATGCCGCCTGCCTACTTTTGTTTATACAGAATGTGCCTTTTTCGGGGCAATGGGGGGCGTGAGCAAGTAACAAAACGTGTAGCTCAGCATGTGACGTAAACAGTGATGTACTCCAAGGGAAGCCACGGCTGGTCAGTCCTTCGGCGATTCTCTCGTAAGTTGGCCCGTCCTTCACCGTCCCCGTCATCTGACGGTTAATGGCCTCTTCCTTTGCGAGGACAAGGAGGACACGCAATTCCTTGTCTCCCCAGTTGCTCATCTTTACAATGTCTGTCAGGTTTGTGTTTCCCTTTTGCTACTAGCTGCTCCTTCCTGCTATCAACTGTTTCCTGTTTATCCACCACCAGTGGGTCGCACTTGCCGCGTCATCAACAGCTCCTCCCACAAATCATCAACAGCCCCTCCCGTGGCGGAAGGGCACCTCGTTCTGTTTAAACCAAAAAGGTTCCGCCAATATGTCTACCCTACGAGGTGGAAAATTGGGCACCTTGGATCAACTCGCCAATCCGGCTCTGTGTGTCTAAACGCTCACAGCTTAACGGCAAAACGGCTCAACATTCGCTGAAAATCTGGCAGTGTAAAAGGGGCTAAAGAGTTGATCAGGTTTTTGATTGAGGCCTGTGAAGTGTTGGCCTGCTCCTCTTCAATGGCTGTGTGAAGGTGCTGGATCTTGGCAGGAATTGGAACACACTGTCGTACATGCCGATCCAGAGCATCCCGAACATGCTCAGTGGGTGACATGTCTGATAAGTATGCAGGCCATGCAAGAACTGGGATGTTTTCAGCTCCCAGGAATTCTGCACAGATCCTGGCGACATGGGGCTGTGCATTGTAATACTGTAGCATGATGTCATGGTGGAAGATGACTGGCATGACAATGGGTCTCAGTATCTCATCACTGTATCTCTGTGAATTGAAACTGCCATCAAAAAAGGGAACCTATGTTTGTTGTCTGTAGCTTATATCATACCATATCATAACCTCACTGCCACCATGGGGCTCTCTGCTCACAGAAGTGCTCACTAACACAGATTTTTACAAATTTGCAATCTGTGAAAAGTGCAAGCAAAAACAAATATATACCTGTTTTACTTGTTTCATAGCACTGTCCTTGTAGTAATAAAGAAAAGAGTCAGAAAAGTAGGAAGTGCCCCACATTATGCAATATGATAATGTCTTATACTTTACCTTTGTTGCTATCAGGATTGGTAAAACTGTCTTGCCTGAAACAATGTCTGATACCAATGTCATTTCTTTCCATGGGGTAAAAGCAAAGTAAATATTTAAATTAAGACACTGGTAGATAACTGATGTTAAAGTTATCCATTTAGTCTCGGGCAGTTTTATTTGCATTTTACATTTTGTGGTCTTCCAGTAATATAATGTCACTGTCCCTGACTTCTCTGCAGGTACACCATCTACTCCCCCAAGGATGGACAGCCATGCATGGACCATGACAGGCAGACAGGAGAGGTAAACTTAACTGGCTTAATGAAATTATGAATTAATTGTGGGAAACAATACTGTGATATGTTTGCATATCATGAAGCGTGAGACCTACAGCAAACACTAAAAGGAACCATGTCACAATTTAGCCATTTTTTATATGATTGATCTTTAATATACTGCAAATCTACCACTGGGATCGCCAGTGACTTTATTTGTCTTAATATTTTTGCCTATTCCTGCAGTTCACTAGGGATGTAGACAATTCCACATAGTAAATTTTTGCAAATGTTTTTGCAAAAGAAAAAAGAACAAGTCCTTTAAAACAGTCTTTTACTTTGAGATCATTTGAGACCTTTATTTAGTCCTTTTTCTTCCCGACTAACATTTTCCTTCACCTGCAGGGAGTTGGACCTCAGGAGTACACTCTCATCAAGATGAAAATAGTTGAACCGTACACAGCAAGATTCAAGTCCAAAGTCTTTTACAGCAGGTAACAAATTACAAACACCGAGCTCTATACTGCAGACATGTTTTAAAGATAGGAAACTACAGCACAGACAACAAGTTTTACATTTACTAAAGTATAAGGCCTCCTCCACATATACACTGGTAATTTTTTTTAAGACATAGCTTTTTCTTCACATACTGGCCTTTCGTCCGCTCACCAACAGTGTTTTAAGTCACTGAAAACAGACCTTTTGAAGAAGTCCTTCCACGGTGAAAATTTTCGGATACTCAGTTTTCAGTGAACATGGGAAAAATGATTTTTGGCTTGTGACATCATACTGTGTGCCATTATCACCTGTTTTTGTTTGTTTTTTGAGGCGTCACAAATGAGGCATTTTGTGCATTTAGTGCTGGCTCTATCTCACTAACAGGACTTGGATGTTCACACATAAATGTACAGTTACTCCTTCATGTATAGAGAAACAGAGGTATGGCAATGTGAAATGGAAGTCACTGCTACATGATGCAATACTCCCTCAACACAAACCCCACTGCCAACGTTGCTGGTTTTGGATGAGAGGCTTTTGATTGGTCAACATTATCATCTTCTTCTTTGCCTGATTGGCCAACATGGCTTTATGGTTAGGGTTATACCACCACCTGTTGGTTTAGCATTGACAGTGCTTCAGTTGTATTATTGCATTCTCACTTTTTAAAAATGGTGATTATGTGGACAAGATTTCTTAAATATTTTTATTTTTTGAGAACAAAGGTGGAAAAAAAAACACGTTTTCCAAAAATAACCGTGTATGTGTGGACCAGGCCTGATTCTCATCTTGATAAACATCACCACAAACAAGTAAACAAGTGAAGTGCTAATGCTTTGCTCCCCACAGCGCCATGAAAGGCAAAAACATCTTCCTGGTGGCAGCCACTCTGAGACCAGAGACCATGTTCGGTCAAACCAACTGCTGGGTGAGGCCCGACATGAAGTACGTTGCCTTTGAGACAACTAGCGGGGACATCTTCATCTCCACCATTAGGTCTGCCAGGAACATGTCTTACCAGGGCTTCACGAAAGAGAATGGAGTGGTGCCAGTGGCCATGGAGTTACTGGGACAGGTACTAACTTTGGGCATTTCTTGCTTTGAGCTGCAGATAAATTCAAATTCATATCAGACACTAAAGACTAAAACTTAAGAGCCAAATTAGAGGTGCAAAGAGCACAAACAACCTGATTCCTTTTTTACTTCTGCTTTACCCTTTCCTTCAAACTAAATGTGGCACTGCTTCATTTTTGTCTCTTTTTAGGATATCCTTGGCAGTGCCCTAAGTGCTCCTCTGACCTCCTATAAGATCATCTATGCTCTGCCCATGCTCACTATCAAGGAGGACAAAGGTATGACACAAGAAGTCTGGAAAAATAGCAGAGATAAATTTATTCGGAGTGGCTACAATGATTGATTTTTTTTCAAGGTTTAAATTTGTCACATTGGTAACAGCTTCGTAGTTCTTAAAAGACTTGTTTGCCAGCGTCACTCACAGCAGTCAGAATACCCTTGAGTAGGGGCACTTTACTCTCTCTTTTTTTTGTATGTGCCAACTTGAACTTGAGTTAAATGTATCTGACAGTTGGTGAATAGTTCAACAGAGGCTGCTTGAGATGTGTCGATGTGTTTATAAATGCCCGTGTTTGAAAAAAGAAAAGGTAATATATTCCCGCTCATATTGCTCTTGGTATTACTTTCTTTAGAAAAGTCAGAAAATCGGCACCGAGCTTTATCCCTTATTCCTCTTTGTTGTAGATATTCTTAGAGGAGCTTGCGAAAAAGTACCGGGAGTCTCAAAATAGCGGCCAAGGTCATGATAGAATTTATAAAGTGCTGCTCTGTGATGTCAAAGGATGGAAATAATGGCTGCTTTTTTGACCTGGGGGGAACATTAGTAAATGTATAAAATGAATGTAATTGCACCCAGAGTGCCTCTGTTGTGGTGGAAGTCAGTAGTATTTATTTTTCCTGTCTGTAATGCCCGAGGGCTGTAGTTTGTCTGTTTGCATGTCTTCATGTGTCCTGTTGATGAATTTTTGTAAATCGCCTTAATTTGAATTTCTGAATGACTGAGGTGAAATGCCAGAATTTCAGTAAGAACGAATCCTTTTATTTGTTCTTTCCCTCTTCACGTTTACTCAGTTGCTCCAGTGTGGTAGCAATCTGCAGTAGCACTGAATATGTACAATGTAAATTAAAATGACAAAAACATACTCCCCAGTGTGCATTAATACATTTTACATGTTGCCTTGTCTACGTTCTCCTCAGGTACAGGGGTTGTAACCAGCGTGCCTTCTGATGCTCCTGATGACATTGCTGCTCTCAGAGACATCAAGAAAAAGCAGGTGAGGTTGCAGACCTTTAAAAATGTCTAACGTGCTGCCGTTCAGTAAGCATTTATGCCTCAAATGAAGTCTGCTGCAGAGAAACACAGAAAACGGAGCTCAACTGAAACTTCAAGGGCAATCTTGAAATTATGATTTTGAAATGTATAGACAGATTGTTCTATTAAAACAGAATTGTGTGCTCAGTTGGACTGAACTTCTAGTTCTTTAGGAGGGAAGGTGGCCATTTAACCCTTTGGGTCTTAGGCCTTTTTTGGGGTATTTGTACTGCCTTTACTTTTAAGCTCATATCACAGTCATTATAAAGGCTACATACACATGCTATATCTTGTTTTTTCAGGACAATTGGGGCTATCCAGATTTGCCATCATTCCATGTCCTTCTGTGTGTCTGTATTTTATATTAATTTTTATATCAATGAAAAAAACAAATCTGTGTTACTTAATTCTTATCTTTTTACATGTATCTCACCATAGCAAGTTGGAAAAAGACATTTTCTGCCATATATGAAGAGGGGAGACTCTCTGGAATCTGGCAATATAAGAACCATGATGGTGGGACATTCTGTCACTTCACAGTTGTCCAAAACATGTGGTTTGTGCCAAGCGGACATGATTGCCAGCATTTTTTCCATTAATGCAAGAAATTCCATTGACTCATTCACAAGTCAAAAATGTGTTTTATCTGAAAGAAACATGCAATATTTACATCTAAGATAATAAAAAAATAGTAATAATATTGTTCCTCACTATATGAAGTGAGTGATAACAAGATCTGCATAATGGATTGTGAAGAAATTCGTCAGGTTTTTATTTTTTAGACAATTGATCTGTATTTACAGCGTGATGGGATGACAGCACAATGATGTGTTTGTTATCATCAGAAACCTCCGGTCCTGCGCTTTCGTGTGATATGTGTGGCATTTCTGTGCAACCCTGTATTCGCGAGTAATCCATCCAAGAGTAATGTGTGTGCAAAGCTGTACGAAAGCTCTGTTATACATAATTTTAGTGTAACTTTATTTAGAACAGGTGTGAATTTGGACGCACTTTGCGTCGTTCAGGCCCATAGAGTTAAAGACACACCCAATGTTTAGGCATGCACTACCTGTTGCACGCTGCGACCACAGTCTTAACTAAAACAAGGAAAATGGATGACATTACCCCACAGGTTAAGACACTGCACTTGCTATTTGTGTCTTTTAGAATTGATTTTTAAATTGTGAATGAAGCTTTAAATAACCCTGCTCCTCCATACATCAGAGATTTTCTTCCATTTTAAGTTTCAGCCAGATCAATAAGGTCCTCTACTGCTTTTCTTTTAAATGATCCTTGTGTGTCCCATAAAAGTAGCAGAGAGAGTGCCTTCTGTTTTTATGCTCCTTAACTGTGGCACTCGCTACCACTGGAGAACAGAATGGAGAGCTCTGTCTGTATTCTTAAAAGGAAATACAAGACCTACAAGATCTTTTTAATGTGGATTTCAATTTGCAGTAATGGTACAGCCTTAGTTAAATTTTAATAATAGATTTTTACATTATTTTATCCCTGTTTTTTATTGACTTTATTTATAACTTGCATTGTTCATTTTTGTTTTTATTTTAATTTTGCTATGTGAAGCACCTTTGGCTACATGTTTGTATGACAGGTGCTGTATAAATTAAGTTGGGCTGCTTTTTATTAATATGGCTCTTAATGCTTGCATTTCCAACAGGCTTTGCGGGAGAAGTATGGAATTGAGGACAAGATGGTGTTGCCTTTTGATCCGGTAAGCCGATCTGCTAAAGTCAGTTCGATTTTACTCAGGTTGCACTGAACCCACTAATTCAATTAAAAAAGACAGGTGAGAACAAATTCAGTCCGAGCTGCTTAATGGAGCCCTAGTGTGTGTTTTGTATATGTGTCAGGTCCCCATCATAGAGATTCCAGGCTACGGGAACCTCTCTGCTCCTCTGGTGTGTGATGAGCTGAAGATCCAGAGCCAGAACGACAAGGACAAGCTGGCTGAGGCCAAGGAGAAAGTCTACCTGAAGGGATTTTATGAAGGGGTGAGAAAACTTAGTGGTTAATGAGTTAAAGCAGCTGCATAGGTCAGCAAAATGCAACCCCTCTGCAACGCCCCCGCCCCCTGTGGATTTAATTTTAGTTTTGAAGCTTGTATGATATATCTGCAAGACACAACCCAAATGATTCACACCTTTAGGTGAGGCTAAATTATTTATTAGCTAGCTATTGGCCATGTGTTGCCTTCAGGCAGTTTGGTTCTGTCTACTATTGAAAAACAGCAGGCTGAATTTGTACAACATGACACACACACACACATATACACAGACGAGACTTGGAATTCTTCGCTAAGCCCATTCCTTCCTGTCACAACATTATGACATTAGTCATGTTAAAATGTACAAATTCAACTGCCGTAACTGTCAGCAGATTGTAAATATGAGCAAACTAAGAATTTAAATGCAGCCACTGCGAGGTGCCACTCGACAGCACCTCAAGCAGCGCACATATCATATGTGTACACTGAGTATGTGTCTTCCCACTGAGCAGTTTATGATAATTTGTGGTTGTAGAATGCACTGCGGAGACATGGCCCACTTCTTGTTGACTGAACTGTCAGAACTGTGAAAGAATTGCATCAGTATGAATGAAATATTTCCGTGAATGAATTCCCTTATCAGATCATGCTGGTCGATGGCTACAAGGGGCAGAAGGTCCAGGACGTCAAAAAACCCATCCAGAAGATGATGGTTGAGAGGGTAAGACATGCTTTGTTTCTAATGCATGTGTTTGGTGTTTCTCATGTCTGTGCACTGTTACATAGTATCTTACAATTCCTTATATGCCTTGCATGATAGATGATTTATATTTACCTGTAACGATTTTGGCTCTGTACCAATTTATCACAGGGTGAGGCCATGATCTACATGGAGCCAGAAAAACAGGTCATGTCGCGTTCAGCTGATGAGTGTGTGGTGGCTCTCTGTGACCAGTGGTGAGTGCCACATGAACTCTGATCACAAAAATCTTTATTTAATAGGGCCTAAAGTGGATTTGAAGCTGTTACAGAAACAAAGGAAAAATGAGTGAATATTAAGATAGCTTTTTTAATCAAATAAGTTAATGCTAATAGAATAAAATAAGAAGAAATGACTACAAAATATGGCCATGTTTGGAGATGGTCAGTGATATCAAGCATAGAATGACATTTGGGCTTTCTTTGATTTTTTTAAAATTATGTTAACGTTATGTGTGTCTGTCAGGTATTTGGACTATGGTGATGCAGAGTGGAAGAAGCAGGCCAATGAAGCCCTCAAGTCTTTGGAGACGTAAGACACTGACCTATGACATACTGAATTCCCGTCCCTGTCATATTTTGCATTCTGTAGTTGTTATCTGTGCTTGTGGGGTGAAGCAAAACCTTATTATGTCTAATTCTGCATCTACTTCCTGTGTTTTAATGAGCGCTATTTTGCACTATAGATTCTGTGATGAGACCAGAAGAAACTTTGAGGCAACTCTGGCCTGGCTACAGGAGCACGCCTGCTCTCGTACCTACGGACTTGGTGAGTCTTTGTCTCTGTGATTTGTGTGTGTGAATTATTGTGTCAGGAATGCAGCACCTGTTAATGTAGGTGACATATACATCTCTGTGGCTGCCATCATTACTGCATTTTTCACAAGTAATATTGTTTTTTTTTGTGTGTGTTAAAATTCCCTGCCAAAGATGAACAGGATTTAAAGATTAGACTAGTGTATGATTAATATTTCTGGTCTATAGGTGGAGACAGAGGACTGATGATTAAGCACCTAGCAACAGTCTGCCTCTCTGTTCATACAGGAATAGATGCAGACTGAGGGCCAGCTGGCATACAGTACAGGCCAGTGCAGTGAAGTCTAGGCTTTTTGTAGACTCCTACTGTAGAAATCTCCCCACACATTTTCAGAATATGAAGCACAAAGTTTCACCAAGTAGCATACCAGATGGACAATCTGGTATACTACCTGATTTTACTTTAAGGTGCATGTACAACAGATTTGTTGTATGTTCTCAACAGACATAGTTTGTGTACTGAAAGCTTCAAAGTGAAGACGCAAATGATATTTGTAGTTAGATTAAGTGTTCACAGAGAAAAGATTAGTAGATCAGGGTCGAGCAACATATTGATATTATATCATTAAGTGTTGTCCTTTTACAGTTTTAAAGGCTGCATTACAGTAATGTGATGTAAGTTTCTGAACTTACCAGACTGTTCTTGCTGTTCCTTTATTGCCCTTCACTTGCTTAGTCATTATATTTACATTACTGATCATTTATTGAACAATTTAATTGTGTACATATTTTGTAAAAGCACCAATTGTCAACCCCACATTATCATCTCAATATCAATATTGAGATATTTAGCCAAAAATATTGGATTATTTGATTTTCTCCACATCACCCAGACCTAATGTAGGTTTTATTTTTTAATGCAGAGAAACCCATGAGCCATAGACAGACTGTACTCCAGTCACAAAGTATATACACTGTGTATTTATGTAGCTACTGCGTCTAAAGGTTTCATTAGTTTAACCTCGTAGAAATTGTGTGATTTTAACCGTTGACACCTGGTTAAAGATATCAACAGGAGCTTACTGGAAAAAACAAAAACATGAGCTTTGTGCATTTCAGGCTGATTGAGTAGAAAATTACAGTACCCAAATTAATTTTGAGGAAAAGCAGCATATCGGTGAGTGGAAAAAAAAGAAGTTGCTGGTGTCTGTCAAAGCAGCATGTTAGCCATTTGTGGTTTGGTTGAGTTTAGTTTTAGTTAAGTTCATTTGACGATAAAAGATTTATATCTCGGCTGCTTGCTAAGGATTACGCAACGAAGCCCATGACTTACTCCATTGTGTTAGTGTTTTTCTTGGCACTAGAATGTAACCAGCTTGATAAGATGGCAAACGCAACAAAAGATTTTGTCAGCTCAGAGCAGACAATAATTGTCTTTCTTAATAATTTTGTGGCTCTTGCTTTCCCTCCCGTGGTCGTGTGTGTGTGTGCGTCTTTCTCTGTGTCTGGATTTGTGGTTGTGTGTGTGTCTGTGTGTGTGTGTGTATGCCTCCTGGTTACCATAGGAACCCGGCTGCCTTGGGACGAGCAGTGGCTGATTGAGTCGCTATCGGACTCCACCATCTACATGGCTTACTACACGGTAGCCCACCTCCTCCAGGGGGGTGTGCTCAGTGGACAGGGACCATCACCACTGGGCATCAAGTATGGACACATGGCTGCACACAAGAATAAATAAGGATTAAGCCTCCTCTCCTTCTCCTGTCCTTCTTTCTCTGCCTTCAAACAATCACAGATCTGCTTCACCTGAGGGAGAACAGACTCCAATTTAATCGCTAAATGTAATCATTTCGAATGACAAGTGTAGCTTTTCAGACAAAGTCGATTTGTAGCTCGGTATTCATCCGTGAAATAAAATAAATATATAAAATGTCCACTCAATGACAAATGCTGAATTTTAGACACAGTTTAGAAAAATCAATTCATAGCTCATTGTTCATTTAAGTATCCTCAAATCTCTTCTCCAGGGCAGAGATAAAATAGCAAAGAGAAGTGAAACATGCTGTTAAATGTTGCACTTAGTTACTCTTCACTTTGTTTCAACCCAATAGATCCCTCGTTCTACCCTTGACCATTCTTGTCTCTTTCTCCTCTCCCACAGGCCCGAGCAGATGACCAGAGAAGTGTGGGACTTTATCTTCTTTAAGACGTCTCCTTTCCCCAAGACAGACATCCCTAAAGAGTGTCTGCAAAGGCTGAGGAGGGAGTTTGAGTACTGGTACCCTGTGGACGTCCGTGTGTCAGGCAAAGACCTGGTGCCCAACCACCTGTCTTACTACCTGTACAACCACGTAGCCATGTGGCCCAAAGACAAGTGAGTTTGCCTTCTTGATTGGCCAGTGCAGAGAGTAGGAACAAATGTATAATGAGCAAGATTCATAGCATGTACTGTGCTTTGTAGCATTCAGGTGATTTTAGATCCAAGGAGAGTGTCTGTTTTAGAGGAAAGAAGTGCAAATAAACTTTTTTCCAGCATGATTGTAGCCCTTTCTACACAGAAATCATGTGATAGGGCCACTACGCAGCCATTGCTTCTTTTTATACTATACTATACTATACTGTTCCAGGTATCATGGAAGTGAAAGAGGCGTGAGGTGTGTGATATTTAATGCAACAGCGTCTGCCTCCAGTGTGACATAGAACATATGTGTTGGCAGCACTTTCTAAACAATAACAATGACATAACATGGCAATAACAATCAGTTACTGTCCCTGTTATATGGTGGTTGATCTCGTCCTTTACTGGGGGGGTAAGGAGCCCCTGGACCTCATTGTCTCCCCAATTTGCGGACATTTTCGGCCACTGCGCTTCTTGTTGAGTTAGCTGCTAGCTGCTTTTTAAATCTCCTGGCGGTGGGTCGTACACGTGAGACGTCATTAAAATATCACCCCTGCCCTGCCCATGGTCCTATCCTGCCGACTTTCCTTTTTACACAGACATGAATTCAGTGCTGTCACATCTGCTGCAGGCTTAGTTGTGAGACAACTCTGTCCCCCCATTCTGTGATCGTATTTTTTTTAAGGGGATAGGCGAGGTGGAATAACAGCGCAACATTCCCACCCTGAACAGGCAGTGGAAAAGGGGCTTCTGATTTTATTTATATTTGTGATTATTTGCTCTATGGAGTTTTTAATTGGGACCTACTTAGTTGGTGTTTCCTACAGGTTTGATGGACTCTTACTATTTTTACCTTTTTACTTAAAATTTCATTTAAATTTTTTTTTCTTTCTACGACATGAACCAAAATGCTGACAACAAGGAAGATCTTGGGTGTATTTGCTCTAAATGTTAACAAAGAATTTTGATACCTGTTAATTTTGAATGTTTAGTATTTATCAAATTTGTTTGCACTAGTATGTGACTTTGTGATTTTAAAATGCAAGCATCTGGTTCGGGTTAACTGGATTATGTTGATGAAAATGACGCTAATGACAACACTCTCTCTCGTAAACAGTGGGAAGTGGCCACAAGCAGTGCGAGCCAACGGACACCTGCTCCTCAACTCTGAAAAGGTGTGTCAAATACTATATTGGGAAATAATCATCTGTTTATATTCATCATAATTTTAAAATATGATATCAAAGGGGAACTACGCCCATTTTCAAAATTCATTTATATTGTTTCTGTAGTCTAAGACAGTCCAAAATTATCAGTTAACATGAACAACTCTCACCCAAATCCAAAACCTTTAGTGCTTAAACTCAAACTTGCGTTGTGATAGGGTGTAAAGTCTGGAGCTGCTCGATAGACAATGAATCAGGAAAGATGTTCGAGATGACACTGAGAGCACTCAGGGGAAAATTTCTGAGTAAATGGGTACATTTTCTCTTTCAGAACTGAGAACACTACAATACAATAAAGCTCATTTGGGTATAAAAAAAGAAAACAAACACTCTGGGGGTCCCCAAAATCAGCCTCCCGTTCATTGTCAGTGGAGCAGCTCCAGACTTTATACCTGACGACCTCACAAGTTTGAGACTAACTTCTCTTGGGTCTCATTTCTAAAACAGTGCATAGGATCCCTACTAAAAGTGTAAGTGTGAACAAAAGACGAAAATGGCGTGTGCCACAAAATATTCTGATTTATAAAACGGTGTGTACACCTGACAGTGCGCATTTTCTTTTTGTATATCCAAAGTCAACTTAGATTAGCCTCATATCCTGCCGTCTGGATGCCCACATTCAACTGTATGTGGTCAACGCACCCCATTAATGTTGCTACATAGGAATGAGCCTGCTGATTGATGATTCTTTACGGTGAATCATGGCAACAATCCAGTGTCACCAAAGTATTTATATGTTTACAGCAATGAGACTGATTTCTTCACACCTTGCCAAAATGATCACGATAATCAGTGTTTCTCCCAACCCTGCAATGTCATTTGAAAATGGAAAAGTTTCGTAGGTGAACACAATTAAGTTTGTTATGACAGTCTTGTCCTGCTTGTTTTTATACATCATGACTTTTGTGTGGGAAGTGACGTACACTTCTTTGAGGCCTCGTTTTTCGCATACACAATGCTAATAAATGAGACCCCTTTGTTTCTGGCTTTGATAGAGATTAGCTTATGTTCACAAATATCGATTGAACTTACCTCGGCCATAGAAATAACAAATTTAAACTCTTAATTCAGGAGGTGTTTCCCTTTTAAGGTTATTTATCAGGAGAAAAGGTTTGGTTCCTTCTGATGTGGTCTTTTGTCTGGGTTGTTGAAAGACTGAGTAACAGTATTAACATTGTTATATTTTGCGGCGAACCTTTGCATTTAAACACTTGTCTTCCTATGTGCCAGTAATTAACTTGTGTTTGATGCTGTAAAGAATTTTAATTACTCTATGTGCTGTTGATTCGCACTTTCCTTTTTTGTTGATTCAAACAGACACAGTCTTTGACTCGATGGTTTTATTCCACCAAGCTTTGTAATGAACTTGTGTGGGTGGGCGTGCTCGAAAGATTCTGGCTGCTAACATCTGTTTTTCTTTTCACCAGATGTCCAAGTCAACTGGAAACTTCCTCACTCTCTGCCAAGCCGTTGAAAAGTTCTCAGCAGACGGTGCGCTAACTTTCTTCTTGATTTATCTCCCTCCTGTGTTTTGTGTCTGATCGTTTACTCTCTTATCTCTGCCATGTTTCATTGAAGTGTGGGAGACAAAACACATCAGGTGTACGTGTAGAGCCCATTACAAAGTGTTTTCATAGTGCATGGGCCATTACACTTGATTGTACTATAAGCATCTTTTATCCCGCACTGAAGATAATTAGAAAACGCCCCGTCTTAATAAGATAACTGAGGTGTTGATAGCGGGTGCTATGAGCTATTGTGTATGCCAGATCCCTTTTACTGCACTGTAAGTAATGAGTATCTGTATGATGGTTTAGAAAGTATGCTTAAATCAAAGTGTAACCAGTAAGACAGTGTATATTCAACCTAATCTCCCCATGACTAATAATTGAGGTCCAGCGACTTTATGATTTTGGAATAGACCTTTTTTCCAAACAATCATGATTCGTTTGAGATTACCATGACCTGGATGACTGACACTCATGAATTATTTTGCATATGCATGATCGTCATTCCTGTCTGTCTCTTCAAAAGACCAAAAGATACAGAGGAAAGAAATATAGACTCCAAATCAAATATTTATAGGAACATGAGAGGAAGACAAGATTTCCTCTGAGGAGTTGAGACCAAGAATGAGACTTGATGTACAGAGGCAGAATTTGTTCCTGAAAATGTAATTTAAAGCAAAAGCCTTATGTCTGTGAGTGAGGCATAATTAATAATAGTAATCCCTTTTGAATATATTTGAGGCTTGTTTTGTTCATGTCTATATGTTTATTTGGTTTTCTGGCTGTTTTCTAGCAATAGTCGTCTGATCTTTTCCATCAGTACCTGGTCGGGACATAGATTAACCCTTGTTTCCCTCCTGCCGCCAGTATACTTCAGATTGAGTCAATCCATCCTTTTTTTTGTGTGTGTGTTGTTATTTCTACCCTCTGTGTTTTTTTATGTTCTGAACAAGCTGAATAATAGATAGATGTGTCTGTTGTGTCTCTGGAAGCTGTCCTGCTGTGGAAAGCTTCATAGTCTGACAGCAGATAGACGTATTAAGTTGACTTCCTGTCTAAGAGCTCAGAGTGAAGTCTGCTGGGTATTTGAAGTTTTCTCGGACTGAAATTTTCCACAAAGTCTCTGAGCTCACCTGGTTGTCAGAGTATTTTGTAGAAGAGAAAAGATGCGCGTTGTTCAGTGTTTGCATGCATACCATAGGTTTTAAGAGGACCCATAAAGTTGAATATTTAGTTCAAGCAAATTACGAAGGCAGTGGTGAGCAGTGTTTCCCCACAACTTCACACATATTGCCCCTGTTCCACTGGTGTCTATATGTCCTGCTCTTTTAATCACCTCTGCATTTCCTCTCCCAGGCATGCGTCTGGCTCTAGCCGATGCCGGGGACACCGTGGAAGATGCCAACTTTGTAGAGACCATGGCCGACGCTGGCATCCTGCGCCTCTACACCTGGGTGGAGTGGGTGAAAGAGATGATTGCCAACCAGAACAACCTGAGGACAGGACCTGCAGACACTATCAACGATCGGGTCTTTGCCAGGTAGATGCAGGAATTCATTAAGATGGGGTGGTAGTGCGGGTACTGAGATATATAGCTCCCATGAATTATTTAGGATATCACATTAAGCAAGGCCGTATACAGTGCATGGGCTTTGGGATCATGGGGATGGGGAATGCAGGGCTGAATTTCATCTTTGATAACTCAACCCAACATCCTTGAACAACAGGGTCTTTGCCGTGTCAGTTGGCATGGGAATAGATGTAGAGATTTGTAGTTAAATAAATAAAGAAAAATTTGAGCATGAATTATGATTTATTTACTGTTTTTTTTAATCATTCAATTTTAATATCTATAAAGTTTCAAAAAAGGGCAAATGCCAATCATAAGACGCAGTACCAAAGTGTCGTCTTCCAGTTGTCATTGTTATTGTCTAAATAATATTTCACATTAGTGAAACTAAAACCTACAAATGTTTGGACTTTGAACTCGCAATTAACGCAACAGTTGGCGTCTTTTATGAAAATAACTTTGTGACATCTTTGCTGAAACTGTCACTATATTCTGAAAAGCCCTGTTTCCACCAAAAACTTTAGGTATAGTAGCTTGAGAATGAAAAGTAACTCCTATGGACAGGCAGTGAGTCCCTGGATCGGTTTAGCATGTCTACCATAGACAGTACTCTTAAATGTAGGTGGGATTGTTGTCACTCAGTGCTCTGTCCAGCTTTTGCTGTGTTTCCTCTTCACCACTGATGCACAGGGAGGTCTGTACCTCATTTATCGTCCACAGGATGGAGTTGCACACGGACATTTTCAGAACAAAAGAGAACAGGCTGGAGTGAGAGTCTCTCAATGGGATATTTAAAAATAGCAGGTTTGTGCATTGAGTCCTTGTCAGACGAGAGCAAAAGAAAAAGGAAAAAAATCATGTCCGTCCTCTTCCTTCTGCCTATGATGGCATTCGCTACAGTGGACCGCAGCACACCAAAAATAACCAATCAAAGCCAATGAGTCTGTACCACAGCTGCCAATCACTCTGTGAACTGCAGTCAATCTGCCAAACTTGGCAGCGCTGATCAAATATGAATCAAGATTTTGTAACTGCATTGCCTATTTCTTGCCTGAAATGTTTTTAGAAATATACTTAGCGTACTGTTTAGCTGAAACACAAAAGAGCTTGTGACCCAGCTACCATTTTAGAGACAGTTGACGGACATACAAAGCCCCACCCATCAGCCAGATCAAGTTTCTCCTTTTACAGCTAAACAGTACACTAAAATCCAAAAATATTTGTCTCATTTAATGCTGTGTTATTAAAGTAACAGTTTCAGCAAATACGAAAAAGTTATTTTTTTTAATAAAAGTTACCAATTACAGCTTGAAGAGATTAGTCTGTTATTAAAATCACTCAGTGGGTTCACAAAGCATTTCATCTCTAGTTTATATTGACAAGAAATAGAATATTGATACCATGTTAAGCACCAGCCACAAACATCGGCTTATGTACAAGGTCGTAAAATGAAGAGGGATTATTTTGAGATTAATGTTGCATTGCAGTGTGAATTTGTGATATAAGGTTAGTTGATTTTTGAAATTAAAAAGTATAAATAAAAAATACTGCGGCTAGTTGGCACTCAAAGGCAAGAGATGAAACCAGGTAAGTAGAAGCAAGCTAGTCCTTTAGTTTGGCCAGTTCCCTTAGAAAATCCTGACCTATTTTGACTCCGTACTTTTCAGTGTTGAAAAGCGAATGTTAAACTGGCTTTGCCGACTGATTGCAAGGATTTTGTGTCCTCTCTGTCTAGCGAGATGAATGCAGGCATCTTGAAGACGGAGCAGCACTATGACAGGATGATGTACAAGGAAGCTCTGAAGAGCGGCTTCTTTGAGTTTCAGGTAAAGAAAATGTCCCTTAGAAAACAAACGCTGTCTAATGCACGTTTAATCATCTTTATGTCTTAAAGACAAGTATTCTTTTCATCCTTGGTAAGCATTTTAAGATGTTATGAATATCGCAGTAGATAGAGCATAACACGACTGAGGAAATGAATTTCATCCTGAGTGTGTGGTGAATTCACTGAGACTGAAGATAGTGTTTGGGATAGTTTAGAAATCACATAACATGATAATGACCTTTACACTGCGTTTTGTGTATATGTTTGCAGGCAGCCAAAGATAAGTATCGTGAGCTTGCTATCGAGGGTATGCACAGAGACCTCGTCTTCCAGTTCATAGAGAGACAAACTCTGCTGCTTGCCCCCATCTGCCCACATCTTTGTGAATACACCTGGGGTCTGCTTGGCAAGGTAAGAAAATGTAGATTTGGCATCATAATGTAGGTTTCACACTCCGAGTTGCCTGTGCGCTCTGACAGTGGGTTCAAGTGTGACTTTCATCCTCTCTGTCTTTCCTGTTTATCTCCCTCTTACACTCGCAAGTAAAACACACTGTATGAAAGAAACATTTAATCTTCCTGTGCTCACTTACATTCACAAAACACCTGGGAACAACAAGGCAAGATAACATGCTTCATGTAGGTCTGCAGTAGCGCTTTTTCCCACTGCTCATTTACTCGTGTGAAATGGCTACTTACACGCGCACACACACACACACACACACACACTTCCTCTGTTGGTGTACCCATCCACCAGGAGCCTGCCTTCACACAGTGGGCTTCTTTTTCTCATCAGTATGAAAGGAATGCACACACTGTTGCACGCTCCCAACAGCACAGAGAGCCGAGAATATTTTTAACACTCGAATTTATGAATATGAAAGAGTGCTGCTGCTCTGGAGGTGTTTTTTTTTTCCTGGTTGTCGCTTAGCAACAACAAAAGCCCCACACAACTAGCGTTTTCTCCAATCATGTGTTCAGCTCCGCTAGCAAAAGAGCTAAGAGGCACTCAGTGGACACAGTGGCACACACATTAGTCTGGCATTCTAACACATAGTTAATACGGTGTGTGTGTCTGGTTTTGTTAAGAAGGTGGTCCGACCTCTGGCTTTGTAGTTAATAGAATTCTGAAGCTCCGGTGGACCTTAAACTTTGGCTGTTTTTTTTTTTTTCTTTCTTTCTTCACACAAAACACTTCTTGAAACCAAAATACATCAACACAAGTCCTTCCCTTTCACCCGTCCACCATCCCTAATTTCCTCTTCCTCTCCCTCTCACAGACTGGCTCTCTGATGAAGGCATCGTGGCCCGTGGCGGGTCCAGTTGACGAGATTCTGATCCGTTCCTCTCAGTACCTGATGGAGACGGCACACGACCTCCGACTGAGACTCAAAGCATACATGCAGCCCCCCAAAAGCAAAGTAAGGAATCAGCATATGTTTTGTTGCTTCACATGCTACACTGCCACTGCACTTCACTGCTGTAATAGCTTCTTTAAATAATTCTGAAAATGAATATTGATTTCAGAATTGACTGCTCTGTTTTTTAAATAGCTTTTATCCAATCCAACACTCGTCTCGAAGTGCATCAAGTTTGTTAATTAAATCGGAGACAGACAGTCTTTTTCCCTCAGGTGTTGTTTAACAGTTTCATGGTTGTTTGATCAGGAGCACAATGAGGTAGAAAATAATTTAGAAAAAGCACAATAAGAGGCTTGAAAATATCACTAAGCATGCTGAAAGCAGAGTTGAGGGTCAATAGTAATTAATCGTATCTGGATGTATTATAAAATCCACTTATCATTTCAAATCACTTATTGAATCTGTTAAGATTTAGAAATGACTAAAACCAAAAACTCAAGCTTTGTTGAATGAAATATTTGCTGTGAGATAAACAGTTACCTGTTTGGGGGTATGTTTTGTTTTTGTTGTTTGCTAATTAAAAAGAGTGAGGGGATATTTATTTGACTTGGAGTTTAATAAATCTGTTTGGAACTAGGTTTTCAAAAGCAGCTTTTTCAAGTATAAAGAGTTGCCTTGCCACTATCATAAGTCTCTCTCAGTGTATTTAGTCAGTTTTTGCATTTCCAGGCCACTTTTATTGATCCTGTGTTAACCATGGATACAAAATATCTAGGAAACACCCCTTTCAATGGTCTGCACCCCACAGGTCGACACATAGCGTTTAGAGATTATCGATGTGCCACTGCATCCTGTAAAGCCAGGGTCTAACGATAAAAGGATTTGTTATTTGTGATATATGGCTGCTCCATGAATAAAATTGACTCGACTACCCCTTTAAATACACTGAAAGACTTCAGTCTGTGCTGCGTTCACAGCAGGAAAGTTAGTCTATTGTTTGTTAACAGTTTGGCACTTCGATAAGTGACTCGAGGCAGCTGGGAGAAAAGCAAAACAAGTATTGACGAGATTCTAGACAGCCGATATCTCAGGCTTCCAGACCGCTGGTATCGATTTGCTGTAAATGTTTTGTTGCCATGGAGGCAAGATGGAAGAATCATGGGGAAAAGGAGACAGGGAAAGATGGGAGAAGCTGTCTTTTTATTGTAATAATGGTAATGTTTTCATACATGTATGTGAAGGAGACAGATAGATTGTGGTGGCAAATGAGGCGCTAACCCTGACTTCTCCCATGAGAGGACATTTTGCCATAATTTTATACATCATAATGGTTTTGTGAAGTGTATATTTTAACAATGGGCTAATTAACAAATAAATGTCACATCAAGACTCATCTTTGCAAACACACATACAGGCATGCATACAGTACAGGACTAGAGTAGACTTGACAGCTGTCACATAGAATAAGTTCAGGGATCGTCTTCATTGTAGAAGAACAGACGCACACACAAACAGCTTACTTCTTGAATAATCTAAACATCCTTTGCTCCCCACACTTGTATTGAATAAAATGAAAAACCATCAAAGTCAAAATGACTATGTGACTTACTGTATGGAGAGTTTGGAGACATGAGACGAACCTGAGATGCTCCTTTTTAATGCCCTTTTTTTCCTCAACAGAAAGGTGACTCAAAGCCCCCAGCCAAACCCTCCCACTGCACCATCTACGTTGCCAAGAGCTACCCTCCATGGCAGCACAGTGCCTTATCCCTGCTCGGCAAGCACTACAAGGTGAGAAACTCACGCACAACATTCGTACACTACATGTTACATGCAAATGCACAGGGGTCCATGGCATAGTGATGCACTGGAATACTCCTGCGTCTTAAATGACCATTAGCCATAGCACTAACCAGAAGGAAGGTCGGATATTGTCTTTGCTCTTGAAGTTGTGACCCATTCAAACTTTTTCCGCATTTGATGCATGAAATTTAAAACTTTGTCGCAGAGCAGTCAGTTCATTTTTTGGTTGCATGTAATGGTGCATAATTTTTTAAAGTAAAAAACTTGACAATGGCCGTGTTTCCCAGGTCACTCTTAGGGCTAAGAGCTTATTAAGAACGCTCTTAAGCCTCCCGTGAAAGAAAATTGCATTTCCCAGATCGCTCTTAGCTTAAGAAGATCTTTCACTAAGAAGGAGTTATAAGATCGAGCTGACCCACTCTTAACAGTCTTCTGAGCAACCAAACGCTCACAGATCGAGCTGCGGCAGGCAGATTAATATTACACTAAGCAAGGAGATGTTAAAACAGTGCTCACCGTATATATTTTGATCTGTTTTATTATTATTATTATTATTATTATTTATTTATTTATATTGTTTAGCATTAATTGGTGACAGAAAAGAACGAATTTCATTCTGCAGGGAAACGCGTGTCCTTACTGTGCATATGACAATAAACACTTTGAATCTTGAATCTATATGTTTTATGAAGACCCTGTGTGCGTTCAAACCTGTGGCACAAGTTACGCACCGAAATCTGGCGGAAGAAAGATAATAATAAGACGAAAAATAAGTATGAGGAATAACAAGTGTGTTCCTGTATGGGCTGTGCACATCAGGCACACAAATAAAATGAATCATCATGACCGTCATTTATCATAATTTGTCCGTACATATCCCACATCTGCATGCACATATGTGATAGTTTGCCGCATCCAAAAAATGCATCAGGGCGCAACAGAAATACATCCACCCTCCAAACCTGCGACATTCAGATATCAGGCAACTGACAGGGGTAATTGAGCTCAGCTGGAACCTCATCTACTCTTTATAAAGGCGTTGCCACATCACGCATGTGTGAGATACCATGGCTGCTTTACAGCATATTCTCGCTGCTAAACAACAGCGTTGCAGTGTGCGAAGCCAAACCATATACAGTACAGGCCAAAAGTTTGGACACACCTTCTCATTCAACGCGTTTTCTTTATTTTCATGACTATTTACATTGTAGATTCTCACTGAAGGCATCAAAACTATGAATGAACACATGTGGAGTTATGTACTTAACAAAAAAGGTGAAATAACTGAAAACATGTTTTATATTCTAGTTTCTTCAAAATAGCCACCCTTTGCTCTGATTACTGCTTTGCACACTCTTGGCATTCTCTCGATGAGCTTCAAGAGGTAGTCACCTGAAATGGTTTTCCAACAGTCTTGAAGGAGTTCCCAGAGGTGTTTAGCACTTGTTGGCCCCTTTGCCTTCACTCTGCGGTCCAGCTCACCCCAAACCATCTCGATTGGGTTCAGGTCCGGTGACTGTGGAGGCCAGGTCATCTGCCGCAGCACTCCCATCACTCTCCTTCTTGGTCAAATAGCCCTTACACAGCCTGGAGGTGTGTTTGGGGTCATTGTCCTGTTGAAAAATAAATGATCGTCCAACTAAACGCAAACCGGATGGGATGGCATGTCGCTGCAGGATGCTGTGGTAGCCATGCTGGTTCAGTGTGCCTTCAATTTTGAATAAATCCCCAACAGTGTCACCAGCAAAACACCCCCACACCATCACACCTCCTCCTCCATGCTTCACAGTGGGAACCAGGCATGTGGAATCCATCCGTTCACCTTTTCTGCGTCTCACAAAGACACGGCGGTTGGAAGCAAAGATCTCAAATTTGGACTCATCAGACCAAAGCACAGATTTCCACTGGTCTAATGTCCATTCCTTGTGTTTCTTGGCCCAAACAAATCTCTTCTGCTTGTTGCCTCTCCTTAGCAGTGGTTTCCTAGCAGCTATTTGACCATGAAGGCCTGATTCGCGCAGTCTCCTCTTAACAGTTGTTCTAGAGATGGGTCTGCTGCTAGAACTCTGTGTGGCATTCATCTGGTCTCTGATCTGAGCTGCTGTTAACTTGCGATTTCTGAGGCTGGTGACTCGGATGAACTTATCCTCAGGAGCAGAGGGGACTCTTGGTCTTCCTTTCCTGGGTCGGTCCTCATGTGTGCCAGTTTGGTTGTAGCGCTTGATGGTTTTTGCGACTCCACTTGGGGACACATTTAAAGTTTTTGCAATTTTCCGGACTGACTGACCTTCATTTCTTAAAGTAATGATGGCCACTCGTTTTTCTTTAGTTAGCTGATTGGTTCTTGCCATAATATGAATTTTAACAGTTGTCCAATAGGGCTGTCGGCTGTGTATTAACCTGACTTCTGCACAACACAACTGATGGTCCCAACCCCATTGATAAAGCAAGAAATTCCACTAATTAACCCTGATAAGGCACACCTGTGAAGTGGAAACCATTTCAGGTGACTACCTCTTGAAGCTCATCGAGAGAATGCCAAGAGTGTGCAAAGCAGTAATCAGAGCAAAGGGTGGCTATTTTGAAGAAACTAGAATATAAAACATGTTTTCAGTTATTTCACCTTTTTTTAAGTACATAACTCCACATGTGTTCATTCATAGTTTTGATGCCTTCAGTGAGAATCTACAATGTAAATAGTCATGAAAATAAAGAAAACGCATTGAATGAGAAAGTGTGTCCAAACTTTTGGCCTGTACTGTATGTAAATGCATTTCTGCGTCAGCACTTCAGGCCACTCGACGTGCTGTCAGACCAGGCTGTCCAAATGAAGTACCAGCTGAGATACAACGCCTCATCAACTAGTGTCTCCGCACATCCGGAGGGCAGCCTGGTGCAATTTGGCCCTCAGCCCGGAGGTGCAGTGCCTGGCTGCGCTGCATTTTTACACAGTGGGGAGCTTCCTGGACGTGGTGGGAGACGGCACCGGCCTCAGCAAGGCGTCTGTGTTTTTTTGTTTAAATATAATACATTTCCTCATGATTCTCTTACCAAGACTACTACTTATTTAGTTGTAGTCTTGTTTTCATCATGAAAATAGGTCATTAACAAATATTTATCGTCTTAGTTTTTCATTAGCATTATTAGAACACACATACACGTGAGCAGCAGGGAATTAGTGCGTTAGGTAGCAGCGCTGTGTGTGCCTTATGCGCTGATTAAGTGGTGGGTGATCGAAATGCCTGACATTGATTGATTTAGTTTCAGCACCGCGGTAGTGGCCAGCTCCTGTTAAGAGCTTCTTAAAGAGCGATCATAAGAGCGATCCTAAGAAGGGCATTAAGAACTAGGGGTGTAAATCACTAGCTTCATCACGATACGATATTATATCGATTTGTTTGGATGACAGTACAATGTTTGCCAATATCACAAAGTCTGTCACGATACGATTTTGATTCGATTCGATTCAGGAGCCTGCGATCGATATGACGCGATATCATATGCCCATCTAACACAATCATTTACATCAACTCACAAAAACAACTAGAATATGATTTGACCATTTTATTTCTGAGCTCTGTTTGTTGTTTGAGCAGAGGCACACTTGCCCAGAAATGGTGACACAGACGTGCTATGTGAATTTCAAAATAAATGTGTATCTTTAAGATGACCTTAAGGATTGATGTTTTCATTTTGCATCGATATAATCGGATTGTTAACCAATGAATCGATGTATCGATGTGGATCGATGTATCGTTACACCCCTATTAAGAACACATCTGGGAAACACTCATATCTTAGCGACCCTTCTTACCAAAGACATTCTTAACTGTGCTCTTAAGTCTTAAGATCGCTCTTAACTGGGAAACGCGGCCAATATGTGTTCTAAAATAATAAGTAAAACAAATAAATCAATACAATGTAAAACTGCCTATGTATGGTTGTAATTATGCACTAGAGTGTAATTTCACTACCTACTGACAGGTGCTGTATGCATAACATGTTTTCCCCGTGGGACAGGAGATAACACAAAATCAATGGGCAGTGTATTGACAATTAATCTATTGTGCTGGCCTGAATTCATGGTCCGAGTGTTTGTGAGTGAGAGTAGAATACACACACTGCAGGAGCCAGCAGTAATGGACAGAAATCCAGCGGGAGCAGGAATAAGAAAACAGTCTCACACAGGGCTCTACTGTGCAGTTACCCAGTACATTTGTCTCTGTCTGTCTGTTCCTGTGTTTTGCGTGTCTTACCCACCTTTGGTTTGTTTGTTTTTTTCTCGGTGTCGGTCCAGAGCAACAACGGGGCTCTTCCAGACAACAAAGTGATAGCAAGCGAGTTGGGAGCCCTGCCTGAACTGAAGAAATACATGAAGAGAGTCATGCCGTTTGTTGCCATGATCAAGGTAAATGTGGGGGAAGTGGGGGTGACAGTTAAGTAGCTTTTGTGCGTCTGTGTCAAGGCACATCATGTCCCCTCTGTATTCTTGGGCGATAAATCAATACATATTTGCCTTTTGTTGGATTAAAAAAAATCTACACATATTTGCACTCATAGTACTTTTTTGTGTTTTTATATTTTTCTCTGCATTGTTCAAGTTGAGTTTGTTTACCGCCTAAGACGCTGTTTACTCAGCTTGTCCATTAGGACTGCTTCTGATTGGTCAAAAGTCTGTCCTGGTAAATCTGTTGAAAAGTTGGAGTGTGTGTATTCAAAAGCTGCTTTATTTCTTTCTTATTCTTTGTGTTTTTGTGTTGAACAATGGCAAAACTGCAGCCAATACTGTTTGAATGACAGTGTTACATTGAGATTCCAATGAAATGTCTGGAATACGTGGTGTTCAGAGTTCAATGGTTTTATTGATTGAAAGAGTACAAAACACACTTTTGACAGGCTGTCTCAGATTGTTCTTATGTTTGTTTGCTGCATGGATAAATAATAGAAAATGTTTGTTGTTTTTTTTCATTCCATCAATAGTTTGGCTGTACGACTGTATGTCTTTGTCCAAAATTCTTATTCCTACCTTTCACACTTTGGTAAATACAAAAAACAGGTTGCAATCCTAAAAAATCTCATGGTGGCAGCATTAGACTTAGCATATAGTGCTTAAAGGACAACTTAGGTATTTTTCAACCTGGGCTCTATTTCCCCATGTGTATGTGTGCGTATGATTCATGGGTACCACTCGTTCTAAAATTGGTTCAGTATTGAGCCGCGAAACGAGCTAAAACGGTAATGGGGGCAAATGCGTCCGTATAAAAGTGCTTTTTTTCGCCACTGACCGGTTCAGATCGCCAGTGTTATCTCTGTAGATACCATATTGTAGCGGCCCTGGGGCAGTGGTGAGTGTGAATGAGTGGAGTCAGCTGTCAGTCAGTGTTGGAGCAGAGAGGTGGAGGGCGTCCCCGCTCGGTATTGTAAATGTGTATGTGTGTGTGAAGTGTGTGTTTTTCGCCACTGACCGGTTCAGATCGCCAGTGCTATCTCTGTAAATAGCATACTAACTTAGCCTTTCCCTTACCTCTGGGCTGTGTGATGTCACGAGCTTTGCTCCACTGTGTCTGTAGCTCTCTCTACTCGTGGGACATCCAATCCCGAAAGTCTTCTCTTCTTCGGCTGGCAGTAGTCATCTTGGGAGAAGTGAGCACTGCAGACCCGATGGTCTGCAAGGTGCAGTGTCTGGACAGGAGTGTTAGCATCCATTAGTAGCACAACTAGCCACAACTTCAGCATCTCGCCGTCCGACAAAGGCAGCCTGTGAAAGCTGTACGGGGTGTTGCGCGACATCCTGTTCTTGCGTTCGGGAAAAAGGCCCGTTTATTTGAGCACTCCAAAAACTCCGGTAATACTCCAGGGGGTAGCTCGTAAAAGACTCTGTCCTCTGACTCTTCTGGCGTAACACACACTTCACACACACATACTCATTTACATTACCAAGCGGGGACGCCCTCCGCCTCTCTGCTCCAACACTGACTGACAGCTGACTCCACTCATTCACACTCACCACTGCCCCAGGGCCGCTACCATATGCTATTTACAGAGATAGCACTGGCGATCTGAACCGGTCAGTGGCGAAAAAAAGCACTTTTATACGGGACGCATTTGCCCCCATTACTGTTTTAGCTCGTTTCGCGGCTCAATACTGAACCAATTTTAGAACAAGTGGTACCCATGAATCATACGCACACATACACATGGGGAAATAGAGCCCAGGTTGAAAAATACCAAAGTTGTCCTTTAACTGTAAACTAAAACATAGGTTCTTCAATATATAAACACTGCTTCCTTACATGCTGTTTTTAATCAAAGTTAAACTGAATATCTTAACTTCCTGTTCATTTCTCAGGAGAGTTCATGTCCATCGTTCACACTTGTATGATTGACTCTATTTGGGTTCTGCTTTGTGTTCTGTAGGAGAACCTGGAGAAGAACGGGCCCAGAGTCTTAGATCTTGAGCTGGAGTTTGACGAGCGGGCAGTTCTGATGGAAAATCTGGTCTATTTAACCAACTCTCTAGAGGTATGTTTGTGATCCAACACTCCTAAAATCAGACATGACATTTGAGGATGACCCCACTCAGAAAGTGTCTGTCCCAGCTGAAAAACACGCCTGAGGCGTCTGCATTTTTGTGAGTCCAGAGTTAGAAACTGATGTTATAATACAAAATGTGCTGAGGCTGGACAACAACCCCCGAGCAGCAAAACACATCTCAGCTCTAGTGCTATGTTATAATGCAGTATCCTTTCAAATGTGAGCAATAAACTGGGGTCTCATTTAACACCGCACAAGTCCTGAATGAGGTCAGGTTGTAGAAATTATGTGCACACATTTAATTTTACGTCCTATCATACGTTACTTATAGAACCACTATCTGTGCCTGTGCTAGTGAGCAATAACTTTCCATAAGCACCTCTCAGTTGTAAGAATATAAGCCATCTCAGATCTCATTGAATTTCTGCTCAGTATTTCATCAGCGCTGTCTCACCATCACATTCCTCCCCAGAGTGCAGAGGAGAGGGCTGGACTGTATGCTGCTGACACTCATAGTCAGCTGTGGAGCGTACCAGAGCTGTTGAAATGGACACATCAAATAGCATTAAAGAATGGCAGAGGAGACATCAATAGTTTTTAGTAATAAATTTGAATACTGTGTATATGTCACCAAGTACGTTCTTAGTTTTCACATAGTTTTCATGGGTGAAATTGCTGCAGTGAACACCACTGCATGTGCACAGACTGAACTGGAGATATTGCGGTGGCTGCCACACACACACACTCAGCCTTCTCCAGCCACTTTATGTACATCTCCACATGCACATATGGACTGTGGAAATTAGTAAAGTCTAAAAATATAGCCAGTGATTGCTCTCACACAGTCATCACTCTTCATATTCTCATTATAAGTTTATCATGGCAAAACGAAATTAAATTGTGCTCACCTATCAAACTTCCATGCATCAAAAGATGTCCCACGGTGGAGGATACCACTGATTGTTGCGATCATTTTGGCAAGATGTGAAGTGATTGGTTTGTTTTCTGTGGATTCTTTATGATTTCTATGCATCAGCATTCATGAGGTGCTTTGCATAAACATTTATAGTTGAACGTGCGAGTGTAGAGAGCGGGATATGAAGCTGATCCATATGCAGACAATTCCAAGTTGATTTATGATTCATAAAGGAAAGAGCGCATTGGCAGGAGTACACGTTTTTTCAAAGCACAATAGTTTTAGCTTTTGTCCGCACGTACACTTTTAGTATGGATCCCAGGCAGTGTTTTATAAATGAGACCCCAGAACAGTTGATTAAGCTCTGTTTGTCTTTACAGCGTTGAGCTGTAGCTTGCAGTTGCAGCATTTTGGTTTCCACAAAACTACCTCAGCTTTAAAGCTGAGTTTCGCTACTTCTGCAGAACTCAGTTGAGACAATCCCGAGCTCGGTTGTCAGTCAGAAAAGCCCTTAATACTTTTGTCTGCACAGAAGCTTAGCTGAGTCGAAAAAGTAAAACCCAAGTCCCCAGGATGCTTTTGTGAAACCAGCACAGATTTAACCACAGAAAGAGAACTGTACATAATCTACGTCAAACTAATACCCCGAATCCAATTCCCATGTTTCTGATGAATCATAGTTTAAGACAAGCTGCCACACAGAAGAGAAAATGATAGAGAAATATGCTGTGTCATGTCGGACTGAATAAAGGTGATGTATTACTCACCTCATAAGCTAAAGCTATGAATGGGGTTCAACTGATTTGACAGTCATACTCCACCTTAAATCTCTCTTTCAAGAAACACTTGTCTTAAAAGGTGACTGTTCATAAGGATGGTCAGTGCTTTATCCTGCAGCTGGGGTTTGAGATACTTTCTCTGACTTGTTCTTGACTAGTTCCACAATCAGGGATGGTATCTCAGTTTGAGATTGCAGGACTGTAATGTGGGACAGATTAGTGTTAAGCCAGATGTTACATCCCTGATCTCTGCAGGAGCCTGGTTAACACCACCAGCGTTTGCCAGTGTGCATACCAAACACACCTGTACACACAGTATCTGGCAGAGGGACGATCAGCTGGTAATTGTTCTTTTTCACATTGTTCCTCTTCTACAGCTGGAACAGATCGACGTCTTGTTTGCATCTGAGGCTGACGACAAAGTGAAGGAGGACTGTTGCCCGGGGAAACCGTTCAGTGTTTTCAGATCAGAGGTAAATGCTGTTGGATGTGTGCTGGCTTCTCTTCTGTGTGTGTGTGCGCGCTTGTTTTTCAGTCACCTATTTAACAGCTTTTAAGACCTGCATTTTATTGCATATTCACAATTATGTTCATGTTTTTGTTTGTTTGTCTCTGTAGGTGCTTGTTTAGCTGTGTGTATCCCTTCCAAAGGAGTGTTTGTGTGTCCTTGATGAACGAACTGTTTGCTGTACACTCAAATCAATAATAAAATTGTGTGTTTGTGCGTTTGTGTGGTGCATCTGTTTCCCTAGCCCGGAGTGTGTGTGTCCCTGGTCAACCCTCAGCCGTCCAACGGCCAGTTTTCTACAAAGGTTGACATCCGACAGGGGGACAGCGGAGACAGCATCATCCGTAGGCTAGCCAAGGTCAACAGACTCATTAAAGGTGAGTCAGATAAATGGACATGCAGCATGAATTCAGACACTGTTTTCAGGAGCTTAAAAAAAGTCTGTTAATTTACTAATCTAAATAGGATGAAAATATATACTGAGTTTTAATGAAAATGAGCTGTTAGGGCGAAGTTTCCAAGTGTGTGTGCAGATTATTAATCTTTTTGGTGGAAAAAGTTACATCACACGTTCTGGTGGCTCAGCTAACTAACACACATATTATGCAACTGATGTCCAACAGCCGAATCTGGCCTGGGGCTACTGTCCCATGTTATCCCTCCCCTCCTTCTCCATTCTATCCCATCTGCCATAACTGTGCACACGGACTGGGGAAAGGAGGGACCAGAAAAACACCAACCAGCTTTCTCGTTCTCATTAACAGTTGAGATTTTCTGTGCTGTTGGTGTGAAATTGTTCCTTTTTTTTACCGATTAATCGGCTCTCAAAGTGGCTGATGTCATTTTAGAGCTGGGCAGCGTGTCCTGAAATTTAGATCAGTATAGTAAAGGATGTAACAATGTATATTATGCAACATGCAGTCATTTTTTCCCCTCTTTATTTAATGTGATAAAAATAGTTTGAGGGATGTTTAATGTTTCCACCCCGTCTGAAAGCCATCCTCTCTATAGGCCCCAGCTCTTTTCATGAGTAGTCAGAGCATCCAGTATCCATCTACATGACTTAACCATCTTCATATCCACAACCAAGCTATGTGTTTTCTGTGTTGACCATTTACACCCATTCTATACTGGTAACTACATTATGGGCAAGTATCTTTACCAGTGTGCCATTAGCACAACCAGCAGCATCCACCCTTCAGCATATTTGCATATTAAGCAATTTAAGAAATAATTCCACTCAGACTATAACAACGCCAGGCACTCTGCCCTCTCAGTGTGGTTCTTTATCTGCTGCTCCCTATTGTTTTTCTTTTGTTTGAAGTTTTGTATTTTTTAAGATGCGAGCAGATTTGGGAAGAAAACAACAAAAACAGTGTTAAAGTGCATTAGCTTATGTAAGCACAGTTCAAAGTGTGAGCCAGTTGGCACTGTAGCCTGTCCACTCCTCTTCCTCCATCCTTCCTACTCCATCTTCCCTTTCTGCTCTGATTTCACCATCTCCTCCATCACTTTCCCTGCTTACCTTTAACCTTCTCTGCACCTTTTCCCCGCCACCTTTTCATCCCTTCCCTGTGTCCCACCTCCACCACTTGCCCTTTTATTCTATACTTTCTCCACCCCTTTCTCTCTTTCTCCCTCTTTTGGTTCTCACTTTGTCTCCCTCTCATATCTGACTCCTGACTCTCCCTGCCGCCCCTCCAACAGATCTGTCCAGAGTCAAGTTGATGAGGTACGAGGACCCCGTGCGGGGGCCTCGCCGGGTGCCCATCCTGGGACAGGAGGAGCAGGGCAAACTGCCAGTCTCCAACAAATCTGTGTTCAACGTCAATCTGCGGGAGAAGAGGGTCACTCTGGTTGACAACGGCCTCACTGTGGACATTGGGGACACTCTGGTTTATCTTGTTCATTAGACTAATCACTCTCTCTCTGTCACACACACACACACACACAAAGGCAGGCACTTGGGCACATTCAGCAGTGAATTATTTGTAAAAGGTTCAGATGGGTCATTTCGACTCAAAGCCATAAAACAGTGACTCAAACAAATGTGTATGTTTTTATAAATCATGTTTCAGTTCTGCAGCATTCACTGTTGTACACGTTGTTAGATTTGACAGATACGCAGGTTCTCATGTCACCTTTTCACTGCTGAATGCGACCTAATATCTGAAAACTGGTAAGACCTTTAAATGTTCGCTTCTATTTTTCATTTTTTAAAAACACCTACGGTTGCAGTACATTCAGATCTGTGTTTGGCCTGCACAAAACAGAGATGGTTCAGGGTCTTTATAATGCTGGTCCTTGGTACGTAAATTTGATTCTTTTATTGGTGTGAAAAAAAAATACAATTTTGAAAAATACCCCAAAGCTTCTCTTAAAGATTAAACACCACAGTTTGTATTCTGTCCGGTCTTTTCGTCTGTTGGATTTACGTTAGCGCTTGTAATTTTTCTCTATAGGTCGCTCTTTCCTGTTTGATATGATGCACAATAAATAAGCAACTATCTGTATTATAACAATTTTTAATAATGTTTCTTCTTCTAAAAGGGCAAACAAACATCCACCACCATGTCCTATTTTGTCGCTGGCCAACCACTTATTTTGTTATTACGTTGCAAGACTGCGCCTGGATCCCCCTGTTGTTTTCATATAGATGGTAATGTGTCTGCTGTGTTGTTTTATACATTGAAGGTGAGGCATATCATTCCCTCCTGTTTTGTCAGTCTGTCAGACAGCTTTCCTATTTTCTTGCGGCAGATGGTGCTTGTCTGACTTGTGCTTTCCAGAGAAATAATAAAACCTATGAAATATTCAGTTTCTTGTTTCCCCGATATCCTTACTGTGCTATTTTATTATTTCTAAGGACATAAATAAAACGAGTGTTACCCACAAGAATAAAATGAAAAAAGACGTGTGTCATGGTTCTGGTGAAGCCATTGAAGACTTTTGCCATGATAGTGCAGATAGTGAGGATAATCTTGCAGCATCAGCAGTCTTCTGATGAGGACGGTGTGCACGAAGTGTAGCTGTGAGGGGTTAGACGTTGCGAGGCTTCAGCATAAATACACGAGGGTGTAGGTTTTATCTCAACATTGGAGGAGATGTATATGAAACAGAGGGGTTGTGGGTTCTCCCCCAGGAAATTTTGAGCATCAAACACTAAATTTCCTTTTGTTCTGGTGAATTTTTAAGCACTATGTGCCCTTTCTGTATTCATTTAAGGTGGAAATTTCTTTCATTTTGAAAGTCCTTTGCTACTTTCATGTTTGTATTGGGTGGGACATGTTCTAAATATTAAGGGGGGCGTGTCCCCTGTGAAATCTGTGCCTATGACAACACGTACAGACAATATTTACTGGTGACTTAGAGTGGGGATATGCAAAGGAGATGCAATAGCCAAGACACCTTTTAGATGACTGAATAAACGAAATATTAGCAGAACTGAAGTGTTTCGCTTTATCATGTGGGTCGATCTGCTCTTAAAGGAAAGGTTCAGCATTTAGGCAAATATAATTATTTGCTTTGTTGCTGAGTACTAGATGAGAAGATCGATACTTACATGTTATGTTTATTGAAGCCACACAACCACCAGCAGCAGTCTAACTAAGCACGAAGACTTGAAACTGAAAAACAGCTAGCCTGGCTGTGTTCAAAGGTAAAAAAAAAAGTCTGATTACAAACACCTCTACAGCTCACTAATTTACACGTATGTAGTTTATGGGTTTAGAGCTGAAGCCAAATAGTCTAAACTGACATGCACATGAAAAAAACACAGATGATTGTTGAAGCTCAACTTGAATGTAATTGAATCCAGGCCTCATGTTTCAGTCTGGTCTGATATTGACACAAATGACCCTACCTGTGCGCTTCAAACTGATGCTTCATGACTAAATTTTAAAGACAAAATGAGCAGGGTTTACCCCAGCCCATAAAAATACACCCTTCTCAATCATCACCTGTAATCCACTAGATGTGTGTGGTGGTGTCTGTTTCTGCAGAGACCCTGCCAGCTGCCTGTATCTTCTTATTTTGCTGTGTTTGGAATATTTCCGGGTGTCAACCTTTGGGCCCCCAGCCAGTAACAGCGCTCAGGGTGTGAGGGCAGGACTCTCTAAGAACATAGATTCCCGGGGCACATTCAGTCTCCAAACGGTGTGCACCATTTTGATATGACATGTTTCCTTGAGATGGTGCAGCACCACTCATTGGTGGGTGTTTCAGAGGTGCACTCAATCAGCAGCGACATGTATATAAGCTGGATTCTGGTAGTTTACTTACTTAACATACATTTTTTGTTTTTATTTCACACTTGCTTTGGCAGTGTAAACGTGTTTCCCATGCCAATAAAGCCCCTTTGAATTGAACTGAAAAGCCTGGGCAGCACAGTGGGGCAGTAGTTAGTATTGCCACCTCACAGCAAGAGGGTTCCTGGTTCAAATCCAGGGTGGGGGAGCCCCTCCATGCAAAGTTTGCATGTTCCCCCCATGTCAGTGTGGGTTTGTTCTGGGTACTCCAGCTTCCTCCCACAGTCCAAAGACATGCAGGTTAATTGGTGACTCTAAATTGCCCGTAGGTGTGAATGGTTGTCTATGTGTCAGCCCTGTGATAGTCTGGCAACCTGTCCAGGGTGGGCTGGATGAGTGGTTACAGAAAATGAATGACCTAAAGTCGGCCATATTGAAAGCTGTACACCTGCGTAACACAACTTGGTGTCCAACATACCACTGTTTCTGTTTAAATAAACATCACCATCACGCCATGTTTAGTCGGGGCTAAACGCAGCACAGGTGCCAGGTTGAGCTGTGAAAGCGGGGCCATCTTTTAAAGTTGTATTTACAAACTGCAGCCAACAAATCCTGCTCATATACTGCTTTAAATTTAGAATCTGCATCTGCCTTTTTTAATAGCACAGAATACACTGCTATCATATCTCTCAGTTTCAGAGCAGTTCCAGGGGTTTGCCTCTGCCAGTTGGTCTCTGTGGTCTCGGCTTCAAAGGCTTTTGGGAGAATGACTTTCCATCAGGGATCACTATTAGTCAAACAACTGCCAACAATCAAATGCAAATCAGCTACATTTTCAGAGGGGCATTCCTTTTGATTTCAAAGATCCCACACAACTGTGTATTCTTTTTTTTTTAAATTTTATTCTTTTTGATGTTACTTTCTGGGATGCACACAAAGAATTAATGCCACTATAATACATTTTCATCACACCGAGAAGGAGCTTCAGTTAAAAATGTGTCCACTTTGCATGTACTTACACCAAAGTTTGTGTGTACATGCGAGTGAACCTCCAAACCCACTCTAGTTTCACTACGTGTCCCTCCACCATGTAAAGCTCCCCTCACTTCTCTCTTTCTGTTACCTTCACACACACACACTGTACATCAGTCTAAATTGAAAGGTCAATGTCAGAGCACAGGAAATGCTTGAATGCAGACAATCCCCTCTTAGCATGAACCACACGTGTGTCTTTTGTTTTAAAATGCATCTTTCACTTCCCGGCTGTTCACTGTATGAGCGAGTTTCTGTCTTGAGGGTAAGTACGTCTTTTTAATTAGTTTAATAATAACAACAGATGCCTTTGAATGTCATGGGTCAAACAAACAAACAGTTTTGATTTAACTTGTTTGAGCTTCTGTTTGACCTCCATAGTTCTGACATCATTTCTTAATGTGTCATACTTGTGCTTGTCTTAGATGTGCAGCATGTCTCTGTTACACTCTACAAGTAAACATGTAAATAAATAATGACTTTTTTGCAAGAGTTCTGACTCGCTGGTGTGTTTGCGTTAAGCCTATGCAGGCATTCACATCTGATTATTTTTATGCAAGGCATTTGTGTTCATGCCCCCTGATGTGTATCTGCCCTCTCTGCATTTGCTGTATTAGCAGGGGGCGCAGTAAAGTCTCAGACAGAAGACAACTACAAGACTTATCTCTGTCACACAGCTTCTGGCCGAGCCATCCGACTGCTGGTTTATCTGCTCCGAAACACACCCTCTCACTGGGGAAGTGTCACTCCGCACCCCCCCTCCACCTCCTCATTCCTGCTGACTCCCTGTTCTCCTCTCTCGCCTCCTCGTCGCCTCGCTCTTCTTTGGATGCCAGTAGCTTCTAGTCATGGAGCAGACAACAGTCACACACCAGTAAGTGTTTGTTTTTGTCCCTACCAGCACACAGCGTTGTCACCAATGAGCACAATGGAATTACACCAAACGGCTCACTTATCTTATTCAGCTTTTTTAATGCTGCCGTGTTTTTGCTGAATCTTTTTCTTCTTTCTTCTGTCTGTGACACTCGATAATACAAATTAACAAAAACATTTCTTGAATCTGTTATTGCTGCGTACAAATTTTTTTTACTTATTTTGATTTTCCTTTGCTAGAATTTGTGGTAATTTAAGTGTTGCTGAAGGCCACGTTCTTTATCACATCCAGTGGTAGTATAATATTAGTTTAATTGTGGTGGCGTGCTGCTAAAATTTCATAGGCGGCCAGCTGAGTACAAAACATGCTTTAGGAAAATAAAATTTGCTGAATGAATTAAATCAGAAACCAAAAAAAGAGACGAACTCTCTAATTTCAGTCTCCTAACACTGAGCCTGCAGTTGAGTATCAGAGGCATAACAAGCTGTGGTGGATTTATCAAACATCTATATGAAGTCAGATCCATGCAAAATCTCATTTCAGGCCCGGGCTGTCGGTCACCAATGACTCAGCATCAGCAGATCAAGAGGAGGAAGTGGGGGGCTTCACCGCAGGAAGTGAAGATGACTCGAGGTCAAATGATGTCCCTGCAGCGACGGACCCGGTACTCACGCAGCCCGGCCTCGGTGTCACCACGACAACCATCACCACCATCACACAGACGGGAGGAGGCTGGAGCACAGGCCTGTTTGACGTCTGCGGAGACAAGATGACATGTAACATGAAAACACAGCCAGAAATTCACATGCACAGGGCTCACACACACCAATCAAAACTCTGACTCATAAGAATAAGAAACTTTATTAATATAGCACCTTTCATACAGGAAATGCAGCACAAAGTACTTTACAATAAGGGCAGTATAAGCAATAAATGCTTCACATGAAAATAGACATAATGAACATGAAACAGACAAGGAAATTCAATATAAAAGGATATTTAAAAACAGTTTAAAACATGGTTAAACTGATTCATAAAATCATAGATTTGTAAAACTATAAATCAGATAATCAAGTAAGAGATTTTGAAGTGTAAAAAGAAAGAGTTTAAGACCTGTATCAGGAAGTCAGAGCTAGTTTAAGGCTAAAGTGAACGATACGTTTTTAGCTTTCTCTTCTAAATATTTAGCGAGCTTGCTTCCCTGATATCTACAGGTAGTCTCTTATTCTTTGTTAATGAGTTTAACTTGATGTTTCTGTGAAGAAAGAACAAATAAATCATCATTTATTTATCCTTAGATCAGTCTTGCATCTGACAGAATCCTTTAAATGTGATTTTTGTTCGTCACAAACACACACTGTGCTCACCTGTGCTTGTCAGGTATTCTCGGGGCTCTGGTGCCGTGTTGTTTGGACCTGAGTTTAGCTCACCAGTATGGCGAGTGTCTGTGCATGCCTCTGCTACCAGGATCCACTTTTGCCATGCGAGTTGGGATCAGGGAGCGGTACAAGATACGGGTGAGTGTGTGTACTCAAGTGCACACTTGTCAATAGCAAGTAGAGATTTGCTGTTGCCCTTGAACACACCACAGGTAGACATCCAATATGGTTTTAATTGAATACTTTACCCACAAAATAACCATTTGTTTATCAGTTAGTCACACCTTGTTGCCTTGGATTAGTGAAGAAAACTGTTTCTCTCACATGCCTCCATGGAAAACAACATATTGATTTATTGATTGATTTAAGACCCCATGTATGCTAAGTGCTTCCCACATAGATAAGTTTCACTTTCACTTCAGTTTTAACTTTTAAGGTGTTTGGGAAGTTATGAGCGTATGGCTGGATAAATGAGATTTAGATTATACTGCTTGAGTTTTATGAGAGTTTGTAAACAGATGTTTCGGTACAGTTTTGCTGTTGTTAAAGCGGCCCCCGATCAATCAATAAAACAATGCATTTGCTGTTTTCCGTGGAGGCATGTGAGAGTAACAAGTTTTCTTCACAAATCCAAAGTAACACGGCATGACTAATTAAAATGCAAATTGTTATTTTGTGCTTGAGGAACTCCTTTAAGAATCCACAGTAGACGGAAAGCCAAAGAAAGTAGTTAATCAATACAGTGACGTTCAGTATAAGTTGTGCAAGTAAATATATGTGTGTGTCTTTTCATGTACCTCATTGTCCTGTCTGCATGTTCACCCACAGGGAAGCGTGTGTGAGGACTGGACCACAGTGTGTTGCTGTTATCCTCTGGCTGTCTGTCAGATGATCAGAGAGATGAAGCGGAGGATGAAGACACAGACCTATCATGTGTCCACCGCCCTCGAATCCTCCTGAAGAAACTCTACACAGTCAATGAAGCCTGTCCTTTTACTATGCAACCGAGACCGGCGAGGGCCAGCTGAGATCACTCGTACTGTATGAATAGCACAAAAAAAAAATCAATACTATAACATTTTAAATACCCCTGGAGATACCTTGGACAATGAGTCAAGCCCATCCTACACATTTAAAGAAGACTGGAAAGGACACACTTTGATTAATAGCATAAACGGCAAAAAGAATCACAGCTGTAACGTCTCAATCAGTGTGCAGGGCTTAAAACAGTCTTGGAGGTTGTTATACTCTGACTGAAACCTGCATTTAAACTGCTGTTGGACCGTTCTGGAGAAGATATTGTGCAGGTAACAATATTCTGCTTTCCTTGCAGAGGCAGAGACACATCAACTCCCCGCATTCTGAGACAGGAGAGAAGCAGGTGGCAAGGCGCACGCTTATTTGGTTTCAGTAGCTGTCACTGTCAGCAAACAGCACTAAACATCTGGCACAACTCTCAGTCACACACTGGAAACTTTCAGAAAGCAGACAGCTTTTTAAAATTCTGAATATGTTTATATACATGCAGCTTGTTCTATCTCAACCCCAGAACAGGCAGTGCTCCAACTACTGAAACTGACGTATCTTTTTTGATCATCTTCATCAGGATATAACCATAATCGGAGCCATTAAACCCAGTTTGTACATATTGTTGAACATTTTGATTCCTTGTGGCATGATTGCATCACTGACAGATTTCTGTAAAAGTCTGAAATAACATTTTCTTGGTCACCACTAGTAGCATAGAGTAGGTTTTAAGTTGACAGCATAATCATTCTAAACGGGCCCCTTTGTATTTCCTGTTGCAATGATTCTTAATACAGTAGCTGACAGGAAACAAACAGGGGCCAAAGCTGTTTCTGTGGCAACAGAATAGCAATGAAAAGGTCCATCTTTATTTGAAACATCAGTCTGAGAAACTTCTGCGGCCACTTTTGTTTGTGCCGCTCACAATGATAAAAACTTAAAAGCTGTCTGTGCTGTAGATATTCAGCGAAGCTCTCTGACTATTCATAGGGGCAATTTCTCCAGTAGAAAGTGGCACAAATGAAGTGAATGTGATTTGGGTGAACCAGCCCTTTCATTTTGTCTCGCACTCCAAAGGTCACCAGACGTTGTGTTCGGTCCCTCACAGACGCACGGGGAAGATGAAGTGATTAAACATAAAACTTTCTAGACCTTGAGGCACACATCGTGAAACAGGGACATAACTCAACATCAGGGACAATATCTATAAATCAGACTGTTAAATCTCATTTTCAGCATCATGTTTAAATCCGAGCAAAGCCAGAGAGGCACAGAGAAGCCCAGTCAGCTGTGTTTGATATTAGCTGTCATTTGGTTTTCAAAGGATTTCGAGAGTTGTTTTATTTATTTGTGAGCCGGTCCTTTCAGTATGCAGAACCACTTGTCTGATTACCCGGCAAACAGGCTGCGGCATAGCTCCGATTACAGTCAACAGTTCAAGTACAGTCTGATGATAATAAAAGGCCATTTCCATATTTCTGATATTCTTTTATCCTTCTGTTTCTTAGTTCACCTCAGGCATTCAATCTTATTATTAATCCAGCCCTGATTGCTGTGGTTCCCTGAACCCCCAAATGCCAACCAGAGAGAGTGGATGTGGAAAATGTTATTTCGACACAAAGTTGGTCGGGTCCTCTAAGGGCAAATGTGTAATTTGTTAACTCTCATGGATGTGGGCCCCTACCTGCAGCTGCCTCAAATGAAATGGGGGAAAAGAGAAAGCTGGTTTGGTGTGGAGGGATGTGAATAATAACATTTAATCATATTTTGCATACTGTACAGTACACTGCACATTTAAAGGACTTAATCTGCCAAATGAAAATAAATATTTTTGAATCATTGCAACTCTGCATAAGTTTATCTCTTATATCGTTTTTTTTTTTTTTTTTTGAGTGCATTGGAAGTCCTCTTCCTCATAGTGTTGTGTCATTCGCAAACGAATCATTCAAAAGAACGAATCTGTTGAGTGAACGTACTGAACTGAATCACTTCCAGAACAGATTTGTTCCTTTCTCAGTTCAGTTGAGTTCAGCAGCGAGCATGCAGGCCAGAGGTGGAACTGCCGATTTGGTCCGTGCAAACGATGAATCACTCTCGAGTCGCGAGGCAGCCAGGGTGCAGGGAGGAACTGCCTACTGCATGATGAATAACTCTGTGAACGAATCACTCGGTGAACTATGTAACCCAGATCCCTGAGTGATTCAAATCATTTCTTCTCAGCGATACACTTTCATAGGGACTGTTTTCTCCAAGCTAACGGCTAATGTACCCAGGAGTCAAGCCACATGAACACAATCACACACCTCCCCATTGCTTTAACAGACTTAGTTTCCAGATAAACAAACTTAAAATGCAGGGCAGACGCAGCAGCAGCTCAGCCGTGTATCAGTTCAGTGAGTCGGACTATGCAGTACACAGTCAGGGCTCCTCCCGCCAAGCACTGAACGATTCAGTGAACGAATCTTTTTAATGAACTGATTCTAGTGATTCAGTAACATCTAAAGAACTGCTTTGCCCATCACTACTTCCTCAACCAACAGCATGTTATTCAAGTGAAGACAAATAGAGGGTCAGAACGGCAGGCTAATGCTTCTTATGTAAAGGTGATTCACATTCAGTGACTCCAGATTATAGTCCTCGCACCATACAATTGAACACATGCTATTTTTGCCTGTAAATGTTCCTAGCTTTGTTGAGACTACCACTTTGCTTGGCATTATGGGGGATTTCACCTACCTCTCTATGTCCCACTGTGGCCATTTTGAATTCAATCTCCACACAGAGGACAAAGAACAGGCCCTGCTGTGTACCTATGCACATCAAAGAAACATAAGCAAGGAGGCAAACATTTTGCAATTCACAAATTCCCAGTTGAAAAACACGTTAAAAGACTAAAATACAGTGCAGTGGCACAGATCAGTAAAACCACACAGTGTATGATAAACTCTGTTGCTTTATTTCCAGTCTTCACTTGTTGAGAAAAGAAGAAAAAAAAAACCATTCATGTAAGTTTCATGACAGCTGAGACATACTGTGAGTTCCAGTTGGCCGCGGCGGTAATAAGGTTAGCGATGTCTTACTTGTGTCTGCATTGGGCTCCAGTGTTTCCTGAGCCGCCCTGGAAGGATAAATCTTCCTGCAGCTCCACTGCTTGCTGCCTACTGGGGGTTGTTAGTGAGCGGGATCTGCCTGGAGCAGAGCTGCCTCTGGGCGCTGTGGTAACATCTTTCCCTCCCTGTGCAATGACCAAATGTTATTGCTTCAGCATCAATAGCTTTAAATTGGGTTGGTAAATTGGAAATCTATTTGCTTTGCAAATCAAATACACACTAAAAATGTCCTACATGCTCTTTCAAACTTTATATCTATATTTACTCAGACTCCTTTTTTTTCTCTTCCAAAATAGTGACTACCATTAAAAGGGGACATATACCATTTCCCCAAACCACATATAAACTCAGTTTTTCCTGCCTAAGCAATACATAATGCATGACTTATAGTCCAAAGTAGGCACTAAATTTTTACTTTTCAAGACTGAGTTTATATTTTCTGTCTAACTTGGGGTGAACTTACCCCCCAAAATATGTCATGGATGTGTTTTAATGCTGTCTCATGGAACAATATTGAATATAATGAATGAATGAACTGCCGCATGTGCTTACAGTTAAACCTGACACCCATTCACACCTTGCACATGTATCAGCACACACACTAACACAGCCTGGCCTTACGTCATCTCCACCAGATACACCGTTGCGTCTGAACCATTGGGGGGCAGTGTTGCTCCGGATCTGGGCCCCCACTTGTCTGTTTTCTATTCCCACAGCTGCTCAGCTTTAAGTGCTGATCTGGGGTCAGTGTTGGGATTTCCACAGTGGTAGTAGAGGTCAAGATTTGGAACAGTGAAGCCCATCCTAAGTCAGCAGTCGGACAGGGACCATAAAACATCTCTGCTGATGTTCTTTCCTGCTGTTTCAGCACGGAGACGACTCTCCCCGCAGATGCATCAGGTGTAGAGTACATCGACAACAGCCCCTCAGGGAGCTGTGTTTGTGTGGGTGTGGAAATGTGTGTGATATATGCAGATGGATCCAGAAAGGCTCTTCCCATGATTGTGCTCATTGGGAAACTGGTATGGAGAAACCACCAGTAAACAGATAAAATACAAAACACAGCACAGGGGGGAAATAGATCATACCCTCCCAGGCTGCACACGTGACTGAACAACAACCAGTTGAAGGTGGAGTGTTTGTGCTTTCCAAAACTACACACTGACATTTCTGAAATGGTTTTTTAATGCATTTCGCTCCTCTCCTCCTTCCCTCCTCCTGCTCTCGATTGTCTCCTTCGTTCTTCCTTCCCTCCATTTCCCCTCAGTAATCCCACGTCTTCTCCTCCCTTCACCTCTCCTTCGCTGCCCTCTTTTTATTCATTTCTCTTCTCCCTGACTCTTGCTTCTCTGTGTGTGTGTGTGTGTGTGTTTGTGGAAAAACAGGAGAGGAGGGAAGGAAAGAGAGAGGTGTGTGGAGAGACCTGCTAAGCTGGAGCAGTCGTCCCCCTGGTGATACTTCTATCCAGGACAACAAGCACCACCTGGGGTTTACATAACACACACGTCCTCACGCTCTCTCTTCATATCACTTTCTCTCTGATACTCTTTTGTTTCATCCTCGCCCTTCCTATGTCTCGCTCTGTTCTTCATTCTGTCTTTCTCTCACAAACATCATCATCATGGAGGGGTGAAGGGGGGGCAGCTGCTGGTTAGCCTGCAGCTAGAAGCCTTGGCAGTTTGTACAGGAGTCTGTGTGCTCTGCGACTGAGTTGAGTCGTCTTGGTTTGGGTTGTGTGTTTGTGTGTGATGATGGAAGCTTGGAATTTGTTGGCACCGCTCCGCTCCTACGTGGAAGCAGGCGGTTTTATAGATTTTTCTTCCCCAAGACAGACAGGAGGAGGATTTCATTGTATGAAATGATTTGACTTCAAAAACCACTGTCATACACGGGGATTATAATACTAGAGATTTGGCTGCTTTTGTAGTTTTTGTTCCTCGGCAGGACTTTATTCCGCCCTGCTAAAGAATTTATCCTTAAATTCCTTGGATGACAAGAAAAGGGAGGGTTTTCTTCACAGTATATATATTGTGTGTCCTTTGAGGTCATTAAAATGAGGCAATTGCCAGAACTAGGAGACATGGCAGATGGCTTTCTTTTCCTCGAGCATTAATTAAATCAACAAATATAGGCTATGTTTACAATTATGACATGGATCAGACTGAATTGTATGCTTGTATTTTAATACAAAAATAGGTTTTGAAAACACTAAACCATTTGATGATTAATTCGGAAACAACAATACATTACTTTTATCAATATTTCCATGTTAGTGTTGGTCACGTGTTAAATTTTGACATCCTGCCCCGAGGTGAAAAATGTATTTGCACATCATAACTAAATGTTCAAACAGTTTATATATAAAACTAAGCAGGAAGACCAAATTTCACTTCAAAGTTAAATTTCAATTAGAGGTACAACTTCAAAGGAGGTCTGATGTGACCACATTTATAAGTGAGCTGAAGCAATATGAGGCAAGAAACAGGGGTCAAAATAGGTCAAATAGTTTATCAGGTTTCTGTTTTTTTTTTCATGTGCAGTCTCAAAAACTCAAAAAAAAAATATTATTTAAAAAAAAAAAAAATCAAAGATCATAACCACAGACTGCACAAAATAATGGACGTAGCTAGCGTGACGTCGCCCATTAGTTTGGTGACTTATATTTTGAAGCCTCAAGTTTGGCATTTTGGTCATCTTCTTGGTTCATTTGGAGCCAGAGGTGACCAAATTCAGAGGAGACAGTAGAGCTGTGGGTAGGTCTGACTTCACTTCGGCCCTCCCTTAATTATTCATAGTTTTACACCTTAATAAAATGTAAACAGGTGAGTAATGAAAAGAATTTACACCTGTACAGTTGTCAGGACCAAAGAAATTATCTTTTATACCAGGTTGTAAACATGTTTTATTGTGGGTGTCTATAGGCATTAGTCTCGCTCACCAGACCTTTCTCAAGAAAAGAAAGGTCTGGCTGGGCCGACTCTCACTTTAAGATTGGAGAAAAAAATGCCCTGGCTCTTTTTATTTCTTTCAACCAATCACAATCGTTCTGGGCGGTGCCACAGCAACGGTGCGCTTGCAAAAATATTGCCGGGGGGAAACAGGTTTTGGTTTAACACGCCCACAAAAATATCACCTACAGGATGCGAACCATGGCAGAAAAATGGCTACATCCCCGCAAGATCAAACACCGCAAAAGTTAGTAAAGGATGTGTTGAAAATGGTTGAAAACAGTTGAAAACTGCTACACAACTGGAGGTGGTAGGGCGGGACTTCAGTGGGTGGCTCATTCCGCCCAATGAGAGGCTGATCTCTGCAGTGAACTTCCGCCCACTCAGAGTAATAGGCATTGACTCACTTCTGGAGCCAACCTCAAGTGGCCATTCGAGGAACTGCAGTTTTTGGCACTTCTGTGTTTGCTTCCTTTTTCAGCCCTGGAAGTTGCTGCTTAATCAGGACATGCTAATTGCAAAAAAATCCACACGGATAAGAAAAGATCATCATCAGGATAATTGTGTAACACTTCAAAAGCACAACATTAAAACAGACTGTGCAAAAATCCTCTGTTATTGTATGTGGTGCTCAAGGAAATGGTGGTAATGTGATAGACAAGTGCATTAAAAGCCTCTATATTTTAAAAAAAGTGCATTTTTTCAGGTGCTCAAACAGAAATGCGTCTTTGTTGAATGTCAAGAATGTCACTCATTCTTGTTTCAACACCCCAAATGTGTTATATCAGGTATTTTCTTGATTATTCTTGCCCTCCTGCACAGATTCTATCAATACTCACAGCTGTGTCAGGATACTGCTCTATACACTTCTTGCTTTTCTTGCAGAGGTGTAATTTTCCACCATTTCTTTGAGCCCCTGTGGAGTCCCAATACAGAAACCCAAATGCACAGACTATCACTGGCTTTTTGAATCTTCCTCTTGCAAAAACATGCATATTTTGATGTGAGCATGGATTATGATAGGACGGGTCCTTGATTTCTCCCTGCAGGCTTGGGGGGACAAATATTTCATGATGTCAGTACACAGTTCTAGTCCTAAACATCCAACGGAAAACCTGAGGGGATGAACACTCCCTTTGAAGGTGTCATGATGGCTTCTTTCTTGTGACAACTTCAAGTGAATGTTTAGGCCAGAGGGACTTTCTGGCATTTCACTGTGCAATGAGAAATCTTAATAGCAGTCACACAGACTCTTCCTTATAGGGGCCCCTTAACCCCCAGGTCCTTTGCTGTGTGCCTGGTGGGCCTCTCAGAAATCCATCTATGGATGGGAGAGGTGCAAACCTAAATCCATCAGCAATGAAAATCGGTAACGTGGTCTGATGAGTCATCTGTTTCCCACTCAACACATTCACATCTTCAGCACACTGTCTGCCAGCTGTGATGTATCTGATTGTTCTGCATAATGCCTACAGAGCTTCAAACAGTTTTAGAGAGCCAACACTTCTTTACTCCGAGCTGATAATAACCCCCCCACACTGCACACACCCAACGCTAAACAATTCAAATATGGTTTTGTAAACACCCGAGTGATGCCAGGTGTCCTTCATGCCTCCCCAGTCACCAGATGTAAACGTAATTTCTATTTAAACACTGGGAACTAGATTTCTTTCTCCATCATCCCTCAAATACCACACATTTTTTTGCTCTATGAAGATAGTCGAATATCCCACACACAGATGAGGATTTGACGTAAATCCAAGTCGACTGGAATTGTCCTCAAGAAAAATGCAGACCCGGTCCTTTATGCATCTTAAATTCATTTTTATTTTTTTTCTGATGGGTCATTTTATCACATGCAGGTATGTTTTTGTATTCACTCATATGGCAGGCTCTGAATTGTGACTATTTCTTGGCAGACATTGGTGAGTATCTATCTTAAAATTTTTACAGCTCTGTTTGTGTTTAGTTTGGATCACTCCCTGGCTCCACCTCCATTTTTAACACACAAACATAAGGGTGGTGCCCTCGGAAAGAATTTCCAAATTGTCCCACAACTTTGTCTTGTTTTGTACATTTGTAATAATTGTTGATCATCCTAATTCTATTAAATATTGTAAATTATTTATGATCATAATGTACAAATGTGTAAAGGCTTCTAGTGTGCGGGATTTAGTGGCATCTTGTGGCGTGTTAGAGAACTACAGTGGCCAACATGTAAACATGAATGGCCCTATCTAGAACCAGTGTTTGGTTTGTCCATTCTGGGCTACTGTAGAAAAAATATGGCGGACTTCATGGACGAGGACCTGCTCCATGTGTAGAGATAAATGGCTCATTCCTAGGTAACGAAAACGCAATTCTTAGTTTCAGGTGACGCTAATGAAAACATAGTTATAAATTATATTCCATTTCTGCCAATAGATGCACATGAATCCTACACATTGGACCTTTAAACCTGACATATTTTGATTCTTTAGAATGTGCAGTGAATTATTTTAGTGTTTGTTTGCTACTCATTAATGCAACTGTCAGAATAACTTGGCAGCAAATGACAAAGCACTATTTTCAAAGAATGTTTTATTGCCATCAGGATGAAGTTAATGTAAAAAAATGCTGCAGTGTTCAGAGATGGCCAGACTTGCATTGCAGCATTTTGTCATTTATTTATTAATTGTTATAATTATATTCATATTTGATGGATTTTCTCACATTTGCATAGGAAACAGAAACCAGCCCACCCCCACCTCATAAAAGAGAAAATTATTCAGTATGACTCAACAAATATTTTGTTGCTCCACATAACACAGCACAGAGTGGTGGAAACTGTCATTGCAGACAAGACCTAACAATGTCTCAGGAGATTTACTTCTCATTATCCACTCTATTTACTGCTGGCTGATGTGACATAGGAGGCTAGATGGCATGCAGCTCTGACAGAATGATGCTTCACTTTAAGCTCTGGGGCTTGTATCCCGTAATATCTCTGTACAGTCAGTGGAGTCAGCCTGACAGTCAGACTGCTTGCTGGAAAAGGTCAAATATGCCGCACTGACTTGGATAAATAAAGGTTTAAAAACAGCTCTGTCGCTCGCCATCTGTTAGATAACACCAGCAGGCTGCTTTGTGTTATGGGGCATAGTGGCAATTTACGCAGATCCCTGCAATGCATTAGCAGTTGATGCCGGAGAAGCATTTTGATCGTGTATCCTCAACATTTCTATTAAAAACATTAGATAAATTTGGATTTGGCCCAACCCTGTTCAGATTAATACAGCTACTGTACACTGCCCCTAAAGCATGGTCAGAGTTCATGGACATTTATGTCTCAGTCTTTTGGTCTAGACAGAAATCGGCAATAAAATCCATGAAATTTCTGTATACGCGGACGACATTTTAGTTTATATATCAGAACCTCGAAGCTCAGTCTCAAGTCTGATGATTTGCTCAGTCAAACTTGGAAACCTTTCTAGATATTAAGTCAGTGTTAATAAAAGAGACGCTTTGGACATCACTATACCGCAAGGCTTAGGTATATATATATATATATATATATAGTTATATAAGCCAAACAATAAGAAATAAAATGAATCAATAAGATATCTGCAGCTCTTAACAGATGTGCACACCCTTACTCTCTGGGGTAGAAAAAGTATCAAAAAAGTATTAGAATGAATTTTCTGCTCAGGCTGCTATTTCTTTTCAAACTCTTCCTTTCACACCAACAAAAAAAATTTCCAATTTTAGATTGCCTTATCTCCAGGTTTATTTGGCAAGGAAGGTGTTCGCATGTAAGAGTTTTGCTCCCTCACCTTAGGCACTACTGGTTGGCATATCAGTCAAGGACACAGACTATCTAGATTTCAGACAGGGTTGAAACAAGGTAGCTTTAGATTGAGAGGTCAGTCTGTACTCAAATGCCCTCATCAAATGCCCCAGTTACTGCAGATAAAGCCCAAGAAGAGACCTCTGGACTTCCAGTCTCCACCTCTTCTTGATTATTGCAACAGCCTTTATTTGTGTCTTAATCAAAAGACCTTACAATGACCTCAGATTGTACAGAACTCAGCCACAAGGCTCTTAACCAAAACCAAGAAGCATGACCACATCACACCAGTTTTAGCTACTTTCCATTGGCTCCCTGATTGTTTTAGGATTGATTTTAAAATCTTATTAATTACTTTTAATGCTGTTCATGGCCTGGCTCCAGACTACATTTCAGACCTGGTAGTCTCATATGAACCTTTACGTAGTTTGAGATCCGCGGGCAGAGGTCTTCTGCTTGTCCCAGAGTCCAGGCTGAGGACCAAAGGGGACAGAGCTTTTGCCACCAGGGCCCTGAGGCTCTGGAATGACCTGCACGAGGATATAAGGTTGTCTGAGTCACTGGCTTCGTTTAAGTCTCTCCTAAAAAACATTCTTCTATTGTAAAGCATATCCTGACTGTATCTGAGCTGTCTGTCTATGTTATTGCTATCTTACTGACTTTAATGACCTTTTATTATCTTGATTTTAACTTTGGCCTTATTTTATCTTTTGCTAGTCAACATTTCATGACATACTACTACTACTAATGATAATAATAATAATAATAATGATAATAATAATAGCTTTTATTTATCTAGCGCCTTTCAAGAGACCCAAGGATGCTTACCAAACAAAACAAGACAGAGCAAGATAAACAGACTAGCTGCCAAAGGCCTGTGTGAATAAGTGTCTTTTCAGCGCAGACTTGAAAGTGTCCAGAGATGGAGCATGGCAAATCTCCGTAGGGAGAGAGTTCCAGAGGGTGGGGGCCGCCACACTGAAGGCTCTGTCCCCAAAGGTCCGCCTGTTGGTGCGGGGGATGGAGAGGAGGCCTGAGCCAGAGGACCTCAGGCTCCATGATGGGGTATGCATCACGGTATCAGGTTCCCGCATTGAACGATACCTGACAAAGATTTAAGACGAGCACACCAATATCCAATCTATACAGAGCATTATCCTGTGTGACCATGAAAACACTCTTCATATCAAACAAAAAGGGGACCTTGAGTTAGGAATTAATGAGCCTCTCTTTAGAAATGTATAAAGTCACTAATGCAAACTTACAGACACTGGAAAATAGTTAAGTTCTTCAGAAACCCTCACATCCTCTCCAAAGCAGATCTCAGTCAAACAAGTGCATATTGGAGGAAGTGTAAAGAGTAGTATGCAAATCATATACATATGTTTTGGAAGCACCCTCTCTTGGATACCTTTTGGAGGGAGATATTTGATTTATTTCATAAAATATTTGATTCTTTAACTATCCAGGCACCCATTGCTGGCCATCCTTGGGGCCACCCCAGAAGCAGTGATGAGCATAGCAGAGAAAAGAGATACTTACTGCTTCTTGCAGCAGCTAAGAAAGCAATGACACTGAGCTGGCTTAAAAAAGACCCTCCAACCTATGACACATGGCAGTCAGTAGTTGAAAGAATCACGCTGAGGCTGCAAAATGCACAGTTCACAGGCTGATGGTCACCTTGGCGGCTAAAAGTGATGGGAGGGGGATGGAGCTATGCTTGGGAAACTTTCATGTTTCATTAATTTATGCTGTAGATCGCTTTCTGGAGATGTGCTGGCTAATTGCAGCAGCTGATGTCAGTGGTATGGTTTTTATATTATTTCTGGTGTGTATGTTACTTAATTTTTTGTTTGTTCTGTTTGTTATGGTTGTTTTTTATTGGATAACTAATGGTTTCTGTTTCTGGATGATACTGCCTCATAGATAGAAGTGATGATATGGTGATTGATTTCCCCGATAAAGCCTGATATTATGAAGTCTTTTTCCTTTCTGTCTGGCCTCACGCCTGCCTACCTGTCAGTCTCACACTGCTTATTTATGCTATGCTATGTATGTGTATATGTTTGGTTTTCCATGGGAAACAAACATGCCTATATTTAATCCACATTATCCGTTATTTACATCATGATGCAGCCTTAGTCAATAATTGTGTCTCTGCCCATCATCTCAGGAAACTCCTACAGGCCATTTTTCAATGCCAGTCCTATCACATTTGTTTTTTATGTGCTGCAGGTCTTCTTTATGTTTTTCCATACCTAATATTAAATGACCTATAAGAGTGTAAACTGTATATGTGTGTGTGTGTTTGCAGGGTGCCTCATAGCTGACATGACATGAAGGCTTGTTGCAGGCTGGCATGTGTTGCATAATGCTTTTATCTCTACGACACACGCGCTTCCACAGTCCTGCCATTGATGTAGGTGTTCTTTCATCTGGCACCTCAAACGCATGTGTGTCTGTGTGTATGTGTGTGTGTGTGTGTGTGTGTCTGTGTGTGCGCTTGTGTGTGTGTGTGTGATTACGACATGTCAAAAGTCTGCAGTGCCTCAGTAAGTGTGGAAAAATGTGTAGGTGTACACTGTGAAGGCAGTTGCAATGGTGTGGAGAGGAAAAGAGAGCGAGTGTGAGAACGAATGATGCAAAGTCTTCGGGATTCATCTTCTCCATCCTCTGTCCTTCTCCATACTCCCTCCCTCCATCCCTCGCTCTATCCCCCACCCTCCCCCATTCCTCACATGCCAAATTTGCGTAGCGGCTTCAGATGTGGTCCAGCAGAGACATTTTTTTTATCTTACCTTCAAACATATCAGCTTTAAAACACTGATGATTAAATTCTAAAGGCCTTCGACTCTTGCATGTCTGCAACTGCTGGCATTATAATCATATAAAGTAATAAAGAATCTACACCATAATAGCCATTACACGCATGTTAATTTAATTGGTTACACACATGACTGCTCTGAGACTATGAGTGAGTTGTTTTAGCGATGTCTCGTGTTCCTTCTGCAAATAATTGGCCCTTATGACGGAAACAAGTCACTGTCATTCTGTCACTCACATTGTATGTCACTCAGCATTAATTTTGCAAACTGCCATGTGTGTTAGTGTGTATGTATCTATCAAAGACAGTCTATTCAGAGACAGTCAATATATGGAGGCATTCTTTTTTATTATAATCTAATATCATGCTACTTGTGTCACATGAAAATATAGCCAGTTAGTCATTTTACATGGTCCCTTTGGTGTTCTGATGTTTTCCACCCTGTTTTCACACACTGTCAGTGTGAACAGCCAGCAAAGAACGCTTATTGCATTATGGGAAATATTCACTTTTTTGCTGAGAGTTAGATGAGAAGACTGTGTCACAGTTCTGCTCTGCATCCAGAGGCAATATATGTTTTAAGTTGGTTATAGTAGCACTCGTCTTTGTTTTCACATGTTCAGTTATCATGAGGATTTTGTTTTAGGTTTGGGGTTTTGGTTTTACCCTACTGCATTCAGTTATGTTTAGTGTTTCCTGTCTTATTTTGTTATGTTCTCCTTATGTGCTATGTCTTGCCTAACTTCCTGTCTTTGTGTGTTTTCCCGCCTGTTTTCCACCACACCTGTGTTCACTGAGTTCATCAGATCCACCTGTGTCTAATCACCCTGGTTTCCTTTGTGTATTTAGTCCTTGTGCTCTCAGTTTGTCTGTGTGCTCCAGCCTGTTTCATGGTTTTGTGCTTCGTAGTATTTAGTATTTCCAATGTGCTGGTTTATTTTGGGATTTTCCTGCTTTCAGTTACATGCCTACCTCTGGACTCCTTGAGTTGAAGTTCCTGCTGCTTCCTCAACTTTTCATTCTGCATTTAGGTCCACACCTGCTATCCCTGAACTGTGCCACTCTCATGTTTGCCTAGCTTTGCATAAAGACTGGAAGCAGGGGGAAACAGCTAGCCTAGATCTGTTCAAAGTTCCTGCCCACCAGCACCTCTAAAGCTCAATATAACATGTTATATGTAGCTTGTTTCATTCATACACAAACAGAATGTAAAACTGACAATTTTTGGGTTTAGTTCCGAACACGTTCTGAATCGTACACTTTCAATTTATCCAATCAGGAACAAGTTACAAATCATCTGATTCACTCTGCACATGCTCAGTTTAGTCTTTACTCCACATGTGAGGAAGTAGCACCTTGTGGCAAACACAGCTAATTTTAAAGGGAAAAAAAACAATTTTGAGGTAAGAAAGTATTTTTTTCCGCTTCATTTCTTTTTGTAATAGCATTGCCTCCTTTGTACATAAACTCATCAAACTTAAATCATGTTAATTATGTGCTTGTTTACATATTTTCCATGCAAGTTGTTAGTGATAATGTTAACTGTTGGTCTGTAAGACAAGTGAGTTCATGGCTACAGTCTGGGTTAGTTGTAACAACATCAGTATGGGTCAAGAAACAAGACAAATCAACTCGCACAAACCAGCAACGACCCAGGCTGTCAAAGAAAACATCAGGAAAGAAAAAACAGAAAATGCATAACATCGTGCCACAGGACACATATTCCTCAGATGATGATGACACTTTTTGCATTGTGTGCATGGTACACTTCAAAAACTCAAAACCAGAAGAAGTTTGGGTTCAGTGTACAGCCTGTAGTCTGTGGGCCCACGAAGCCTGCACTCCAGGAGGGCCATACATTTGTCACCACTGTGACTCCGATGGTGATAGTGACTAAAATACTTGGCGTGCGCACACACACACACACACACACACACACACACACACACTAATGTTCAGTTGTTGATTCTGTTGCATATTTGTGCATTTTGTTCAGTTTTATAGCTGTATATAATTGCTAGCCTAAGACACACAAAGAGACAGATGTTCAAGTTTCGAAGCTGGAGCACATAACACAAATTATATAAGCTCTAAATAAAAAGTTTTCAGTATCTTAAGTTCTTGTCATACCCTTTTTTCATAATGTTACATTTCACTCCATGGTCCGTTACAACTAACCCGGACTATGGTGTAGATTGTAACATTTCACTCCTTGTGTTTGAGACTAAACCATGGGTTTACTGTCTGAGTTGCAGAGACAACAACTACACCATTTAATAGCTGACAGATGTAACTAGTTTGTATCATATTTTGAATGCACTGGTTTAAAAGAGACCCGAGTTACAGACAGAAATGTCAAAAATGTTACGACCATCCCCAGTCTCCCCTACTTTTAGTAGGTTCTAAAAGTCCTCATAATGTAACACCCTGAACTTTGACCATCTTAGTCATATATACAATACTGTAGAGATAAAACAAAATGCCGTTTACTGAGCTTGCCAGAGACGGAGATCAACCAGGACAGCTCTGATGTTATTTTGCAGTAAGTAATGACTGCATACACTGTAGATTCTAACATATTATAGTCATGGTAGTAAAATCACATTTCTCTGTCTGTCATTGTTATTTAAAATGTCCCGTGGTTGTTGGGTATATTTCTGATTATTTTATTCAATTAAATAATATTCCAATTCTAATAAACTGGTCATCAGTCACCTGAATGCGTTGTCATCCATCATTGTGACTTCTGGCAGTCGATGTGATGCATCTTTTGTGTGGTGTCTAAAAACAACAATTCTCAGAAGTCAGAATATCCTTAAAATATTCATTGCAAAAGCAACTGTTTCAATTTCAGGTTGAAGTTTAGGGGTTTCAGTTAAAAAAACAAAAACAAAAATCTCCCAAAGCCTTTCTACATTAACCTCGACATCCAGCTGCAGTGGTTTCTGCCTGTGCCTCACGCTTGTCTGTCTATTTGGGGTGTGATTGTTAGCTGGTGCATGACTTCATTCCGAACCAGTTTTAAAGATCTAATTGCATATGGCATGCATTGCAAAATGAATGAGGGTAAGTGGAGCTAGACAGTGGCTATGTTTACATGCACATAATAATCATATTATGGCCAATAATCACAGCCAGGCATCACTCCAATTAGGATGTTTACATGGGTTGACTGTTCCATTAGCAGTCCTGTATGCTCCCATTTTACAGACTGAGATTAATGGCTGGAGACGTGTCCTGCACGTAATGGTAAAATGTCACTGTCTCTCTACACTATTCAACCACAAGCCTAATGTTTCTCCCATGATGCCACAGTGGTATGACCTTGTGGCCACATTCATGAATACTGACGTTATAATACTATCTTCAACATAGTGACACATGCATAAAGACGTCTTTTCAGAGACACTTGTTAATTATCACACAGCCCCAATGCAAGCACACAATGTTACTTTGTGGCCTTGAGAATGTTATTAAAGGGCAGTTTATCAGATCAAGGTCAGTCAAACCCTTACACTGTGTACCTATGAACACTCTCAAGGCCTTGCATTGGGGCTGTGTGATAATTCATTGATAATAATTATCAATGAATTATCACACAGCCCCAATGCAAGCCCTTGAGGCCTTGCATTGGGGCTGTGTGATAATTCATTGATAATAATTATCAATGAATTATCACACAGCCCCAATGCAAGCCCTTGAGAGTGTTCATAGGTACACAGTGTAAGGGTTTGACTCAATCAACCCACGTGCCTCAGAATGATCAGAAATGATATACTGTGTTCTTCGGGAGGTGATGTTGTTTTTAAAAGGTTGGCTCACTGGTTCAGTTGGTAGAAAGTAGCTCCAATGGCAATGGCAAAGGCAATTAGATTCATATTGAGGTTTTGATATTGCAGAACATTGCACAGCCCGCCAGGATGTTGTGACAGTTGACACAAATTCAACCACTCCCAGTCAATTTTACAACTTTTTCACAAATTTGACCAATCATCGTAGTTTCCCGTGAGTTTCACCAGTCATAGCAGTGCCCCGCATAACGTCACCAAACTGATTTCAAACAGTAGAGACTTGGTTTTATAGTGAAAATAATATTTATTAACATGTGCACATAAGATGAAAAATGTGAAAAGTCTTTGGCGAGTAGACCCCATCGAGATGGTATGATAAAAGGAGGGTGATGAATCCATAGTCGCACAGGGAACCCCTCAATGAGCCTTTAATGAGCTTGTCCTGGACTCTGGATACGATGGCTGGAGGTGAACGGGGTGGAGGAGGGCATGACACCTCTGCCTAAAATGTCAGCTGACAGCAGCAGAGGATGGAACAGATTTAAAATTTTGCAGTAGCATCCTGATTGGCTGATAGAGATTGTGGCGAAGTTTGATTGGATAACGAGAAGAGTGAACACCCATAGTCAGCTGATAGGGGAAGCAGTGGGAGTGGGAGAGAGAGAGAGGGTCCGTCCCAAGTCTCTTATTTTTATAGTGCTACTGCTAGCTCCTCGCTTGAACCGGAAGTCGTTCGAGGTCCGCCATCTTCTAGGCCGTCCCAAGTCTCTTATTTGTGCGGCGAGGAGCTAGCACTAGGAGCTAGCAGCAAGCTTTAAGCAGCTACAAGCTAGGATGGTCAAGAGCTTCCTATCCGGAAGAGTTTTTCAGCTGAACGCCATGATGTATAAATACCCGCCCTCTACATCTGGCTCATTTGAACGAGATGGTGGAGAAACAGTACAAGAGTAAGTACACTTTGAAGTTGTCACAAGCAAGAAGCCATCGTGACACCTTCAAAGGTAGTGTTTATTGCCTCGGGTTTTCTGTTGGACGTTTAGGACTAGTGCTCCATGCTGACATCGTGCAGTATTGGTCCTGGGAGAAATAAAAAACGAGCTTATTCTGAAGAACACAGAACAGGCAGCATACAGCTTGATTCCAGGGTAATTCTTAGAAAAGCATTAACGAAGCAGTGAATCTGGTTTCATCACTCTGTGTGAATATTTGATTGGAAAAAAATCCATATCAATAAATACATAACAGTGACTGAATGGGCAGCTTGAACTTTGATAAGAATACTCAGAATGTTATTAAAGGGCAGTTTATCAGATCAAGGTCAGTCAAACCCTTACACTGTGTACCTATGAACACTCTCAAGGCCTTGCATTGGGGCTGTGTGATAATTCATTGATAATTATTATCAATGAATCTCTCAAGGCCTTGCATTGGGGCTGTGTGATAATTCATTGATAATTATTATCAATGAATTATCACACAGCCCCAATGCAAGGCCTTGAGAGTGTTCATAGGTACACAGTGTAAGGGTTTGACTGACCTTGATCTGATAAACTGCCCTTTAATAACATTCTGAGTATTCTTATCAAAGTTCAAGCTGCCCATTCAGTCACTGTTATGTATTTATTGATATGGATTTTTTTCCAATCAAATATTCACACAGAGTGATGAAACCAGATTCACTGCTTCGTTAATGCTTTTCTAAGAATTACCCTGGAATCAAGCTGTATGCTGCCTGTTCTGTGTTCTTCAGAATAAGCTCGTTTTTTATTTCTCCCAGGACCAATACTGCACGATGTCAGCATGGAGCACTAGTCCTAAACGTCCAACAGAAAACCCGAGGCAATAAACACTACCTTTGAAGGTGTCACGATGGCTTCTTGCTTGTGACAACTTCAAAGTGTATGTTTAGGCCAGAAGGACTTTCTGGCATTTCACTGTGCAATGAGAAATCTTAATAGCAGGCACTTTGCACAGAGACTCTTGCAGGAGGCCCCTTGAACCTCTGGGCCTGTGCTCTGTGCCTGGTGGGCCCCTCAGAAATCCATCCATGAATGCGAAGGGAGCAAACCTTAATCCACGAGTACTGTCTGATGAGTCATCTATTGCCCACTCGACACATTTACATCTTTGGCACACTGTCTGCCAGCTGTGCTCAATCAATCAATCAATCAATCAATCAATCAATCAATCAATCAATCAATCAATTTTATTTATAAAGCCTAATATCACAAATGACAATTTGCCTCACAGGGCTTTACAGCATACGACATCCCTCTGTCCTTAGGACCCTCACAGCAGATAAGGAAAAACTCCTGATGTATCTGCTTGTTCTGTATAATGGCTAAAGAACTTCAGAATTATGTACTTAAAGTTACCTTTATTAAGTACATTCATGGGTGGACTATGAGACAGAGATATGCAAAGGGCCCCACCACCTCTCCTACTTAGGAGCAAGACCATAGACTGTAGTAATAATAATAGACGTAGCTATCCTGATGTCACCTATTGGTTTGTGGACTGCCAATTAGAAGTCTCAAATTCAGCATTTCTGCTGCCGCCATCTTGTGTTTTTGGAGCCAGAAGTGACCATATTTTGGTGAGAGGCGATGGCTGTGGAGGAGCGAGGGGTGGATCTGACTGAGAAGCAGAAGACACTATCCGCAGACAGCCTGTCACTCAAAGCAGTCCTCTCTTAATTATACGTAACTTTAAGCTTTAATGAAATGTAAACAGGTGAGTTATTAAAAAAATCCCTCCATATAGTTGTCAGAAAGGGGAAGTAGCCGTAGAGACCAAAAGCATTTTTGTACCAGGCTTTAAACATGTTTATTTCTTCTGTAAAGTTGGACATTTTAACATGCGTGTCTGTGAGGATTGACTGGTATCTGGAGCCAGCCTCAAGTGGCCATTTAAGGAAGTGCAGTTTTTGGCATGTGCGCACTGGCATCATTTTTCAGCCCCAGAGGTTGGCGCTTGCGCAAGACACACAATTTGTGGTGGGTTTTATTCTCGTTTTAGTTGTTATGCATCTTTTTGTGGGTTTTTGTCTCTTTGAAGTAATTAGTGTCTAATTTGACATTTGACATTTTGCAAGTAAAGGCCAGGGTACCCCTGACAATGGTCGGCCCGTTCAGGAATCCATTCATGAGTACATTCTGCGTATCCTTACCTCTGTTCTGTTTACCTACAGCGCAGGATTAGAGGATAACTTTGCCTTTTTTCAACATTAACTTCATCTAAACAAGTTTGGGGTATAGTGTGACACATTCTCGGAACCCATTGGCTGTATCGCCATCTGACTTCCGGCAGACGGCGATACAGCCTCTGGGGGCAGACCCCCAATTTTTTGGCATTCTGGTTTGATTTGGGCGGAGGAGGCGAATTTCCATTTCCGACTTCTGTTTATATATAAGTAAATATGCTGAACCATTGCGATGGATTCAGAGTTTGCAGTGACAAAAATTATGTTCCACCTTGTTAGTTCACCACACAGACCATTTAACCTGGCAACAACTGCAGCCGGCTCAAACGTGATTGGTCAATATCACGCAGACTACAAACAGCCTACAACCAGAAACCTGGGCTCTTCCGCTCTTCTTCCGGAGGCAAGATCTCCGGGGTTTGCCTACAGACTCTACATTCACTGAATGTAGAGTCTGTATATGGAGGCTAAGTGTGACATAAAACAAAATGTTTTTTTTATACTTCTCTGTCTCTGGGAGCTGCTTTAAAACCTGCTGTTCTGCGAACCACTGACATCAGGGGTGCTCGGAAGAACTACAAGCTATTTTGGCTGTATTTCTAGTCTGCACCTCTGGGTATCCAAGGGGCATGCTCCAGATGCAAAAACAAAATTTCCCTCTTGTCTCGCATTGCAAACTAGGTGTGTGTTCATCAAAATGGCATCCTACATTATGAGTGCAGAGGATTATGGACCAGGATATTTTTTACAGTGTAACTGCTAAGGGTGGGAAGGACCCACAATAAAATATTATCACGATACTTAGGTCACGATACGATATTATTACAATATTAAAAGGTGTGCAAAATGCTGAGTATTGCAATAAAATATGATGCGATAAATACAAAATTGATTGATACTTGACGTCCATGTATTGATACAATATCGCCATGCAAAATATTGCAATACTATACTGTATCGATGGAGACTACAGTTCGACTATTGGACAAAGATTTTGACAGCTGGCTGAGTCTGTTTCTGTCAAGTATAAAGTGAAGTATAGAATGTACAGGAAGTATATGGGTTTGGGGAGTATTTGGGGTTGAGCATCAAGACCTCTAGTGCAATGCATCCTGGTGCATTTAGGCACTGAACTTAAAGGCTGTGCAAAAAGGTAAACTCAGCGTCTCTGTCAATACAAAACATACTGAGGAATGTATTGCTTCAGTTGACTGCATTTAGCACCGACACTGACTGGATATCCACTTAAACTGTGGCGAATTTCTCCTTTGACATTCGAGTGGCCCATGCAACCACTGCTTTATATTTGCTGATGTGGGTTTTTCCAATCACATATTCACACAGAGTGATGAAACCAGATTCTCTGCTTCTTCAAGGATTTTCTAAGAATTACCATGGGATCAAGCTGCAGGCTGCCTGTTCTGTGTTTTTCAGAATAAGGTCCTTGTTTGTTGATTTGAATTTCCTCCGGGACTATAACTGGAACATTAGTCGATCGGCTTCCATGTCCAAAACAGCAAAAAATTAATTAGCAACAAATAAAGTGCCTATGCATGTTTATGCACAAAGAGAGATGTAGATGCAAACAAACATGAAGATACAGATACACACACACACACAAAAAGCACAAAAAAGAAGCAATGCGCACGGTGCCAAATGCACTAGATTTCAATAGAATAAACAATAGAATAAAACATCAAAACAAGTAGCTCTGTGGAGCTCATTAAGACACACACACATATGGATGCACACACAATGACAGATGGACGGTGGCTTAATTCAAAGACTTCCCACAATAAACTAAATGTCAGAAGCCCCTCTTCTGTGACAGGTGTGTGTGTGTGTGTGTGTGTGTGTGTGTGTGTGTGTGTCCGTAAAAGTTCCTGACTCTTTTGTCTTTCCAGATCCAAATACTTTCTGAAGTAACCTGTCTGTCTGTACTTAATTATTCTGTTTTATATTTTTTATAAAGCCTTCAGTAGTCTTCAACCTCTGCAGAATCATGTACAGCATTGAACCAGAACAGGATCTCTCAAACCAAAGAACTATTTGAGAAGCTGTGATTGAATTACATTACACCTGCCTACTGGCTCAGGCTGAAACTGCTTATCTTTGTGGGGCTGAGTTTTCTTCTCACCACCTACATATAGTCATAAGCTGATTAATCCTTGAAAATGATAAAGTGTGTGTGTATGTGTATGTGTGTGTGTGTGTGTGTGTGTATATATGTGTGCAAGAGAGAGCTATATGCAGGGGGAGAGAGTTGAAAGATGAAAGCTGGTTTCCATCATTCAGCATGATAGCAGGATACTAGCCCCCACCAGTAAATGGATTACCTTATCACAGACCTCTGGATGAGTGTGTGCGTGCTTGTCACAGTTGTCACTTGGAGATATGACCAGAGAATTTTCCTTACAGGTTGGTGGCTCACTGCTCTTGTTCAGCCGTCCACATCCCTCACTCTCCTCTCACCCTCAATCAACCCACGTGCCTCAGAATGATCAGAAATGCTGTGTTCTTCAGGAGGTGATGTTGTTTTTAAAAGGTTGGCTCACTGGTTCAGTTGGTAGAAAGTAGCTCCAATGGCAATGGCAAAGGCAATTAGATTCATATTGAGGTTTTGATATTGCAGAACATTGCACAGCCCCGCCAGGATGTTGTGACAGTTGACACAAATTCAACCACTCCCAGTCAATTTTACAACTTTTTCGCAAATTTGACCAATCATCGTAGTTTCCCGTGAGTTTCACCAGTCATAGCAGTGCCCCGCATAACGTCACCAAACTGATTTCAAACAGTAGAGACTTGGTTTTATAGTGAAAATAATATTTATTAACATGTGCACATAAGATGAAAAATGTGAAAAGTCTTTGGCGAGTAGACCCCATCGAGATGGTATGATAAAAGGAGGGTGATGAATCCATAGTCGCACAGGGAACCCCTCAATGAGCCTTTAATGAGCTTGTCCTGGACTCTGGATACGATGGCTGGAGGTGAACGGGGTGGAGGAGGGCATGACACCTCTGCCTAAAATGTCAGCTGACAGCAGCAGAGGATGGAACAGATTTAAAATTTTGCAGTAGCATCCTGATTGGCTGATAGAGATTGTGGCGAAGTTTGATTGGATAATGAGAAGAGTGAACACCCATAGTCAGCTGATAGGGGAAGCAGTGGGAGTGGGAGAGAGAGAGAGGGTCCGTCCCAAGTCTCTTATTTTTATAGTGCTACTGCTAGCTCCTCGCTTGAACCGGAAGTCGTTCGAGGTCCGCCATCTTCTAGGCCATCCCAAGTCTCTTATTTGTGCAGCGAGGAGCTAGCACTAGGAGCTAGCAGCAAGCTTTAAGCAGCTACAAGCTAGGATGGTCAAGAGCTTCCTATCCGGAAGAGTTTTTCAGCTGAACGCCATGATGTATAAATACCCATCCTCTACATCTGGCTCATTTGAACGAGATGGCGGAGAAACAGTACAAGAGTAAGTACCCGTTACATGCATTCTTTGCAATGAATCGCTGTAATTCACGTACCTACTTCAAAGAGTAATGATATTTCATGCAAGATTGTTATGTTGCAATTAGGTTTATTTCAGTCACAACCCGTTGCGTTGTTCATCGGACTGTCGGTGATGTGCGGCTGCTACATACAGAAGTGTGCGACCAGAGTCATGACGGCAGGGGGTGGGGGCTACTGTTTTGGTCAGCGAATATAATGAGACTTGGGATGTACCCATAGTAACGCCAGACGCTGGCTGTTTTACGGAGCCACCATCATCAGGAATGGACGTTGCTTCACGTGACGCTTCAGTGAAAAGGACGTCTCATGTCCCTTAAACCGACAATGCTCACTCATCGCTCCTAGCGCTAGCTCCTCGCATTTTTCCTAGGTGGGAGGGGCTAAACAGCTAGCAAAGTCAGCTAGGTAAGATAACTAGCAGTAATTTAAGAGACTTGGGATGGACCCAGAATTGTGAATGGATGAGCACAAAGAAAGTCTTCCTGACTGCACTTACACTGAGCTTCATTTCCTTGTTTCTGGTTGTGAAGATGCAAACATGTGCAAGACCAACATCTCACATTTACCAACAAAAATTACCGCTGAAGACCGTGCAAGGCTATTCCCTGATGTTCTGCATTAAAACGGGGGTAAACTGATTTGCACCTCAAAACATGAACAAAAGTAATTAACTGACTTTTCTACCACAAAACACACCCAAAAAACGGCTGAAACGTGTGGATAACAGACAAGACAAATCATCATGAGAGAGGGTGTTGCATCCGGATCTTTTGCAAGTGCTGAAAAGACCAAAGTGTGTTAGATTAAATATGCATGGTAAATGGTAACTTTATTGTAGTCTCACAAACTTGAACAGTGTGGTTTTATTCCCACTGGAAATTATCTTTGATTTGATGAATTACACACAAAAAAAGCAATTTTATTTGCAATTTTTATGTCATTGCAAAAAAAAAGAGTCTAAAACATTGCTACATGCATGACAATTATTTAGAAAAGCTGCTGTGAGATCAGACATTTTAGGTCTTAACAATCCCAGAAAAGCCAACAAAATCCTGGAGGGACTGATGGCTACAGTATTTGTTACCTGGAACTAAAGACAAAGTACAGAAGAGGTTGATGGGGATGACACTAGTTCTGCAGGTATTTCGTCATAAACAAAAGTACTGGATGAATTAATATGTTGACTGAGTGAAAAGTTAAGTAATGGCCAAAGTGATTGTATTTCATCCTGGAGAGAACATGAATGTGTGTACCGAATTTCACTGCAATCCATCCAATTTTTGTTGAGACACTTCACTCAAAACCACAAATGTGAAGCTCATGTGGGCAATAGAGGAAAAGTCAGAGGATCACCATCAGCATTAGGATATATCCACTGGGGATCATGAATGTATGTACAAAATTTCAAGGCAATCTGTCTGGTAATTTCTCAATAATCTCTATGAAGATGCTGATATAGTGGCTAAAAAAATAAAAATATTAACATGGAATTCATTCCTTGGGGATATATTTCTGATTGAGTCAACATTCATCATCTTTAATAAAGCTAAGTAGTGCCTTTTAGCATCCTGGGACTATGACCTGGATTATTTTACATTCTAAAGTGAAGTGAGTGATATCCTATCCTGGCTGTCTATGTTTCAGTTTGAAGTGACCTACTTGCAATTTGTGAGCTAGTTGCTAATTGATTTCAATGTGCACACTGTACCCCGATGCAATGTGGTGTGCTGTGGTTATGTTAAAGAACAAACACAAACAACAAACATTAAACTCCGGCAAGTTTGTACTGTCTCCCTTTAAAAGAAAACTTTCTAGAAATGATTGACTTGGCCTGATTTCACTCACTTTACCAATCCGAGAACATTAAAACAAATACTGCAAATACTACAGATAATGTGTAACTATTGAGGCCCTGATCTCCCCATGTGAGACGTCTAATCAAAACATAGTCTCCAGAGTGTGAACAAGTGTGGGAGACTATAAATAAACCAGAACCAAACTGCCTGTCTTTCTTCAAACACAGCCCAGGCTGGGATCGCACAAGCGTGTCCAATCTAGAGTGCCTAGGCGATGCAAACATCTTTTGAGGATGACATGTCAGTCAGACGAACAGGAAAACAATGAAGAGCGATGAGGCATGGAGGAGACCGACTGGTTGAGGTGTCATTCAGAACGCAGAGGACACACACATATGCAAGACATAAATGAGCACAAGTAGAAATGTGTGTGTTTGCACTCACAAATGTATTTGCACAAGTGGTGTTCATGACCACATGCAGAGAGATGGACACTGATATATATAATTTCACCCAGTGGAGATACCCGACTTTTAAATGTGTTGCACACTTTTCAAACTGTGAACAGTTAATGAGAAATCGACATAACTAAACAACTTCGCTAACAAACATTGTTAATAAATGACAAACAACAAGAGAACACAATATGTGCAAATCTGCTAATTTTATTGTCATGTTTTTTTTTTCTGTGCCCCAGATGGCTTTTGCCTTTTTATTTTCTCTCACTGTAAAGCTCTCCACACACACTCGACTCCACCATTTCCCCTTATGTTTGATTTTTTTTTTAAAATGTCAACAATTTTGGAGTATTTTGGTGCCTTATGGCTGATTTAAAGCTCCACAGAACTTAATGCTGAGCCTACGCAAGTGTCCATGGGGTGGTGTGTCTGTGTCACTCTGCAGTTACACCTGTAAGACTCTACTTGGTTTGACTGATTCAAAACACACCACACACATAAAACATGCCCTAACAGCGACAATATTAATCACAAGTACAAAATTCGGCCCTGTTATAACTTACAATGTTCCTAGACAAAACATTTGTCTTACACTAAACATGCTCTCCCCACTTTGTGGCTAGCAGACTTTCCTCTACTCATATAATGCAAAGATAAATTACTCACTAGACTTAAAATGCTATTTTGTGGAGGCTATATTTTATTCTTCACACTTTATTGTTTCTTATCTGTGAGATAAAAGTAATTTAAAGTTTCCACTAAGTGAAATGGTTTTCAGCTTACAAAAAATAAACAGGTCTGCATCGCCACAACATGTAGTTACATTTCCCAGGAAATGCATGTCAGGCTTCTGTGTAGGGTATGTGTTTATGCAGAGCCTCAGAGCGTCAGTTCAATGCAGGAGTATAAATCCCACTTTACTCTACGTTCACGCCAAAAGCTGCCAGAGCTGCAAAATAGCTGAATTCGCTCTAGCAGCGGCGCTGGTAAAATATTTGTGGCAGCGAAAGCAGCTCAAGTCGCTCATGACATCAAATTCTGAATGTTCGATTATGCTTCTCAATTTAAAGGAGCCGCAAAGCAGGTTACTGGCTGGAGCACAGACATGTGACTTCGTGCATTTGCCTGAGTACAGAAACTTTCACGTTTGGACAATGAAAACGAAATAAAATGTCTAAATAGGTCCGACATTAAACATTAAACACACACAGCCTGTGTTGCCTTCAGGCGTTGTCAAGTAAATAACAAATTCCAGTACTTGAATAGGCTGTAGCACAACACAGCAGCATGTCAAGTGGGCCGAACCCGAACTGAATATGAGCAAAATTTTTTGATTTGTTATTCCCCCCCAAAGCTGTAAACCTAGGGGAAACACTGTTAATGGTTTGGGTTCGAGTGCCTACAGTGCGATTAGTTAAACTGGTGGTAAGGAGAGCAAATGAATTGCATTCCCGCTACTAACAAGCCAGAACACAAAGAAATTGTATAAGTACGTACGCTTGTCCACACTTGTGTATCGATTCAACATGGAAGAAGACACTCTTGTAATTTGTGCTGCCGTGTGGTACCTGTGTGGATGTAGCCGCCGTTGGGTCTGGGTTCACGATATCCTCTGGGGCCGTGAACAGCACGGGGAATATCATTGGCTGGTGCAGGAGCTGCAGCTGGATGGGGAGAGCTTCCAGCGCTACTTCAGGCTTAGTCTCGCTCACCAGACCTTTCTCAAGGAAAGAAAGATCTGGCTGGGCCGACTCTCACTTTAAGATTGGAGAAAAAAAAACGTCCCGGCTGCTTGTATTTCTTTCAACCAATCACAATCGTTCTGGACGGTGCCACAGCAAGGGTGCGCTTGCAAAAGTATTGCTGGGGGGAAACAGGTTTTGGTGTAACACGCCCACAAAAATATCACCTACAGGACGCGAACCATGGCAGAAAAATGGCTACATCCCCGCAAGATCAAACACCGCAAAAGTTAGTAAAGGACGTGTTGAAAACTGCAACCGGAGGTGGTAGGGCGGGACTTCAGCGGGTGGCTCATTCCGCCCAATCAGAGGCTGATCTATGCAGCGAACTTCCGCCCACTCAGACTACTTCAGGCTGAACATAGATCAGTTTGACAGCATGCTGCTTGTTTTGAAGTAGGAACGAATGTGTGGTAGGAACTAAAAGTTTCCGAGGATGTTCTCTGGGTTCCACACAAGCAATAGACATCTACATTCCGATTGGTTGCTGGTCATTTGCAGCTCAAATGCATCATAGCTAATTTACATAAGTTACCCAGTCTTCAGCTTTCATTTGCAGCTCAATTCGCCAAACCGCCGCCGCTCATCGATTTTGCAGCTCAAAACGCTTCTAGTCACCACATGTCCATTGAAAATGATAAGACCTGTCACCTTTGCAGGTCTGGCAGCTTTTGGTGTGAACGTACAGTTAGACTTCTACTTATGCTGTCTATAGGAAGATATGCCACTGCATGCAAATAGTGAAAGCAATTCTGACAAAACTAACCTCTGGAAGTCAGAGGTGTGGGCTCCAGTCATATGACTTGGACTCGAGTCAGACTCAATTCACAAATATGATGACATTAGACTTGACTTGACAAAATCAAAAACGACTTGCATTCAACTTGGACTTCACTTGGTCTTCAGCCTTTTGAATTGCAAGTACTTGATACCTTTGCCTAATCCCAAAGATGAAAGTATGTGCCATAAATCAAATTATTTCCCTTTATTTCCTGCATTGCTTCACCTTTATTTTCTGCTGCTGGTAAATGATTAGCGCCACTGCTACAGTCAAGAGCCGATCACATGACACAAAACACGCAACACAGTTTCTCTATGTGCAACTAAAATAGCGTCACTCATCTGGCAGTTCTTACAAACTTTATAGTACGTCCAGATCACCTACCTGCCCCTGTGCAGACACACTGTCCCTCTCCTGGCTCACCTTACACACCTTACTGAGAATTTCTGTAGTGGCTGCAAGTTGCCAAATAGTCTGCCGTTTGTAGTTTCACCCCCCCCCCCCCCAACAATTTTATCCTCCACTTCATTAGTCCACCAGCAAACCATCCAGATCCCAGGCATCCATCTTCAGCAGCACACAGGCTGAAGTGGGCCTAACTGCGGTGTTCCCGAAGCTTCACTGAGCTTGACTATTAGTTGCAGGAGGCATCACTTGGTTTGTTTGGTTGATTGCTCTTTGAATGTTTGTACTTGCGTTATTTTGTTATAATATTATCATAATCGGTTGTTTTGCAGCAATGTAATACTCACAATATTGACTGAAACACTAGATGTGAAAAAATTACCTCTGCCCCCATGTACAGTAGTGATTGTTATACAATATATTTACAACAAGACAGGCCAGAGACACACAACATTAATTCTGCTGTGGTTAATAGTGTTAGGAAAGTGCATTGTCAGCACCACTTTTTTTATGATTAACATCAGTCACACTTGACTTAACAAATAAATACCACTTTTTAAAGCAATGTAGATTTACTCCGTTGTGTAAAATGCCATTACATTTGGTGAAGAGTGCATAACGACTTACTTAGGACTCCAAACTCAAAGTTCAGGACTTGTAACATGACTTGAGACTTACTCATTTCTTAAAAAGCAATGACTTGGTCCCACCTCTGCTGGAAGGGCACAAAATCTGAAGGAAATAGGGACGAGAGGGAAAAGACCAGGGCCAGGTAAAGATATATACAGAAGGAAGAAAGACAGACGAGCTAAGAGGCAAACACCCTTCAAGAGTGAGGATGACTGTGAGAGATTGTTGCCACAATAAGAGAGAAGGAGTGAGGTACACGGTGACAACAGGGATTCAATTACAGGGTATTGTTTTGACTCCCACTCCCTGGGACGCTGGCAAACATCAGTCTGTCGGTGGCAACAGCACGATGAGAGCAGTATGTGTAGTCTGTCTGTGCATATGTATGGATCTAGTATTATACCATACAAGTGTGTGCTATTTCAGCATGGTCTAAAAGCTTGTATAGTAATAGGACGTAAATAAGTAAGTAAAACTTTATTTATATAGCACCCATCACAGCACGAATGCACAGAGTGCTTTACATCAATAAACAATACAATAGAATACAAGGTAATAAAATAAAATAAGACAACCAATACGACGAGAAGAGGACGGTGGTTGGCTATAGGTGGGAGAAAGCCTGCTTGTACAGGTGAGTCTTCAGCTGCTGTTTAAAAGTGCTCTCGGGTGGGACTGAACGCAGGGCCAGGGGGAGGGCACTCCAGAGCCCTGGAGCCACTACCCCAAAGGCTCGGTCTCCTTTGGTCTTTAGTCTGGTCCTGGGGACCACCTGAAGCTCCTGGTCGGCTGATCGTAGTGATCAGCTGGAGGAATATGGGAGGATGAGATCAGATATGTAGGAGGGGGCGTGGCCGTGGAGGGCTCTGTGGGTAAATAACATGATCTTGAAATGAATTCTGAATTGAGAGCCAGTGCAGAGCAACAAGGATGAGTTTGATGTGGCATGATTTCTTGGACCTGGTGAGCAGTTAGCAAGTTGGCTGACGGATGATTTGTTGAGGCAGGTGAACAGAGAATTACAGTAATCAAGCCTTGGTGAGATAAAGGCATGTACAGACATTTCTAATTCCGAGTTGGATATGATGGACTGAAGTTTTGCAATATCTCTGAGGTGAAAGAAGCAGGTGCGGGTGAGGGATGTGACATGCTTGTCGAGATGCATAGACTGGTCAAATAAGACCCAGATTTCCAAGGTGGGTGTGAACATTGTAATGTATAGTATGGTCGAGGTGAGTCTGGCCTTAGGCAAGCCCCTCGGAAAAACAGAAAATAAATGACAGGTTCCATCTCCCAGCCAACACCTACATCAGTCATCCTTTCATTAGTACAGCTGAGAGCGGTGCGAGGATAGAAAGCGAGAGACAAAGTAAAGGACAGAAAAGAGACAGGGAAGACCAAAAGAACAGACAGGAAGAAAGACGGTGATAAAAATAGTGAGACAGAAACAGACAGAGACGAAGACCAGTGGACAAATATTTATGTAAAAGAGAGATGAGAGGGGAAAGGAAAACGAAGCCACCAACATGCTCTGTATCCTCTTCTCAGAGTTTCATTGACAATTTGAAAGAGGGGGGAAAGTTGACGTTTCAAAGTAGACATCTGGTGGAACAATGTGTAAAAGGGAATGAGCAGGCAAGGATCAGAAAGAAAGAAGACAAGGATGAGAGGCAAAGAAAAACAGAGAGACTCAGTGTGAAATCAAGTGCAGGGAAAACAAATGACAGCCATAGTGTATGGAGCTCCTCAGATCTTACACATGACAGACAGGAAGGTGGGAACACTAGGATATTAGTATGTTTAAAGCACTGATGTGTTCATTTCCTCTTCCTCCCTGCCTCACCTATTCCTGTGTTTCAGATTGTTTGTTCATCTTCACAACTAGTTTCTCATCACAGCTGCAGTTTATGCCAAAATGAAGAAGCGAGACTATCTTACGAGCTTGGAATTTGAACCCACCTGCCCCAGGGCACAGTCTGGTATGGTTTAGTTTTGGAGTGTATTGACCTTTAAGAATCTGGCATCTGCGCTGGCATGCACTCAACTCAGCCTCGTTTTTTTTTTTTTTTTTGTGTCTCGGCAAGACGCATCAGTTCTTTTTGGGATGACAAGACGAGATGATGATGTGCTGGGAAGGATGCACTGCTGTACGCATCAGATTTAGAAGAGTCATCATAAAACGGATGACTTAAGTGTTTTTGACTCTCTGTGATCCACAACATACTGACAACATGAAATGCTGCTGCAATAATTGTACTCATTTCAAAGAAAGTTTAAGGTGACACAAGTTTAAGACACATAATTAGGGCTTCCGGCTTTGCCTCCCAACGTGATGACAGATTAATAACTGAGCTGCCAACCCTGTTGACTGTAAACCCATGTTTAACAAATCATTTATAATGGTTTATTAATGGAATATAAGTGTAATGAACCAAAGTAGGAGTGACAAAAATAAAGGTGCAAGTAAACTTATGACAACCTGGAATCTAGCTCAACTACAGCTTGTAAGGCGGAAGGAGTTGCTAGCAACCTGATTGTCAAGGTGCTGGCTGAGATATGAGAGAGGGCTTGTCGGAAAGGTTAGACAACATTGAAAAATCCCTGAAAGGTGTGAACGCACAAATGCAGGGATGTAAAAAAAAAAAAAAGACTGGATAAGGTTGAGCAAAGATTGAGCAACATAGGCCTTATCCTGACTGCCAGCCCAAATCTGCTTTTTGGCATATCCAGACTGTATTCAGGTTGGTTTACAAATACTGAAAAGCAAAAAAACACATGTAAGATTCACAGATTGGATCCAAACTACATTTGCAATAGCCTGTCTCCAGCTGAAAACACATGGGTAACGCCACTGCGCATCACGTGACACACATCAAGTGCCACCCCTACCACACACTGGACATGTCGCGCTGCAGCTCGTCAACAGACAACCACACAAAGTTATTACTACTTTTACCAAGAAATCTGTCCTTCCTCCACCTATGCGTTAGCTTAAAATCATGTGTGGACAGCCCCTAATTAAACTTTATTTCTCACCTAAACTGCCCATTTCCACAGCTATGACTCGCCAGGCAAAATCTTTTTGGCTGTTGTCTTTATAACGACTGCATTGTGGGTCGGTTAGCTCAGGATCTCGACATCAACAACGAGCGTGTCTTCATCTCGTCTTTGTCACACATGAGACACAGCAACAGCTGCCAAGTTCTCGTTATACTTCAGTGGTGAGGAGAGGAGTCAAGCTGCCATAGGAGCAGAGAAAAAGAGCTGCTATGGGAGTTGGTATGTACAAGTAGAGAGTGAGTGGGGAGGAAAGTGCATTTAATTCCGGGGCTGGCGAGGCTGGATGCAGGGCAGTGCGTCCAGGACACGTGTAGCCACCACCAGTGAGGGGTTGCACACTGAAAATAACAGGGGCATATTTTTTGACGAGCAGTGATTGCCTCCGGTGTGTCCTAGTCTTGCCCCTTTGGTCTCACCACCAACCCTTTAATAGGACTGATGAGAAAAATCTGACATACCAGACACTATAAAGGTTATTCCTGGGGTTGATAATGTCGTATGCAACATAGCATTAATAAATATCTCTGGAATGCTGCTCGAAAGAAAATTATTTTTGCCCAGAAGCTAACGTTAACCTTCATGCAGCTCCAACGAGGGCCATGGTGTGATCAGATTCCTTTCAGAAGTTTTGCAATCCAGCTATGAGCTGCAGCCTCTTTTGGAGGCTTTGTGAAATAAATCCATAATGATAAATCTGACACTGAATGTTCTCTGTGATTTTTCATCCATTTTTTCTGTGCTAGAACAGTTGTTGTTGTTTGCCTCCAATTCTCATGCTTGCAAAATGGAGCTATGTAGCTACTCAACGTACCCTCGTACAGCAGTTCCTCTGACATCTCACAAATTAGAGCCCAACGAATGATGTTACACTCTTAACATAAAGTTAAAAGGGTTAGGTTTAAGAAAAGAAACATGGTGAGGATGTGTTGTAAACCCATTGTAAACACCTGTCTTGGGTGAAAGTCCTGTTTTTTGTGACCCATCCACCACCCCAACCTACCTCCACACAGGGACCGCTCCTTCTTTACCCCATCACGGCATTGGTCCTGCAAGCCCAGCCTTCCAAAATACATGGGTTGTGCATGAATTACTGGCTCATGATTACAAGGGATATGTACGAATTTTGGTGCATAACTTTTTGTAGAAAAACATACACAAAGCCTAAGCCTAGTTGCTTACGCCATAACGTTACCGCAGCAACCCATGCAGATAGGTTGTTGCTGTCTGGACACACAACGATGCTCTGATCACTTGCAAATAACAGTGCAGACAGTATGACTTTAAGATCTGATTTGAGTAGCAAGTCTGATTTGCCTGCAGTCTGAAGGTAAGGATCAAGGAGCATGAGCTTCAGCAGTCAAATCAAGTATCTCCTAAAATTATAGTGCATTCTTACAAAATATCCTCTTTGTCTTTCCACAGACTGTATTTCTTTGCTGAGTTGTGAAGTGTCGCTATTAGCCTCTTGCCATTTTCCCCTCTCAGCCTGTTAATTTAACTGCATATCAACTCTCCCGTCAGACCCTGTCACTCCCTCCTGACCTGCAATAGCCCCTGTTTCCCTGTTTTACCGTTCCGCATCACCTGACTGCCCCATCCACCTGCTCATCTGTTCCCACGTCTCCCATTACCCTTGCATTATATATACTAGCCCTTCTCCACCTGTTCTTGTCTTGTGTCGTCCATTAAGTGTTTTACCACTTCATCTGCCTGTTACCTGCCTGCATGATCTTCTGCCTGTGGCTGGTTTCCTGATCCATGTCTGTTTTTACGTTTTATCTGTTATGTTTACCCGCTTAACCTGGATTCACTGAGGCATTACATAGAGAGACAGCGACACATATTAAACGACAACATTTGTATGAGAAAAGACCGTAACGTAAGAAGATAACCACTGGATTTGTATGACAGATACTACACTCAAAAAGTCAAAGCCTCAAATCATGTGTGCATTAGGAGGGGATTTCAGTTTCAAATTGACATATGGGCACTTAATATTGCTTTAATGTGAGCTATAGCTGTGGATAAATTTGCTCCATTCTTGTTTTGAACACCACTTTCAGGTGTTGCATTGATGAATAATTTCAGATTTCACTTTCATTGTTCTCACCCCTATTTGAGCTAAATCCTACCCTGGTTGACTCCAGATGTAGCCTACATATAAATACACACGCTGATATGTCTAGCCTTGAAAGACTACATTACCTGCTGCACTGTGCATGACAAATGTAGCTGAATGGAGAGAATGTGGCACGGAAGGCTTTGCGGTCCATTTTCCACTGGAGACAACCATGCCAGAAATATGGATTTTGCCCTGGTACTGCAAGGCATTTTAGACTAATGCTCCCATGAAATGCCCTACGCTGTAATTTATTACGAAGACACCACCTTCTCTCCCCACTATGGCATAGTGATTGCAAGCTGAAAGAGATATCCACAGACAGTGTGTGAAGAATAAGAAATGGAGGTGAGGAAAGGTCAAGGAATTAGATAAAGTCAGGAGGAAGGGATGATAAAGGGAAGGCAGACAGGAAAATTAAAAAAAAAAAACAGATTAAGGGATAGAAAAAAATGTTTCCTTGCTCCTGTTTAACGTCGAACACGTAGTAATTAAAATACGTGGGATCATCTGTAAGCTGATGATGGGTACACTGTGGTACGCTCCTTGGTTGTTGATATGAACAGCACAGCAAGGTCATTCAAATGAGTGCTAACACAAGGGAAGGGGGGGAATCAATAACTTCAAATAGTGCCTTTCAAAACAACTGTCCTTGAGCATCCTTATCTGTTCTCTTTCTGCCTGAACATGATCACATCCCTGCAACAGTTTAACCCTGATTAGCCCTTCAGAAAGGGAATCTAAGTAGTTATAGCTGCCCTGGCTAAAATTAGGCTGCTATGTAAAAGGGCAGTGTCTCAGTCTTTCGTCTCTGGAGTGTGTGATGAATATAAAGCATTAACATAATGCACTTCTACTGTATGGTGTAGATTTTTTTTCCTTAAAATGACAGCTGCTTGTTTATTCTTTTTTTTCCAACCAGGAAAGATATGAGTGTAAACAAATTTTGTCCCTCAGGAATCGATTCAAAACAGGAGCCATTTAAAAGTTTGGAAGAGTGGTTTTCTGCATGCCAATTTTCTTTTATTCAATAACAATTCCATTATCTCGATCCCATTGGGTGTCATTGCAATATTCTGTACCGCATCCAGTGCTAAGTACATAGTGATTTATTCAGCTAAAACTCAGGTCTAACTATGCAGGATTCCTGTGAGGGGTTTTCTGTTTGGACAGGACAATAGGGAAATAGAGTAGGAGATATAGGGGGTAAAAAAAGTTTTGGTGACATGGCAAGTTGAGGGTACTATTCATTTCAACAGCCAAGGTCAGGTATATGACAAATTCTGGTGCAGAAACCTGTTTGTGGATAATGGCATAATCCATCACCTTTGGTCTCCCCCTCTCTCTGATATACAGGACCATATCTTGGGAATAGTTTGGATGAAATGAGCATCCAGATTCGATCAGAATGTGAACACACTTGGCCTGTTTTTTCAAGGTGCTTGAGACAAAGTCAGGAAATATATTTGGGGAGGTGGCTGCTTTGTGCTAGAGGTTGGAATCTTTGGGAATCTCTCAGTTCAATTTCAGAATTCAAAACTGATTCCTTTATTCAATTAATAGAAAATGGGGCACTGTTTTCAGTAGTGCGCCGAGGGCATAAACCATTAAAGTTCACTGGAATGCAGTTTGTATGAGGAAAGTGTAATTTACTTAATTTCTTGTGTGCACTAGTCTTCGTTTTACTGCTTGTATGTGAGCCCTTAGTATCAGCTTGTGAATAATCTGTAAAGATTATTTGCTACACAAATAGTTTAATTGATTTTAACTGGTCAGTATTTATATTAACTCATCACACTGCCTACATACAGTCTCACAGAGCTTCTATAGACCTTAAGATTTTTTTTTTTTTTTTTTTTTACTCTCCCTGCAAGTCTATTTTTAGAGAAAAGCTTTAAAGCTTTTATGTCCTCTAGAGACAATCTCTCTCACAAACAGCCGGCAATAGAGGTGAATATTAAGTACAACAATAAATAAAATGTAATCCATACAATAGATACAATATAGACCTACATAAACACATAGACATACACAGGTTTGTGCCACTGTTGTTGTAGTATTTTGTTACGAAACAACGGAAAAGAGAGAGACACACGCCTAATCCCATTTTGCTTAAAAAGTCAACAGCTGATGAAATAAAAGTCACCATGTAGAGGTTGCTGGACATCCAATAAGATTACCTGAGCTTTCTGTGTGGCTCTGACTTGGTACAACTGGCAAAGATAAATTTACACCAGTCACTTCACGGCACACATTAACATTTTTCACAAACTGGATTTTGTTTTTCACACTGAGATTACCAAACCAGCAGATCATAGTGCATGTTAAAAATAACCCAATAAAAGAAGTAGAGCACACATTAGAAAGAGACTTGTCAACATTATCTTCTGAACCTCCTTAAGAAAAACAGTCTTTGGTTTAATTTTTTATTATAAAAATGGTGTTGGCATCAAAGGTTAGCATATCATCCAGGATGGTTCCCAAGTATCTGTTTTGTTGAGCCCCATTTCCACCAAACACTTTCGATATAGTACCTCTGGAACCAAAAGTGCTGGGTTATTCATGTTAATGTTTAATGTTTGTAGGTTAAACGCACATGAGCAAAAACATGAGCAAAGGTCGGAGAAAAAGAGTGTATATATAATGAAGGATGTGGACCTTAATCACAGATCCCTCTGTAGCTGATTAGAGGAATTAATCATTACTATGCTGCTACCAATCCTTCTTGGTTTTCTTGCCTTCTCAATTGGAGGCCTGTACCTGCTGGGGGTGTTTCGACAGCAGCGACCAGGAGAACCTCCTTTGGACAAGGGGCTTGTCCCATGGCTGGGTCATGCCTTAGAGTTTCGCAAGGACACAGTTAAGTTCCTAAAGAAGATGAAGAAAAAGCATGGAGATGTATTCACGGTACAGCTGGGAGGCAATTACATTACATTTATTATGGATTCTCTCTCACTGGTGGCCTTTGTTAAGGAAGATCGAGAAAAACTGAACTTCAACAAGTTTGCCAGGCAGCTTTTGCACCGAATCTTTGGTTACAAATCTTTCGGGAATGAGCACCAGACTCTCATGGTGACAAGCTACAAGCACCTGAGGGGGCCTGGGCTGGAGGTGTTGACACAGTCCATGATGTGTAATTTGCAGAACATTATGTTGCAGAACACTGACTCCTCTGCAGTTCGGAAGACCTGGATAGAAGACAGTCTGTTTAAATACAGCTACAATATTATTTTTAGGGCTGGTTACTTATCTCTTTTTGGCAATGCGTCACACGAGTCTGAAGGAAGTGTAGACAAAGCCAAAGAGAAAGACAAAACTGAATCAGAAGCCTTATTTATTGAGTTCTGTAAATTTGTTGACTTCCTCCCTGATCTGGCTTTTGGTGTCGTGCCCCTGACGGAGAGGAAGGAGGCAGAGAGGGTAAAGGCATTCTTCTGGAACGCTCTGTCAATGCAGAAGATAAGGAACAAGGACAACATCAGTCGCTGGCTGTGGGACATGCAGCTGGCCAGACAGGAGTTGGGTATAAAGGAGTCAATGATAGACAGGTACATGCTTGTGCTTCTTTTTGTTTCCCAAGGCAACACAGGGCCTTCTGCATTCTGGCTGCTCCTCTTCCTCATGAAACACCCTGAAGCCATGACGGCTGTGAGGGGGGAGGCAGAGAAGGTTCTGAAGGAGTCTGGCCAGGAAGTGCTATGTGGTGGCCCTTTGATCAATGTGACTTGTGATATGCTGATGAAAACACCAATCCTGGATAGCGCTGTAGAGGAGACCTTGCGACTCACATCTATGCCTCTCCTCTCCAGAGTAGTGGGCCATGATATGACTTACAACATGGCTGATGGTTGCAAATACCATATTCGCAAGGGTGACAGATGTGCAGTCATTCCTTGGATTACTGTCCAGACTGACCCAGAGATCCATCCTGACCCACATTCATTCAAATATGACCGCTTTCTGAATCCAGATGGGAGCAAGAAAACTGATTTCTACAAAGCAGGGAAGAAGGTGCCGTATTATAACATGCCTTTTGGTGCTGGGGTCTCCATGTGTCCTGGGAGGTTCTTTGCCATCAATGAGCTGAAACAGTTTATTTTCCTCATGTTGGTCTACTTTGAGTTTGAGCTGAAGAATCCTCGTGAAAAAATACCTGATACTGACTTCCATCGAGCGGGCTTTGGAGCGCTTCATCCCGTAAAAGACATCCAGTTTCAGTACAGACTCAGATTCTGAAAACATGTTCTGATTTTGACTGTCTATGTAAACTTTAGTTTGACAATTAAGATCTTGGAAAATGAGATTCCATAATGGAGATTCTTCATTATCAAGCATTATCAATAACTCTGTGTTATGTAGTTTTCTTTTTTGGGGTTCGGGTTTTGTTTTGCAATGTTAAAACTTTCAAGATGAGTGTAAATAAATATAACATTACCATATATATATTAACACTCAGAACAGACGACTTCAATCACCCTTGACATGAAATAACCTCACTGTAACAGCTCTAGTGCTAAAGCTACTGATTAACTTGTATAGCTGAATTATCTACCATCTTATACTGCCTGTTAATAAAGTTGAAGACCTCCTGTTGAGAATTTCTGATTTTTTTTTCTGCATTGTGTATCAGCTTTTCAATCATCTCCCTGAATAATAACAGTCTGGGGTTACCCCTTGTAAACCCGCAGCTTCTGTGTTATGGGTGTATTCAGGGTTGCAGTGCGTCCACAGCACACCAGAATGATGCTCCGTCATTTTTTTCTCAAGGTGAGGAAATAGAATATTTGCACTTCACATATTCAGCTGAAATGCATATACATTTTTTAAGCACTTCCAAATCAAATCATTCCTAAAGCATATGTTATGTAAAAGAGGCCCTGTTTACACCTGTCATAGCTGCCAATTCTCACGCATTCGCCGTGAGAGTCATGCAATTGGTTGATTTCACATGGTCTCACGCCACACCTCCAATTTCTCACTCGGGAAAAAAAAAAGAAAGTGCTGGTAGTCGTTCCACTCTTGTAGGGTAGGTGGCGCCACCTTAAATAACTAGGCTACTAGCACCTTCAATGACGAATGATGCCCTCCTAATAGAACGAAGAGGAAGAAGAAATATTTCAAGTCTTGCATTTCTCACCTCCAGGTATGTTGGCATGTGCATTGTGAAGAAGTTAGTCCTTAGCTTTTAATCTCTATATTCAGGGGCGTCGTAGTGGATAGTGCCGGTGCCCCATATACAGACTCACTGCAGCACTCACGAGTTCGACTCCGGCTTGCAACCATTTATTGCAAGTCATTCCCCCACTCTCTCTCTAATGTATTAATGCGTAGGCCTAAACGACAAAACTGTGGTCGGCCCCACTGAATCTCACTCCAAGGTTTTTTGAAAAGTTGGCAGCCCTGTTAACATGCATCCAAGGTGATCAGATCACTAAGTACAGGTATGAATGCACTGAATGCGTTCTCAATGTATCTTGACATCTGACTGCTCAGACCAGATTCAGAGGTGTTCGGAGCTGCATATGGTCACACTGAAGGACTGCTTAGCTAACATCCTTGCTTATCCAACTCAAACTGTGTGTTGCTGCCTTTACAGAGTTCAGATGCAGCATGAGGGGACTGTCCCTGCAGCCGCTCTCCTCCCAGGCTGGGGAATGGTCAGTTCAACATCCGCCTCTCAACCAATGACAGCTGGGATAGACTCCAGTCCAGGCTTACAGTCTCTTGTTTATGTAAACTCCACCATAACCAAACAATTTTTCTCGCATCATGCTAGTCAGTCATTTAAATATGCACAGAGATTCTTTACAACAGTCTTGTGCTGGTTGTCCAACAAACAGATCTGCTGTGAGTAATGGTGGCTTGACAGTGACACCATCACTCCAATTACAGACTGTAGATGGAACAGATACCTGCAGCCTTCAGATGGCTGTAAAGAGAGTCATCAAGTCAAATGAAAGGCTGTCAGTATAGACTGCTAGCTGTGGTGGATAACAGATGCTGAGAATCACTCATTAATCTTTATTCTGTCTCGCTGGCATTTGTGCCATAATCAGAATAATCAGGCTGGCTCAAGTGAGGCACAGAGTAGTGCAAGCTGCTCTCTGGACATGCCTCAAGTCATTGGTTGGTTGAAGAAAGTTGAAACCAGGCAGGGGTTTGTGTGACTTTAGAAAGGTTTATGTGTCACTTTACCAATTTAAAGTGATAGAAATATGACAGGACACAGGTGTGCGGAGTTGTCGACCTGCTCTGGGCAGATCGCACAATATGTGTCTGTCCTTGGCACTAAGATTGCAGTGCACTTCAGGATCAGCAAACCCTCCACATGCTTCTTCTCCCAATGGTATGCTTAAATAGAGCCCATAATGTCCATTTTTTTGTGTATCAGAGAGATGTTAATTCAGATTATAAATGTTTAGATATTTTTTTCCACCTGCACTTACATTAATGGTCAGAAACAATATTTGAACACTCACACACACTTTCCTTGTACCCTTTACACCTCACAGTTTATTGTGACTGTGAATGACAATATTATTTGAATTACAAATGTTCAGTCAGAGAAGAAATCAAACCTATATTGCTGAACACTTATCTCTAAAGAGGCTGTTTATGTTTAAGGCCAAAGTACACAGGATCTGGCTCATGGCTGTGACAGGTTGTTAATGATTAAACATGCCATGGCTTTGCTATAAGCAACTCGAGTCCCCATTTGGGTGCCAAACTTGTTGTCTTGAAGTTAAGTATGAACTGTGTATGTGACACTTGTGTCTAATAGATTGTATTATTGTATGGTGTCAGCAGCATGCTGGTAAGACAGTCACATAATAGAAAAGTTCCTGCTTTTCTTGTGTTGGAAGTTTGCCCAAACTTTAAATGGTGTATGCATATCTACAGTATCTTACTACCTCACCTGCCTGTGGCTCCATCTCTATAAGAGAGGCCTAGCAGCCTTTGCCTTAGTGTCATGGATGGATTATGTGACCATGGGCCACTAGGCACAGATATGCAAAAGGTCACACCATCTGTCCTACACAGGGACAAGACACAGATTTTTCTCCTGTTTTTGTTTGTTTTGCGTGTCATTATGCATCTCTTTGTGGTTTTGTGTCCATGGTGATTTTGCCTCTCTTTGTAGCCCTTTTGTGTCTCTTTGAGGTAATTTGTGTCTTTTTTGGTCATTTTCTGCCTCTTTGTGTTTTTTTTTTTTCCCCCGTTTTGTGTCTCTTTGCAGTCCCTGTGCATCTCTCTGTGGCCCTTATGTGTCTCTTTGTGTTCATTTTGAGTCCCCTCCTGGTCGGTACATGTCAATTTGAGTGACATTTTGCAAGTGAAGGCCAAGGGGCGGGCCATGACAGATGACACAGGCCTGTTCGGTAATCCATCCATACTCTGTATTTGCTCATTGCTCTGTCCCTCAAGTCACCTCTGTCTTCTCCCATGCCTTTCCTTGCCATCATTGCTATTCTCCTTCCATCCACCAGATGCCCTCGCACTTTTCCACCTCTCCCAGTCACCTGACTCTCACACCCAGCCACTTCCTCCTGCCCTGCATTCACCTGAACTCTCACCTGTTTCCACTTTCCCTCATCAGCCCTGCAGTACATATACCAGACCCTTTTGCCTCATGCCTTGCTTTCAAGCTACATGTATCTGTAAACCTGAAGCCTGCAACCCTGTAACCAGTGTCTGTACCTGAACCTAATCGGAATCTCTATTGGCCTGCATGTTTTTCTGGCCCCTGTTCCTGTTTATCCATGGACTCTGTAAGTTCTGTTTGGACTTATCTACCCCTGTCCAAAAGCTCATGTAGGGAAGACCAGGGTTGGCTGGCACACTTTTCACTGTCTGCCATATTTCTCTGGCATAATTTATGTTAGAATAATCTAATCAGCAGCAAATTAAATGTAAAGGTCTTAGCTATATATGTATATGTTTTGATGTGTGCAAATGTTTTCTAAAATTAGGTTACTCATGATTAAAGTCATGTTGTGTGTTTGTGCCAACTAGCCCCATCATGAGGTTGGCTGGCACAATGTTAAAAAAAAAAAAAAGAAGCAACCCATTGAAACTATTTAAACATGTTTAATTAAAACAAGAACTAGGGAACATGAACATGTAGTAAAATATTTTTAAATATTCTACATTTTTACATTTTTAAGCAATCTTACTATATGATGACGAAAACTCTGTCTGTCTGTGGGTGTGGGTGTGTCTATTCCACGTTTTTCTCCTCACTGACTTGGTCAATCCATGTGAAATTTGGCACAGTGGTAGAGGGTCATGGGAGGATGCGAATGAAGCAATATTACATCAGTTGGCCAAAGGGGGGCGCTATAGCAACCAATTGAAATTGCAAAGTTTGAATGGGCATATCTCATGCCCCGTATGTCGTAGAGACATGAAACTTTGCACAGAGATGCCTCTCCTCATGAGGAACACATTTGCCTCAAGAACCCATAACTTCCGGTTATATAGATTTTTCGGCATTTTGAATTTTTTGAAAAAACCTTAAAATCGATCCCTTCCTAGGAAGTTTGAGCGATCTGCATGAAACTGGGTGAACATAATCTAGGGACCAATATCTAAAGTTCCCTCTTGGCAAAAGTTGGAAAACTTACTAAAACTGAGCTTCTATAAGGCAATGAATATTGCGGAGGGCGTGGCTCATCACATAAAGGTGTATAACATCTCAAGGGTTTCACCGATCACCACGCAACTTTGTAGGCATATGACCACACATAATCTGAGGGGACCCCTCCATTATTGACCCCATCAAACAAAATGGGGGCGCTAGAGAGCTAATTTCTTATCTAGGCCTAACCGCCACATCGATTTTAACTAAACTTGGTAGATATGTAGAACAGGACGCCTCAAGGTGACTGGAGAAATTCAACTCTAATTGGCAGCTGGGTGGCGCTATAACAACAGAAAAATGCTTAAAAATGGCTAAAATGCGACCGATCGCTGTGGCTCCCCCTGTGGACCAATGTTGTGTTTTGTTTTTTTTTAAATTTTTGGTATTACTAAGTCATGGTATGGTATGCTGTACATAAATCACGGAAACTGTCAGTGTGTCATTCTGTCAGTCAGTCATTCTGTCTGTCCCATGTTTTTCTACTCACTGACGTGGTCAAGCTATGTGAAACTGCACATAGGCATTGAGGATTGGCATAGGAAGAAGGTGACAAAGCTACCAATGGGTATGGACTAGTAATAATTATCCAACAATATGAACATTGTTTTTACATTTTTTAAAATGGTTTTAATGCAGTTACAACTCACATTTGACCCAACTTTGTGGAGAACTTATTGTTTGCCGGCTCCTCTGAGACATTCAGGTCTTATCTCAACATGTGGCTGATTCTAGTCTAGTAACTAGAAGTAATACATTTTCAATGTCTCTATCCAACACACTTTTATAGTATGTTTATGTTTTTTTTAATTTCGATACTCTTACACTGAAATGTTGCCTTCACCCTAAAGTGACTTTCAGATGTTTTAGAATAGTAGATGAGTGCAAGTCAAGAAAGCAAAGATTTTGATGTTACTTTTTTCCCCTTGACCTTCAAACAACCAGAAAATAGCTGTGTGCCAACCAACCCCAGTCCCTTTTTTGTCATGAAATCCCTGGTCTATTCCTTTCTGCATTTGCGTCCTTCCACTGTTGCCTCACGCTCACACGCACTTGACAATATTGGCTTGTTACAAACAAATGAAAATGAGCTTCTGCCTTTCAAATGGCAGACTTTTGTTAAATAGTGATACAAGGCCAAAGTTACAATACCTGTATGAACCCTCTGGAATTAGATCTCATATTATTAACAGACATGCTTTCCACACTTTTAGTGTGATATAATGAAGGTTATAGCTTTGTCTGAAAATCACAACATCTCTGGGAAATTAGTACACACACTTGCAGAGTCCAAAGCCATTTAATAAGGAACATATACTGTGTGTTACCCTCATCTAATGATGATGTAATGTTTTCTAATAGCACACAGCTCGAAACAGTGTTCAGCAGAATGCTAATGTCTAATTCATAGTCAGAGCCATCATCTGGTTCTCTGCCAGGTAAGTCAGAAGTTGTTCAGTGACAACCTTCTCTTGTACTTTAAACCGGTGATATACTTTGTTTAAAGTAGGTAAGAAACTGTAGAGGAGTGTATTAAGTGCTTCCCTTGGTACTGCTCATGGTACTACTACACTGCAGCGTACCATTTATTGTGGAGCAAATGGGCCAAATGAAAAAAGCAACCATTATAAATGATATTGAGAATCAAGTATGACTTCTGCTGCTTTCTTCTACCTTTAAAACATGAAGCAAATGTTGTTCAACACAGTCCACATGCCCTGCCAATCTTCTGCTGTTGCTAAAAATTGGCAGCCTGTAATTGACAGAAACAATATGCTCTGATTAAGACATTAATGCAAATAAGATAATGTGGTTAAGGTGATATTTGACGGCTGCAATAATCAGAATATTGCCTCAGCCTGATTAGAGTGCATGTCCACGTAGTTTCAGGGACAGAAATCTAATCAATTGGAAAAGGTAACTGTCAAACCCTGTAGATTATGAGTATTCGTTTTATGAAATCAGAGCTGATTCAAACTTTTTAAGGACCTAAGGGCTAGTATTTTTCTCTTAGTCCATCCTCCATCTCTGTCTGCCTCATTTTCTCACCATCCCTACCTTGCTTTCTCCCCTACTCCCCCCTCACTACGTGTTCTGTCACTACTGCTCTGTGTCATACTCTGTCTGCGCTCAGTAATCATGCAGACAACCATGTGTAATTGAAGCTACTTGTGTGGGAGATGGCTTGGTGCAGTACTCAGCCTGCACCTAAAGAAGCCCCAGCCTTGTAAGGGAAGACCCAGAGTATCAAATAAATCAGATGTTGGAGTCAGGAGAAGGCAGCACAGTTGCGTGTGACTAAGAGTACGAAAAGAGGTGGAACAGGACTGAGTGAGGAAGAGAGTAGAAAGAGGAGGCCTGAGGGATGTGACGTGTGACAGGAAAATCTGGTTTAGAGGGAGGAGAAGAGAGAAGGATTGGTGACTGAAGGGAGGAGAGCAGGAATGGAGGTCAGGGTGGGGGAGGAGGTGTGGAGACGAAATGAGCTGAGAGACAACATCATCCGGCATGGTGTTACATGAGTGTTTTCAGCACTGTTCTGTCAAAATTTATCAGTGGACTAGAGAGATGATAAACAGTAGCCAGTGTGTATGTATTTAAGACGTGTATTTAAATATGCAGGTGTCAGTTCCTGCTTACATCCTGAGCAGCCCAGGCTCCAGAAAATGGTACATTCATTGTTAAGTGAAATCAAAGTTATCGAACCCGTTCTCATTACCAGGTTGTCAAATATTGACACTTTGTCACACCCCATGGCACCTGAGGGTGATGCACAGTGTATCTATCTGACGCATAGCTGTAACAGATTGTAACACAAGGTTCTCAAACAGTTGTGGTTAGGTTTAGGTGACAAAACTACTTGGTTAAGCTAAAAAAAAGGATATTTGTTACTCGACATAATGTGCCATTAATACATCACATCAGTTAGGTCAGTTTGTGACATCAGTGTGGGACAAGCGTACGGTGATTGGCTAATAATATATAAAAACAACATTGATTTTTTTTTTATTTCACATGGGACATGAACTGCGGTCTCCTGGATAAAAATTAAATTTTGTTTAACCCATCCACCTCCCCTCCCTCAAAGTCTATGCCAACTTTCTCTCTCTTCTTTAATCCCAGTTCAGACCACAGATTCGCAATGAGAAGAAACTATTTTAGAATGTTGCTGAGAAAAGTTGCAGCGGTGTGAACTGGCCGTCTGAGCTCAACTCAAGCCGGCTGATGGTGTCACCTGGTCAAATTGCTGGGGGCTGGTTCAGAACATAAAGCACGTCACCTGTTTCTACAGCCAATCGGCTTGTAGTGAAGTCTGCTGGACAAGTCAAAGTGAAGGCAAGTGGCGATTTCGCTTGCTACGGGAGGTGCACCATCTCCAACGAGCCTTCTGTTTCCATCTTTACGTATGCTGGTGCCGAGCGGTGGGTCACTGCTGCTGCTCGCTGTATGTGTTTATGCCCCCTCACTCACACACACGTTCTCATTGACTGATTAACTGGTGCTGCTAACTTACATTATTGTGCCGTATTTGTTATCAATACAGTCCGTCTGATGCTTGTTTTGTTTGTCTTTTTTTGCCGTTCATCACCACTACAAATGCAGCTGTAGCCAGTATCTCACTATGACTATCCTCATCCTCATATTTTAAGAAGCTACAAATTATATTCCGCCACAAAAGTCTGAAAAGTTGGAAATCAGAACAGAAGTACAGAGAATTGTTGCATAGAGATGATACACCGTCTCATCTATTTGCAGTGTAAATCCTAAGGTTTTTGGAAGGTTGCAGCACGGCGAGTAGCTGCATGTTTCAACTCAACTCGTCACAAATCTTTGGTCCGAACTGGACTTTATACTACATCAGTTGCCCTCAGCATTAAGTTGTGAGGCAGAAGGGTTTACATTATAGTTACTCAAAAGCCTGGTGCATCTCATAAAGACATTTAAAGGACATTTCGGTTTATTTCAACCTGTCTCCTATTGTCCTAAATTTGTCTCAAGTGACTAGTGACATAAAAATAATAGTTAGCATGTTAGCCGTTAGCCTAGATACAGCCGGGGCGCATAGTAGCGTAAGACCTGTTAAAACATAAGTGAACGGGCAACCTTCAAGTGCAAAGTTAGTCCACTAAACAAGCTTTTTTTCCGCAAAGACCGCCTCATATCGTTAGGATAAATGTCAGAGAACATATAGAAAACGACATGTAAACGTGTTGTCTTACCTTACCGGTGTGCTGCCATGTTTGTTTATCCCTCTAGCTGTGCTTTCCAAAGTGCAGCCGAAATATATCTCGCGAACTCTAGATAAAGCCCAGCTGGATACTACTCCAGGTGGAGGTGTCTCGTCCTCGGTCACATCCAGACCTTGAAAATAAGGCTGCAACCGGTCCATTCCTTGCAACAGAGGCATTCCTCCTCTGTGGGCACTGGGGCACAGCATTCACAGGTACACCACCAATCTCCAGAGCTACGCAGCCTTGCGGCAGCCATTCCTCCTCTTTCGTCCTCTACCTGTTGCACCTCTCTCTCCTCCTCCGTTCTTCAATTTCACAAAGCTCTTCGTCAGTGTATTCTGGCTCAAATAAATAAGGGTGGCCATCAAACTCTGCAAAATCAAATTCCTCCTCCACAAAGTCGAAGTCTGGCAAAAAGTCAGCCATTATTCTATAAATCTTTCATAAAATAAATGAATGAACTTTTCAGGCTACTGTCCGGTTCTGCCTTCCAGCTGTTGCTGCTTGTTCTCGCGAGATTTCAGGCACGGTATGAGATCGCTGCTTGTTCTCACGATGTTTCGGCCGCGCTTTGGAAAGCAGAGCTAAATGGTAAACAAACATGGCAGCACACCAGTAAGGTAAGACAACACGTTTACATGTCGTTTTCTATATGTTCTCTGACATTTATCCTAACGATATGAGGCGGTCTTTGTGGAAAAAAAGCTTGTTTAGTGGACTAACTTTGCACTTGAAGTATGCCCATTAACTTACGTTTTAACAGGTCTGATGCTACTATGCGCCCCGGCTGTATCTAGGCTAACAGCTAACATGCTAACTGTTATTTTTATGTCACTAGTCACTTGAGACAAATTTAGGACGATAGGAGACAGGTTGAAATAAACCGAAATTTCCCTTTAAGGGTGCCTTTGGTGTCGATATCACACACCAAGGGGTGTGACAATGTTGTACCATGGTATTGACATTCCGGCAAGGACAATGGGCTGGGTTGACATTAATGGTTGGTAAAAACCAGTGTTTATTTATGTTATAAAACCAGGGTTAAACCAAGATTGTGTGATAGATGTCTTGGTAGTGGTAGACCCAGATCCTTTGCTGATTTTTTGCTGTTGTTGCACCATCATCTATATTTCAAAGTAATGGCAAAATGGCAGCCAAAATTGCAGACCCTCTTGTATTTTCCAATTTCCCATCAGTGGGCAATGACGGCAAAGCATCAGCATCTTTGCACTGCTGGTACAAACTGGCCCATTACTGCCTTCCACAATGTTTAGAGTTGATGTTTTATTGTTTTGAAGCCCATAAAACTTTTACAACATTTATGTCAGCCTTGTGAAAATGTAGTGGTGAGCTATTATTTGTGATACGCTGTTGCATTGTTTCATTTTTACATTACCCAGCATGTTTCAGCAGGCAGGCAGAAGCTTTTTAATTGTCCTTGCACATATTTCTTTTTGGCACACCAGAACTTGCTGGGCTATAGCTGCTGGTTCCATTGTTGCAGGTCTTCCCGAATAATTTTATTCAGATGTTCTTTTGTGCGTGTGTATTTGTGCGTGTTTGGTGACATCTCTTGTTTTGGGCTTATGTACAGGATTCAGGAGGAGATGGACAGGCTAAGTAGGCAGAATGTGCAAGCAGACAAGAGAGCCAACCAGGAGATGGTAAGCTGCTTTTTGTTTTGCAGAAAGGGAAAAAAAACATTAGCTACAAGAACAAGGAAAAGAAATACACACACACACACACACGCACACACGCACACGCACACGCACACACACACACTGAATGACTTAGTTAGACAGGGAGTATAAAAAATAGCAAACTGCTTGCCTCACTGCTTTGTCGTTCTTCTAAGCAGTCAAGCATCGTGGTTCAGAGGCTTACCAGCTCCAGCAGTATTTCTCTCTCTCTGTTGCTTCTTCTTCAGTGTGTCAAGGATTGAGAAATGTGTCTCATGCATACAGTTTTTTAATAACTGATATACAGGAATCACAAAACAATTAATATAATAATAATGTACAACATATGTGATATCCGTGTTGTTGCATCCTGCACTTTTCGATTACTGTGTGTGTACAGTACATGTGTTTTTGTATTGTACTTTGGGTTGAGGATTACGAAGGTGAAATCAGATTTCCGGAGGAGGTTGAAACCGAAAAACCCCTGCAACGATAAGATTCAGGAGCCTCTGCTATAATAAATATGAGGTGATGCTTGTTATTTTGTCATTTCTCTGGCATAATCCTATTGTGCATGCTCATGTTATTATAAATGCACAATGATATCCCTCTAAAGGTCATCACTGGATTTGTTTGGATCCTATAATAACTAATAGGATGTAAACACAGCAGAGAGGAAGACGAGTATCCAGACTATATTTTCTTGTCATGCAGGGAAATGAGTTTTTTTAAAAAAAAAAAAAAAAAAAAGTCCACAAAAACAAATAATACAAAATGTGGATCTTTTTGTATAAGAGAGATTTGCTCCCCACTCTGGCACTGTCTTTCATCCACCTCTAATGCTTGTCTTAAAATAAAAAGAATGACGTACAATTGTGCTTAATGGTCTTGTGGATGTGAACAAACAAAAGTAAAAAGTCATCTTTGAAGAGGGGCCTGCAGAGAGAGCACTGTCAGTTCTCCCTACGATGAATAATGGAAATCCATGACAGGTTGAAGCGCTGTGCTACACTGAATACACTGAGCACAGAGCCCCAGCCACGGGCTGTCATCTACGCCATTATTAGACCAATTATAATGCTGGATGGGGAAAGGGGGAAAGGGAGATTGGGAAAGACAGAGAGGGTGGAAAAACAAACGTGATACCCCAGGGAATTCATTTGCAAAAATTGCATAATCACAAAGTACATTTCCAGAACTTTGCAGACTTGTTGAGGTAGACTATGTGTGGCAATAGAGTGCAGGTTCTGCAAAAGGTCTGATGAGCCCATTGTCTAGGTTAATTAATTTCTGACATTCATTGTGTAACACTTCCTCTCACGTGTATCTCTTAAACAGGAGCAAGATGCACCAGCTGTTTATTGTCTTTTCTCTTTTTGTGCATAGTAATGCAACCAGATGATCATTGGTCATGGCCAGGCTTCTTTTTTAGGCTTTGAGTGTGAGTGATGACCATGACTTTAGTGGCGTTAGAGTCCTCTGCTCCCTCTGGGATGCCAATAAACCTCACAGTCTGTCGCAGACTCCTGCTTTCAAGGTCAAAACATTTGTCCTTAAGTCGCTTCAGTTCCTTTGCTCCTGACCTGTCCGAGTTCTCCAGCTCCTGGATGCGTTCTAGTGCATCGGTGAGGCTGTGCGCCACTTCAGTTTGCTCCACCACAACCTGTGCATGGTCTTGGTGAGGTTTGTTTACCTCCTCTCCTTTAATTTCTCGCCTCAGCTCCATACAAAGAACAGTAATTTCCACTCTGATGTCGGTCACGATAGCTTCACGGGAGAGCTCAAGTTCTTCCCGGAGAAGTTCAACTATGAGCTAGCAGCCTTTTGCCATCTTGTGTCACTTGCTAGTCTAGCCAGCCAGCCGACTAGCTCACCATCGCTCTGGTGATTGTTTCTTTTTTTCCTGGCTTCTCTATGCCAGAGAACGGTTGGATGAGTCATAAGAATTATATATATATTAACTGCTATCACAGAAATAATTTAGCCGCTCCATGACGGTGCCCAACGGGAAGTCAGCCTAAGTCAGTCTTTTGTGCAAAGTTTTCTCTTTTTGTTTCCCTGAACTTTTTCTGTTCCTGCAGAGGTATGATAGAGGGATGGTACCAAAAAGAACAAGTAACTAAAATGGAAGGACTCTGACTGTGTATTTGATTTTATCGATAGCTGTTCATCTGATCATATTCACACTTGGCTGGCGTATTGCTGAGGATCCACAGGAGTGCAGTGAGTGCAGTGATGGGTTAACATTAATTGGTAGTGTGTTATGTACACACTGTGTAGAGTATTGAGAGGGGACCCCAAATAACTGTTACACCAATGAATGGCAGTTTGCTTTCCGTTGCTTGCTACAGTACATTCAAGAACAGATGAGGAAAGAGAGACCAGAGATGTTACATTGTAGCAAACTCAAACATTTCTAGCATCTGTTATGTAACTTTCGAAACGAAGCCATAACATGTTCATGTGAGCTTTTGCACACAAATGACATCTATAGTCTGGAATTGCTAGTGGACGCAAATATGTTATGGCAGGTGTATTGTTCAGGACCTAAGGCAGTGCAATGTCAAGTGTGTAGTTCTTTGGATGAGAGGCCGAGGAATCAACCCGTTGAGAGCATACACTGCATTAGCTGTAATAAAAACACAACATATACCATCTGATTTAACTATAACTGACAGCTGAAGCTTCACATTAGCTTTGGCTAAACTTTGAAATGCATTTTTGCACAGAACAATGACATTTAAATTTGCCTGACATCACTTGCATTAAAATCACATTAGGAAGTGATCTCTATGGTCAGTGTGGACGGAGTAATGATTGAGGTGCACAGACAGTCTTTTACTGCACGTATGGGTTTGTGAGAGTTTTAAGACACACTTGAAAAACTCTGCACCTAAAAATAAGTACTAAAGTTTCAATTTTTTTCAGCCTGATTTCACACATAAGTATAAAACTAGCTGGTAGTTACAAGAATATATGAATGACTTACACACACATTTATTAAAGGATTTACAAATAGATGTAATACATGTCAGAGTTAAAATATTAAGCTCCTATCATGCTTATCAAACAAGCTAAATCCAATTCTGCCTGAGCTTATTGACAGCACAAAGAATGAGGGCTCCCACTTCAACACATGGCTTTGGGTCTTCTCACCAGCTGCCATGACTGAAGTATCAATGGTAGGAAACAGATAAGACATACCAACAAAGTCATCCATCATGAGAAAACAAAGTTTCTTTAATTTATATAATACATACACAAAAACACATTATGGATGCCATCATATCAAAATATATACAAAAGTTCGTATCTCCTGGTATTTCAATCAATGCATTTAGTGTCACTGGACATTCAGTCTAATCCTCATCTTTCTGTGGGCCACCCTTGTTTTCATACTTGATTAAGGACTGGCTCTACTTGATTTCACTCCAGAATAAACTCTCTCTTCTCAAGTGACATCTGCCATAGCCCTTTCTCTCTTTGCAATGCAGCAGGACCCTCTTGAAACAAGGGCCTCCTGTAAGAGCCAAGAAAAACCATTAGATGAAGAGCATTTGGCTGCCTCGGTTTCCTTTGCTCCTTTTGAGTTATTTTTGGAAACAAACAGCAAAACTCTGGTATCTCGCACAGCACAGAACAAGAACACACTGACATTCAACTGAATAGGATTAGTTTCACCTCGCCGAACTTGACCTTGCCCGCTGGTTATTTCCTCCCCTCCTGCAAACATGTCAAGTCTTGTGTACCGCTTAATCAGCTCAAGTTGCCGTACGGATCAATATTGTTTGTTAGCTCGTAGTTATCAGCCAAAAAGTTATCAGCCCACTCTTATTTTTCCCATATCCACTATTGAAGTCCTTCCTTTATACAGCTAATCTGAGCTGTTTTCTCATTCAGAGAGTAGGCTCTTCAGACAGGTAATTTGACTGGCCAGAGACATGTTCAGGGCATGCTGTTTATTCGCATGATGCTTGCATTTTATTGTTCCATGGTAGGCAAAGCGATAACACATTTTAACCCCGATACATGTTGTCAGCTCGTACAACTGATATCAAATACTGTAGTCTTAGATACAGTATCAACTCCTGGGGTGAATCTTACTATATAATGATGAAAACTCTGTGTGTGTGTGTGTGTGTGTGTGTGTGTCTGTTCCACGTTTTTCTCCTCACTGACTTTGTCAATCCATGTGAAATTTGGCACAGTGGTAGAAGGTCATGGGAGGATGCGAACTGAAGCAATATTACATCAGTTGGCCAAAGGGGGGCGCTATAGCAACCGATTGAAATTGCAAAGTTTGAATGGGCATATCTCATGCCCCGTATGTCGTAGAGACATGAAACTTTGCACAGAGATGCCTCTCCTCGTGAGGAACAAGTTTGCCCCAAGAACCCATAACTTCCGGTTATATAGATTTTCCGCCATTTTGAATTTTTTGAAAAACACTTAAAATCGATCCCTTCCTAGGAAGTTTGACCGATCTGCATGAAACTGGGTGAACATAATCTAGGGACCAATATCTAAAGTTCCCTCTTGGCAAAAGTTGGAAAAACTTACTAAAACTGAGCTTCTATAAGGCAATGAATATTGCGGAGGGCGTGGCTCATCACATAAAGGTGTATAACATCTCAAGGGTTTCACCCATCACCACGCAACTTTGTAGGCATATGACCTCACATAATCTGAGGGGACCCCTCCATTATTGACCCCATCAAACAAAATGGGGGCGCTAGAGAGCTAATTTCTTATCTAGGCCTAACCGCCATATGGATTTTTACTAAACTTGGTAGATATGTAGAACAGGACGTCTCAAGGTGACTGGAGAAATTTAACTCTAATTGGCAGCTGGGTGGCGCTATAACAACAGAAAAATGCTTAAAAATGGCTAAAATGCGACCGACTGCTGTGGCTCCCCCCTGTGGACCAGTGTTTTGGGGTTTTGTTTTTTTTTTTTTTTTTGGTATGACTAAGTCATGGTATGGTATGCTGTACTCAATGGGTATGGACTAGTTCTGAGTATTCATGCTAGTTTTATTGTGCTCCTCACAGAAGGCCTGAGTGTTATTAAAATGATGTTGGAGGCAGCCTTTTGCATTGTATCTTGGTAGGCAGTAAGAAGGGGTTGGCAGTTGGGGTTTTGTGCATCAAAACAAATTGGATATGATTAGGAAAAGATTGTGGATGTTGCTAAAAATACCCTGGTTTGAGAGGCACAAACACAGCGGTAAGAAGGGGCCAGTGGTTAGGTTTTATGCAACAAAACCATTTGCCTATAGTTAGGAAAAGATTGCGGATGTTGCTAAAAAACACCCCATTTTGAGTTCCTAAAATGCCACAACCAATGTTGTTGGTTGTTGGTCTGAAACATCGTTCTCCTGGGTCAAAGTCCAGTGTTTGTTATACCCATATACTCCTGTCTCACCCACTCTGAGCAGACTTTCAAGCGTCTGTTGCTATGAGCATCTACATTGATGGGCTTACATTGGAATTGGTGGAAAGCATGATGCATCTCCAACCTGGTTTCACTCTGGAGTCGTCGAAATCTGATGCTTGGGCAGTGACTTGCGGCATCAGACATTGACCAAAAAAGCTGTCCTTTAATGTAAGCATGATAGGCGGCTGGTTGCCATTATAGTTTAATAGTGCTGGGTGGCATCAGGGGGAAACATGCTGGGATAAGACCAAAAGTTAAGGAGGCAAAAGTCGTAGTAGGGGGGCGGGAGTGGCGGTAGATGGGTCCAACAAACACCGACTTTCACCCAGGAGAGCAGTGTTCACATCATGTTAGATTATAAAGCCAAACCCTGTTCTTTTTTCCTAAACCTAACTTTGTTTTTTTTTTGTTGCCTAAACCCAACCTAGTGCGGTAGTTGTTGGAGCAAAAAAAAAACGTCAATTCAAGTTGTTGTACTGACTTAGCACATTTATTTTGAAAGAGACTGTAAATGGTCGTTTCCTGTGAAAATGGAAGTGTATTTTGAAAGAAGACAATACATGTAAGAGGCATAACTTTGCACAGCGTCCCAGAACTTCAACAACCAACGTACCCAGGGTACCTTACACATCGTATCTAGATGTGGAAAGTACATGACCAAACGCACCAAAACCAGAATGGTTTTTGCACTGATCCATTAATCAAATACTTTTTCAAATATTTAAATAGATTTTTGTCTCTGCCTAAATGTACTGCCTGATTAAGTTTTAACCATCTGAGTAGTTTCAGGTTTTGTCAATACAGAGATACTTCACTGCACGTTTACATTGCTTCCAAAAATGTTCTAAATTGGCCTACAAAAATAGTGTGACATTTTAACACCCAGGTTCAACTATCATGGATTATGCGCTGGTATCTGATGTCCTTTATTATGCTAATAAGACAGGTTTGCCTGTCTCGAGTTTCCCAGATTCATTGTGACATGACAACGGCACAGTGGTTTGGAATAGAAAGATAAAAATAATCCCTGTCACTGCTGAAAAATAGATATCTATCATTTGGATAGATCAATGTTCTTCTTTCTTTTTTTGAAAGTGAACATTTTCATTTTTCTTTACAAAGAAATGTTGGAGTTTGTTCAGTTGTCATGGAGATGATTCAGTCATGGTCACATGACATAAGCCAGTTCATTCAGTCTCTTGCTGCTCCTTTGATGTAGTGCTCCCCATAGCTGTCGCATGTGATGACATACCCAACAGCAGCCGTGCCCTCTGGGGGGTCCTGTTGGCTGTCTGTGGGGTGAAGTAGCAGAGATCTTGTTGATTCCTTGTGACTTTAGGACTCAGGCTGGACGTTCTGACAGCTCAACCATGTAATGGCATCCCATTGGAGTCCCTTTGGTGGGGTTGGAGTAGGACTGTCATTCTTCATTCTTTGTACCCACTGATGCAGAGGGCACCTCTTTCTCTCTGTCCTCCTCACTGAGCTTTAAAGTTGTAATTTGGTGATTAGAGGTACAATTAAGATCTGGTCTCTGTGAGTAGGTTTTCTGCATCTTTATCCTCCTGTCAGCCTCTAACAATCATGTCTAGGGATGGAAGCTGAACATTTTCCTTCTTCCTGCCCAATTCACGTTGTTTGTACTGGAGTAGTCTCCCACATAATTTCCAGATGTCAGGTGGGGTAGGAGCCATTTTAGAGCAATTCGTTCAATTTTTTTTAATGCAGGAATGAATCACTAGGAACTCACTGTTCCTTTTAGTTTGCTTTTAAAAAAATACCCAAATGAGTTTCATGTTGTTGTTCAGCCATGCTAGAGGCACTTAGCTGTGATCTGAGCTGCACTGCAGGGTCATGAAAATGGAGCCCTTTGTCTTCTTAAAATTTAAACCTCTGTTTTGTACAGAAGCCCTAGGAGGCAAGTGAGAGGAAAAAAAGGGATACATTTTTGTAAGTCTGATCTAAATTGTTTTCTTTTGATCATCTGTAAAACAGGAGGGGAAAAAAGTTCTTCCAGATGGTAAAAAAGAAAGTTTTGGCAGTTTTTTTTAAGTTCATTTGTAAGAAAAAAAACAAAACAGTCTGACAGTCTTCTTTTTTTAAAGGGGCAGCATGGTGGTGCAGTAGTAAACATTGTCGCCTGATAGCGAGAGGGTTCCTGATGATCCCGCATGAGTGTTTAGTTGAATTTTTCTATCATGACGCACCAGCGCGAGCTGCAAATATTAATATCTGAACTGGAAACCTGTTAGTTTGTTTCCCACTTACAGTGAATAAATCCTCCCATTTAACGACACCCCTGTAACATTTTAGCTTTCAGCTAACTGCTAACTGCTAACTGCTAACTTCTGATCAGAGGCTTCAAGTGCCAGGTGCTTCTGAATAAAACCACAACTGGTTCTGCTTTGATTTATTTCATTACAGCAATACTTTATGTGGCACAGTGGTGCAGTGTTTAGCATTGTTGCCTCCTGGCAAGAGGGTTCTTGGTTTAAACTCAGGGTGGAGGTTTCGAACCAAGGATGGGGGAGCCCTTCTGTGTAGAGATCGGCATGTTCTCCGCCTGTCAGCGTGGGTTTTCTCTGGGTGCTCCAGCTTCCTCCCACAGTCCAAAGACATGCAGGTTAATTGGTGACTCTAAACTGGCCGTAGGTGTGAATGTGAGTGTGAATGGTTGTCTGTCTCTATGTGTCAGCCCTGTGATAGTCTGGAGACCTGACCAGAGTGTACCCTGCCTCTCGCCCAATGTCAGCTGGGATAGGCTTTAGCCCCCCTGCGACCCCTGCGAACAGGATAAGCGGTTACAGAAAATGAATGAATCTTTTTTTTTTGGTTTTTGTTGTAATGCTCATTTCAGCCACAGGGGGCTGAAGTGCACTGCCCCAGTTTCTAAATAGGACTGAAAGCATACACGTTCTCTTCCAGAAGAGTTTTAATGTCTCCTTGCATTACAAACACAGGGCACATATAGTGTAATATAACTTTATGTAACATTACTGTCAAAATAAAAGGCGTTGTATGTAAGAATGTGGCTAAAACGGTTACTGCACTCAAATTAAAAATACTGCCGCGAGTCGTGTCCGCCCCCCCCTCCCCTACAGATTCGAGGATGCTGGACAGCGGCACGCTAGAGATTGATTTGTTTGCCCACGGGCGGCCGCCGTGGCAGGGCCGCGTCGCCGCGTCCTTGATCTTCGGTTTTCCAGCGGACCGTTCAAGCAAGTCCGGCTTCTCTGCTGCTAACGCTGCTGCCGGGATACAGCTGAGGAGACTGCTAATGCTATGTACTGGGACACTGCTAACGCTGCTGCTGGGATACAGCTGAGGAGAAGCCGGCTGCTAATGCTATGTACCGGGACACTGCTAATGCTGCTTGCCATGCTGCTGTAGCTCAGTCGTAACTGTAACTGATGCTGAGACTCTACTGACTGCGTGACTGGTAGATGGCGGTGGGTGGCACAACAGGCCAAAACACAAATTCAAAACATAAACATGATTTGTGGACTGTAAAAAAATTTTTTAAATGCGAATATTCTGGCTGTACTATTGTTGTCGGTGAGATCAGTATGTTATATGAACATTATTCCTTAGTCTCTGTGACATATTAGGATAATTTTACGACTATTTGCTTTATATTTCTTACATATAGCTCCTTAATTTGCCCACCTCTTTCACAGATTAAAAAATTAAGGAATCTAGAAAGATTATCCTGGCAAAACCTTCTTTTCACCTGTTCTGAAGTCATGAACACAGAAGAGCAACCAATTTAGATCAGACGGATCAACAGAATTTTTTTCTCACTTGTGTCTCAGGGCTTCAGTAGTTCTGTACTGTTGCTAAATCTCAACAGTAGATTGTGTTTGATAGCCACACCGCTCGGCCAACATGGATTTCTTTTTTAGATAAAGTAACTACAGTCTCAAGTCACAAGCCTTTTAAAGATTTACAAATAGGCCTTGCAACAATATTATATTTCTGCTAAGCATACTGGGACTATCTGCTGATTCCTGCCACTTCCCTGTACTGATTCCCCTGCTGCTTTTCTCATTTCTGGGTTTGCAGTTAGTGGAGACAGTCACGCATCATTTCAGAGAGGAAACCTTTTTTTTCTGATGATTAAATTAGAGCGGTGTGGAGAGGTCACAGGTGAAAGCCTGTGTAGCATCCCAGCCACAAGTTTCTACATGTGCTTCAGGTTTCCTGTGAGCCAGACACCATGCAGCTAATTAAAATAAGATAGAAAATCAGTCCCAATGAAATATTAAATATTAACTTGATTGTGACTTGCAACATCTATCATTTGATAGACACTGTAATTAAGATAATGAAGTTTAAATGCATTAGTAGTTCTATTTAAAACATCGCTGCTGTGGGACAGAATCTTTTAAAATGACAGTTTAATCTAATTCAGCGTTGAAGGTTTCTGCTTCGTCATCAGTTAAGTGCCTTTGTGAAGTTGAACAACTCGTGCTGTATCCGTTTTTATTTTATTTTATCACAGTTATTAAGGCTGCTTTTTGTGGCGAAGTGATATTTTACCTGATTTAGTCCTGGACAGATAGTAATGCAACATTTCCAACTCAAGCTACTTAGAAATTGTAGTCACACATCTACTCATAGTCATCATTTTTACTTGTTGGAAAAAGACTGTCATTTTTTATGGCCAGAGCATTGTTTGGCATTTAGTGTAATGTCAAAAAAAATGTTTGTGGGAGGTTTTTAGGCCAGACATATTGGAGTAATCAATGCCATCTGTAACTTAAATTGCCTCACTTTATTTTGTTTATGACATGATGTATGATTGCAACTTCATTATTAGCTTTTCAGACAGCCAGACAATGAAGACTGGAGAAAGTCATACATACTGCCAATGCATTCTCTACAGCAAACTCTTCAGAGACACCCATAGTTTTCACCTGTGTATGGTTTCAGATTCTTATTAAAAAAAAATGCCTTGTGTAGGATTGAAATATTTGTTTTAAAATGTCCTGAGGCCGTCCTCCCAGGAAGAACAGCAGCGCCAGTCGTTTCAGCAAGTGCCCCGAAATGACATCTGCTTCGATCCAAGATCCAAAGAGAGAAAGAATGGGTCAACAAAACGTTGGTCTTTCACATGGAAGACTGTTGTTTGTGTCCAACAGATGCATGATCATTAACCTTAACTAAGTGCTTATTTTAACCCAAGCCATGGTCTTTTTTTTTAACCCTAGCAATGCTTCCACCAAGCCAAACACAGGGACACTATCCCTGACTTAAACCTGACCAAACCTTGACTATATTGTCACATCATAAAACCAAATTCTTTTTCGACAGTCATTTGCAACAGTTTTAGAAAGCACAGATGAATTATGTTCTGCCTTTCTAGAGTGTGTGGACAAACAATCTAATCGCCAGCAGAGTTGAGCAAGCTGCTTGGAAAATTTAGCGAGCTAAGCAGCTAGTTACTCTACATTTCTAATAAAGTTTTACTACTCTAAGCCAAGAGAAAATGGCAAAAGTGGCTTGCTACTTGCAAAGCGACTTTTATTTTTTTACTTTCTGGCAAATCAGCGTTATCTCAGTGATAAGAAAAACTGTTAGCCAAACAAATAGGCAGGCAAAGACATGTTCAGTTTAACTGTTTACTAATAAATGACAGACTTAAATTAGAGCTCTCTTCTTATCTTTTTTTTTTTTTAAGACTTTTTAACATGTCCTCCAATGACCTGACATCAGCAGTCTGCCTACTGCTCTCTTTCTGTCTCTTTCTCCTCTCCCTGCTTAATTTATTTCCCTGTCTCGGCCTCTTTCAGAAAGCTGGCTATGTCAGTAATTCAGTAATTCCAAAATATGTTTTTCAGTCAATAAAACCATAATAAATAAAAGACAGTAATTTAATAACACCAATACGTCTCCTACTTAATACTGTTCTCTGTCTCTCAGCTCTTTTCTTGGGTCCATGTCATTGGTCCGACAGCCCATTGGTCCAACATCCCATTAGTCCGACATCCTGTTGTTCCGATATGTGATTGTCACTTTCTTTTTCATTTTAACCCACACCGTGATCTTTTCCTAACCCTAACCAAGTGTTTTTGGTGCCTAAACCTAACCAGACCTTAACCACAGGGCATCATGATGATTTCGGAACAACGGGACTTCGGAACAATGGGTTTAATATGGTCGGAACAATGGGATGTAACGTTACCACCATGCTACTTAGAAAGTATAGTTAACGTTGCTACTTGTAGTGACACTACTGCCCAATGCTGATTGCCAGTAAAACTATTGGCAATGTACATTTCTGCAAATTACGAATACATTATATTTTCATGTTTTTATGTAGCAAATGCATTAAAACTATTGGTGGAAGAACACCAACAGGTTGCTACAAAACACCCACATATAAACTCTAAAAAGCTGCTGGAAAAACACAGACAGGTGACAAATTCAGCTTATATATTACATCACTTTACAAATGTTGATGTGCATATGTGATGCATTCATGGTTTGCAAAAAGACATACATTACCAACATTCTCCTGGTGACTGAGCTGGGACAGTGTATTCTTATTATTTATTTGTCAGTGCTTGCTGAATGTCCCCTATCGCATTATTAAAAACACTTATTTTGAGAAAAAGATAACACAGAAACTTAAGTTCAGCTAAAAATAGCAATATCTTGTATTCTCATCTATAAACAGCCCTGTCCATGAGGAACATGTGGATAATTATATTCCATTTGGTTATAGCTGTAACAGAGGTAATAAAACTATGGCGAGAAAGACACTTGTGAATTAGACGAACCACAGCCCTAATATATTGTCTGAACTGTCGACCGTTTCTCCTTTTTTGTCTGTAACCTTTAGAGAGGATGTCACATTAGTGTCTTCAGATATGATTTAAGACAAATATGGTCTTTCACATTCATTTGTAGCTGCGTCACTCCTCCCTTATCTCCCCTTGGTTCCCTCTCATACACTCATCCATCTCTAATTCCAGCCTTTCACACTCTCCCTCCTTCCAGTTCTGCCTCCCCCCTCCCTCTTCCTGTCATATTCCTCCTCCCTGCTGCCTTTCAGCCACCCGAGGGCAGAGCGAGAGAGTCAAAAAGTACAATCTGAGGTTGGTCCCGAAATGGGCAGAGGAAGAGAGAAGGGGGTGTAGAATAGTAGTGGTTTCCATTTAAAATGGCAACACGCCAGGTGATCATTACCGCCTCGCTGCTGACCTGAGGGGACAGTTCATCGTTAGAAACTCCTTGTATGACACTCTGAGTAATTCCACCTTTCCCCAAAAATCTGCCTCCCACAGGCCTTCAGCATGATGACCACTATGGAGAATTTTAAACAGTGTTTTTGACTGATCTCTGTTCCATTGTTGCCTGAAAATAGGTACTGCTGATATGAGACTCAGTCAATACTATTCCCTTTGGGAGGGCGTCAGGAATAGTGCAGACAAAATAATGAGTAGGTGTCTTTTAAAAGTGAGAGTTTCACCTTCCTGCTTTTTTTTTATCTATACAGGGCAAAAGTTCAGAGAGAAGAGGGAGCGACAGACAGAAGAGGGAGAGTACAACAGAGAGTACATTACAGACATGGGTGGCAGGGATGTATGTTGCCCCCAGGCCTGAACAGACAGACTTCAGAGTATGATATACCTCCTTAGGGTGCTCTTGGACCCTTGGGGAAGTAGTCAACACACACACACATGCTCTGATAAACGCAAATCATCTACTATAATGAACATCCACTGATGCCAGAATAAGGTAGGATGTGCTACAGTAGCTGCAGAGGGTTTGAGGCGTAAACAACTCGGACCACAACCAGAAGTAAATTAAAAAGATTCAGCACTCATCATACCTGGTGCATGGATACAGCAAAAGATAGAGTTTCGATTCTAATTTACTCATCCACAACAGTTAGCACGTAGACGTTGCATCAGGCCACCTAGGGGAATAGACTTCCATTTGGGTTTAAATTTGCAGCTCAATGAGGCTTGTCTCCGCGCGCTCGGGTCCAAATGTATTACCAACCAGCACGGTGAAAACCAAAACTATTATTTCTCAGTTTCGATCTGTACCATCAGAGCATTGAAAATGGATTAGATGAAGATCTATAGTTAGTGAGGGAGCGTGCGCTGTACCTGAGCGATGAAGCTCATATTGCATATTGTATTTAGGGAGGATAATGGGGATGATAGAATATACATGAACTGTTAATGTGGAGACACAGAGACAGATTTATAGTGGCAATCATTTAAACCGAAAGCAGCGAGAATCCTGGCACATTAAACGATTCCTTCACTGCGATGCACCCAAAACAATTTCTCGCTTGAGTGGCCGTACTTGCTTGTTCTGCAATCTGATTAAGCCGACGCTCGGTCAGAGAAGAGACAAGAGAGGTTCTGTGTCTCTCCTCCCGTAGTCTCTCTCTGCCTCTCTCTCTTTTTAAACCATCCGTTCCCTCTCGGCTTAATAACAGTCATCTGTAAGGATAATTGTAAGATTGATCTCGACATGTATGGGGCTAATGGCATCCATTTGTTAGATTAGTGTTTGTTCTATAAAATGGCCTCTTGAAGATGCAGGAAAAAAAGTTGCCGCTGCCATCAGCACTTTCAAAATATAGATAACACTTTGCAAACCCTGTAAACGGAATAATTCAAGTGCTGTATATATGCATTTATGAATCGGCTATTGCATACATATTTACACAGATGCACACACCAACTCCACAAAGATCCGTCATATGATGCCAGGATGTGACCTAACACTGACTCGGGAGAAAGTGATGCATACTTCAGAACTGGCACTCCCAGATGTGATTGAAATCTTAAATGAATCCCCGAACTAGTGATAAAATGAAGCTTAAAGGGATGCTGACAGCATGAATCATACCCTATTAGGCTTAATAAGAATCAGACAGGCCAATTCTGGAAATGACAAAGAACAAAATTAGAGATTTGAGCGATACTTTTTATATGATGAGGACATCAAATAGGAAAAATCAAAGGCCTATGATTAGACTTCTATAGCTTTATTTGGAATATAGATATATAGAGAAGCTTTATGAGCAGCATAGTGCTTCACACATTGTAGCCTATATACACTCACAGATCAGGGAGCTGCTTGTTTAAACAGTATTTAAAGGTCATACATTGAAACACTGAGTTACTCCTAATTCCATAATGTGTTTAACAAACGGTTAGAGGTTACATATAAAGGTACTCTCATTTTTAAAAGAAAAGACTCCACCACATGGGTCGTTTGACTGTAATGTAAAAGTTGTGTATCGGGTGGCTTAGTGGTAGAGCAGGCGCCCCATATGCAAGACTGTTGCCGCAGCAGCCCGGGTTCGAGTCCAGCCTGTGGCCCTTTGCTGCATATCATCCCCCTCTCTCTCTCTCCCCCTTTCACACTTGGCTGTCCTATCCATTAAAGGCAAAAATGCCCAAAAACATATCTTTAAAAAAAAAAAAAGTTGTGTATCAAGCTTATTAATATTAATTAATGTACAGCTCACTGATGAATGACTTCAATCACAAAAGGCTTATCAAACTCATAGACTCCACTGACAGCATCCCCACTACATTTAGTAATTTACTAAGGAGTGATTTTATTCTGCTAATCAGGGGCATAATTCACTGGGGGGACATGGGGAGGGCATGACCTTAGACTTTTTCAGAAGGCAGTATTGGACCCCTCCACTTTTTATGGTCTAAAAACCAATAGGCCCGTTTCCACCGCAGGAACTTCGGGGTAATTAACTTTTATAGGGGCTAAACAAGTCCCTGCCTCGGAGTAGGTACTCAGAACGGCCCCAAGAAACTCCTGGCTGGAGCTTGGTGATTACTTGGTGCTGACTGGATATACTCAAGGCGGGATGTGCTTTGTAATTAACAACATGGTTATTGTAGATTAGCTGGGCTAACCGTTAGCTGTTAGCGCTGTCTGTAATAACTCCGGTCACGGTCCGTGAAAAAAATATTTTTTTCCAGTGGATATCTTAGTTACAACATGATTGAGCTAGCAAAGCAGTTTTGTGTTGCTATGTGTGGTATTTATTCAGTTTTGGGAAATCATGATGTCTAGAAAGCATCAGCTAACAGGGACAGCTAACAGCAGCAGCAAAGCTAAGATCAGGACGTCATCTGTTAAAAGCCTCCCGTTGTCGGATACGACATGAAACTACTCCAGTTAGCTCAATCATGTTGTAACTAAGACATCCGCTGGAAAAAATATTTTTTTCACGGACCGTGACCGGAGTTATTACAGACACCACTAACGGCTAACGGCGTCCCTACGCCCCTACGTCGCCCTGGTCAAAATGGTCGCACAACGATTATATCACATCCAGAGCCCGGTAACTTTACAGGAACCTTCCTCCTACTCCGCTCTCTCAGTGGAGACACGGCGGTTGAGAGGGCCGAGCGAGAGGACATTCTTGTAGTTCCTGCCCCCCAAATAGTACCAGGAACTTCTTCAGTGGAAACGGGCCTATAGTTACGTTAAAACACTGCATGTAGAATGAAACCATCTCCAGAGTGGTTTTATTCTGCACTTTTTGGTATATGGGGTGAGTTAATGCACTGACCAATTTCATCACTTTGTATTTTGCAGCATAAAATGATTTTTGATACGTCTATCCATTTCATGGGTGGCAAGGTGCTGCAATGGTTAGCATTGTCGCCTTACAGCAAGAGGGTTCCTGATTCGAACCAGGCCCCTCTGTGCGGAGTTTGCATGTTCTCCCTGTGTCAGTGTGGGTCTTCTCTGGGTACTCTGGCTTCCTCCCACCACCCGAGGACATGCAGACTAGGTTAACTGGTGACTCCAAATTGCGTGGAGGCATGGTTGTCTGTCTCTGTGTGTTAGCCCTGCGATAGTCTGGTCACCTATCTAGGGTGCCCAGTGTCAGCTGGGATAGGCTTCAGCCCCCCTGCGACCCCCAACAGGATAAGCGGTTACAAAAAATGGATGAATGGATGAATGAATATCCATTCCATGAAGGGAATAAGAGATAACATTTAAATTCTACCTTGGGTTATCTGAAGCCCTTTTGAGAATATTTGCCTGTACTAACTGTGCCCCACTAAAAAAGCCTGTTGATGTTTGGTCTAACAGGAAAAGTCTTCCATGTTTTCAGACTTCCCTTAATCAATAGTCATTGAAACACAGAGGACCATCTCTTTGGGACAATGTATTTCCATCACAACAGTCAACATTGTCATTATCGTTATTTAAAAAAAATGTCTGAAAAGGACTATAATTTACAACTACTCTTAACACTTTATTGCCTCACTTGTGATGAAATTTAGCTTCTAAAAACATTTTTGTTTTTTATAATTTGTACATTTCAATTGAATTGTAATACTGCGAGTGTGGAAACTTTGATTAGTTATGCTATTTCTTTTTTGTGTCATTATTGCTGTTTAATAGGGAAGATATCTCCATAAGACATTTTTGGCTTCTAACCACTCCTGCACAGTGTTTGAACTTTTAAAATTCTTACTGTCTTACCTATACACATTTATATGCAAATAGAAGAACTAAACTAAAATGAATTTCTACCTTATCAATTATGAGGGTCCAGGGCTGAAGGTGAATATATATTTGTCACCTCTGTTTTTGTTCTAAAACACTGTCTGACTGGCCTAACATATGTACATGAACTGTTTCTATCCTTGGGCTTTACTGAATAACAGTTTAAAAAATGTTTGCAAAGAAATTTCATAACTTTAGTATGAATGTGATGATTATTTACCTTGACTTGAACAGGGTCACACATCTGTATATAATTTATACTTATAAAAATGTAAGTAAGGTAAGTTAAAGGAGAGTCTGAAGTAGTCTGAGTCTAAGCTGTACTTTAAAAAAAATGAACCTTCTCTTTCAGTATCACTATACCACACCACAAGTCCTTACACTGTGTCTAATGCATGGTAACCCCTCCTATTAGTCACACTAAGTAGTGGGTAATTTGAAGTTAAACACAAAATAAGGATACGTAATTTACCAAATAATTGAAGCCATTGCACTAGACAGGAAAACACTTAGCACATGGTGATTTAGTTAGAACGCTAATTGTATGACTCATCAGCCCAAGTAATTACACTGTAGGATAAGAAGAGGAAAACTGTTTAATTGTATACTTTCAAGGATGTCCTTAAATTGAAATATTTTTCTGTAGATTATTTTTTCCCTAACTCAGTTGAACGACTATTCTTAATATCTTTTCGTTTCTTCTTAGTTGCAACATGTTTCATAATGTTTCTTTTTATACTCACCTAGTGCTTTTGCTGTAAAAGGAAATGTTGCAAATGATGTCGGGATGAATTTTACTTGCTTTTCCATTATTTGAATTCCATATGAGAGGTGATCATCTTAAACATGGCCAAAGTTTTAAATAATTTTTCCAACCTTTTTTTTTCTTTTAACTCTGGCTACAGTATGACATCATAGTTTGTCAAATGTCTTGTATGGTCATCTGCTCCAGGCACGCTACTGCAAGTGTTTACATCAGTAACCTACACTACTACATGTAGTGACATGCTAGCATCTGGGAAACATGTAAACTTGGTTGCAAATGTTAATAATTTCTCCCAGATTTTGGATGATATCCCTGCTGGAACATGGCAGGTTGTGTTTAGAAGCATTCATTGGTGATTTTTCACAGTGAAAACCACCACTACTCTCTTTTAAAGTCATTCCTCGCCTGCAAGTGTGCTAACATCCATGTAGCTACACAAAATGTAGTCTTGGTTGCTGATGTTGTTTATTTTTCCTTGATTTTGGATTCTATTCCTGCTGGAACATGTCTGGGTGTGTGTAGAAACTTTTATTGGTGATCTTCCAAAGTAGAAAATGTAACTATTCTCTGTTACAGTTAGCTGCACTGACGAGGCAGAGATGCTAAGCTGTGGAAGACTCGGAAATGCTTAACAATCAGAGCGGACTGGGCTTTTTCGGGGGTCCATGTCACTGGTCCAACATCCCATTAGTCCGACGTCCTGTTGTTCCGATATGTGATTATACTAGGCTATACTGTATTTGTGCACCATAGAGGATCAGCAGATGCAACAAAAGTAGGCTACTGGTCGAGATACAAGTGTCATAGAGAGGAGAGAGTGAAACACCATAACCTCCTGTTATTAACTCTGGGGTCTGGGTTGTGTGGGGAGTTCTCCCCAGTGCTGAACGGCTCCCGGTGGGCGTATTTCTGCCTTGATGGTGCGCCGTGACCTGCTCTGGGTCAGCTGGGAAAGGCTTGAGGCGAAGCAGGCTCACGGCTTATGTGTTTGCCACTTTCTTTTTCATTTTAACCCACACCATGATCTTTTCCTGACCCTAACCAAGTGGTTTTTGTGCCTAAACCTAACCAGACCTTAACCACAGGGCATCATGATGATTTCGGAACAACAGGACTTCGGAACAATGGGTTTAATATGGTCGGAACAATGGGATGTCGGACCAATGGGCAGTTCCCCTTTTTCGGGAGGGGGGCTTAAAGTGACAGTCACTAAATGGAGCATCTCAGACAGAGTATGAATACAGGTGCTCTAGTACAGACAGTATGAGGAGCATTAAAGTACGTACACATATTCTGGTAGAGACCTTGAGTACAAGTATGAACCTAAAAATGAGCATAGGTTCTCTGCATATAATTTTGAAAGCATTTTTCCAGAAACAGGAGCAGATCCACAAGTTACAGATAAGTTTTTGGTGGGGTTCACCTCAGTTAAACGTCTGGACTGAATAAACTTTCTCATCTTTTGTCTGTGACATCCAAAGCATTTGTGATATAAGCCTGTTTGATTTGTCTTTGAATCTTCTCAGATTCCAGAGGAGCTCCCTGAGCGCTGCCTGCTGGAGAATGTTATATTTCATGTTTTACCTCAGACCTACTGGAACGTCTTTTTCTTTAGGTTAGACTTTCAAAGAGTCTGACTCAGATTCCACTGAGTCATGAAGTAAGACTCTATAAAACACTAAAGATTCGGTGCTATGAACGACACTACTTCACCTTGGACAGACACATCCAGTATAGAAATGCATATATAAACTAGAAAGACTTTCGAAGAGTGCAGACCTCCGCCAAGGCCAAACACCCCATCTCACAATGTTAACAAAAGTGAGAGATAATTTGTGTATCCATGATGCGGAGCTCCTCGAAAATTAAATGACTTCTGCCCTGACCCATGCTACAGCCTTCCACCAATGAAAATTGAGCCAGTACTTTTTTTCTGTAATCCTGCAAACAAATAGAACCAAAAAACATCCTCATCGGTGGAGGCGACAATACAAAGAAGCAAACTAAAAACAAAGTGTTATTTCAGTGTAATACAGCTCTGAACTTTGTGATCATAGACATATCTGTTTTTTAGTATGACAGCAACATACATCAAATGTCATGTTACTGTTCAACACTGATGTACTCGGCTCCAGTCCAAAGACAGGCAGCCCTACAACTATCTAACAACTCCCACACACAGACACACAGCCTCACTCTCTCTTTCTTTCCTTAACACACACAAACACACAGTGCTCCACACGGACTCCAACTACCTTCTATTCTGGTGATCATAATTATTTGATGAGGGAGCTTCTGGTTTCTCAACCACCCTTTTGTACACACGATCTCGCTTTGAATAATTTAGCACGGGGAGCCAGAAAGGTGGTCCCTTAAAACAGCAGGTACAGTCAAACTCAGGAGGCAGGACAGGCGGAGAGAGCTTTATCTCATCTAGTCATCCACCCACCCCTTACACGCAAGCTCTTCAGTTGGGCTCTCGTACCTTTTGCTTCAGTCAAGCTGAATATCAGTCCATTCTTTTATCCGTCTATCCGTACTATCTTTTATTGCACCAGGCACCACAGTGTCCAGCTGATGTCAGTTCGCCCCAGGTAAGGTGTTCCTTGGATGGACTGACGCTCCCTCGGCGTCCTCTCCTCAGTCAGCCACCATGGAGGAACTCCAGAGAAAACTGAATCAGCGCTATGAAGGCACCAAGCCCAGAAAGGTGAGTTATTTGCAGATCACTTACTGTCAGATTCATGGGTTTTGAAGTACTTTAATAAATTATTTCACTGTGTTGAGTAAAAGACATATTGAGGTCATTACTGAGCTTTTTTATGCAGTTGCTTTAACATCAGTGGCATATTGTCTTATATTAAAGCACACAGCTAGGTGAAACTGGTGTGCTTCAAGATCTGGCTTCTTACTGCATCTGTTGTCAAACTGCAAGCTGAGAAATGGAACAGCATTAGCTTGGATGATGACACGGAAATATATGTTGACATGGAAATGTTTGTATGCACCTTTGATCAGTTTTTTCTCTACATAAAAATCTTAACAAGCTGTGCAAATTAGTCATCAACACCAGTTCAGCATGTAATACCTTCTGGGGAGTGAAGTAAAAACATGTCACCTTCAACTCAAAACCACAGGTTAGGTTCAAGTTGGCGTCATCCTACAGCGGCCGGGTGCTGAAGCACGTGTATGAGGACGGTCAGGAGCTGGACAGTCCAGAGGAGAAATACCCTCACAGCTTCGTTCACCGCAAGATCCCTCCCAGCCACCTGGAGGTGGAGCAGCTCTGTGGGTTTGAGGATTCTCATGGGGACCAACAAGGTGGGTTTTTATCATACACTACCACTATGTCTTACTCGATATGACTGCACTGAGGTTTGTTTGTGTGGGCGCTAAGCCAGTAGACCAACGAGATGTGTTTATTACATTTGCATATGGCAACTACAGCCCATATGTTGGAGTGGTTTCCATGAAATTGTTTGGCCATGTTTGCCTGAGCATGTTCCATGCTTTCATAGTAATGGCTGTGCATGATTGCGACCCTGCTGTACAGTGTATATTTATTTGTATGTGCGCAGTAAGACTGCCAGTGTGCTAACAAACATCTCAGATACTGAGGGTTACAGCAGTCTGTGTGACAATGATGGGGAACATCTCAAGGCTACACAATTACATGCTCAATAGCTCACCTATGTGCACTGATCATGTTGTTATCTGCAATTGTTAAGGTGTGTTCTATAGCTATACCTATGCTATGTTTTTCCAGTCATTTTTTAACTGGTGGAGAACATGCTGAGCTGAAACATGTTCCTCTCATCCAGTTGTGTAAAAAGCATATTTCCTTTAAACTGATGATAGTAATCAGCTCGATTTTATTTTAGCCAGACTGCTAACTCTAACTGCAAATGTTATAACGGTCCACTGTGTTGGCAGTAAATATGTAGGAAATGGTCGCAGCATGCACCAGAGGTGGTCGGTCATACTGTGAACTTGGAGCACTACCAATTTCAAAGATAAAATGCTCAGATATAGAGCTATCTTAGCATGCCCACAATATGATTTATTTCCCAAGTTTCTACTGTTGTGAGAGTGAACAACTTAAAATGTTGTTAGAAATATTGTATGGTGTCCAGTTAACGTAATAATTTGACATTTTGGAGGAATACAGTTATTTGCTTTGTTGCAGGGAGTTCTTGAGAGGACCGATGCCACACTTGAAGGCCTGTCTGTAGGAGCTGAAGCTACTTCCAGCAGCCACTTAGCTTAGATGAAGACTGGAAACAGGGGAGGGATCCAGCCTGGCTCTGTCCACATGCTATTAATAATTCAATATGCACAAAAACTGAATCTAAAAATTGCAACCAGCTGCTTGACCAATACTGTGTTGAACTTTTGGTATGGACCAGTAACTTCCTGGAGCCTCATCTGGTTGCTTGGCAACTAGTCCCATCTGCTCATTTTTATTTATTTATTTATTTATTTATTTATTTTTAGTTCAATAGAATAAATGTTTTCGTTTTACATTTCTTCAATCCATAGATACAGTTACATTTGAACATTACATGTGTAGCAGATATGTTGAAACTTAACATTTCAATTTTATGTGTTGAGAACCTTGTGGTTAACGTTTGGCTAGGTTAAGGCAAAAACCACTTGGTTGGGATACGAAAAACAATATTGGCTTAAATACTTGCTTCTGTAGTTACAAATATTGCTGGCAATGTCCCAACCCCAAAATTATTTGCTTTTGTTGGTCTCAAACAGTGGTCTGCTGGTGTCCTCGCCTAGGTGTCACATCATCCACCACCCTCATCCCATCCTTCGGTGGATTAGATACTCAGCTGAGACCTGTGTCATACATATGAAATGTTCAAACATAGCTGTGGTAGGGTTGGGTCGGTATGAGAAAAAAAAAAACATGGTCCGGTTTTTGTGAAAAAGTGCATCAAGTCGATAATATCAGATTTTCGCCACTTGGGGGCGCAATTGACTCATTTAAAATAAAAAAGGACCTTAGGACAACAGAGTGACAGTAACACGTAGTTTTTTTTATTCCTTACAAATAAATTTGTAGGTTTAGCTTACTCAATCAGTGCAAACAAGGGTTGCCTCCTTCGTCTGGCTCAAAGCCAAAGTGTTGCCATAGTGGCGCATTCTTTGATTTCTACGAGATTAAACTGTCCGCCATTATCGACTCCCCGTCGCTGTTAAACAAACTCCAGGTTACAGTAGAGGCCTCGGCGCATGCACACTCACACCTCCTAGCTCAGTCCCTACCCCACCCCCACCCCCCTCTCTCTCCTGCTCGCTGTGCGGTTGGCAAAGAGGCAGACACAGGCTGTAAAATAACGTATGCGGTCCGGTTGGTCTCAAAAAAAAAAAAAATCCCGGTCCAAGATGGAGTACTGAACCGAATTGGTATTACCAAGAACCGACCCAACCCGAACCTGTGGTTTGCAGAAACGTACAATATCAATATTTTTTCTTGCGACTGGGCTGGAATGCACCCATCACTCAAAAACATAAGTACAGTTTTGTTAAGATGAGGATTTGGTACGGCTAAGATGCTATGCTGGCAAACAGCTAGCTTGGGTAATTGCTAATCAGCTAACAGCTAGCCTTGGTAATCAGTGCTATGCCATTGTTCCGAGCCCCATTAATCTGATAAGTCTCTGTCAGCCTGTTATCCCAAAAACAAACGCCAAATGCGATGTATCCGTGGCCTACAGAATGAAAATGTACACATTTTTTTCTGGTGATTGGGTTGTCTAACTGCAGGGTGTATTTATGGAGAAACCTATTGTATGCACTGTATGGGAGAAACATAAGAGCAATGGGCGTTTGTTTTGGGGATAACGGACTGTCAGACAAATGGGCTGTTAGTCCAATGGGACATTTTTCGGATGAATGAGGCTTTTAAATTTTGGGCTTTTGGAACAATGGACAGTCCCCTGGTAGTCATAGTTACTGATGTACACACCTATTATTGGTGGTTGTAGGCTGTTGTCTCGCAACCTTCCACGACTTCCAAACATTCAGACAAGCACATGAACGATGGGTACTCCTCCACTATGCTTTTTTCACCACAATACGAGCATACTCATCTGGTTTCCTGTTCTTTTTGTGTCCAGATGGCAATAAAACAGCAGCCTCTTCTGTTTCATCAAAATGATCCATGCTAATATACAAACTCCAGCAGGTTTTACCCCGAAAACTCCGCTTCAGACTCCGGTTGCTACAGATGCTGGTGCCACCATCTTTGTATCGTGGTCTAAACGTGCTGCGCTGATTCACTCAATGGATTCAACAGTGGCACTTAGCAGTATCTGTCACAAAACATGTACTTTGACCCAGTCTCCCATAGGCATTATCAGGTTTTGCACCAAAACATATTTTGGATCTGAAAACAGCTCTATGTAAATTGTTAATTACAACTCTCAGTTAATTTTTTACCAGAATGGCATTTGTCTCTTTTTGCAAATTAACACTTCACTTGTTGGTGGATGAAACCTGAATGCCTCAAATCTCTGGTACAAGTTCTCACTTCATCCTGACAACATGTTTTCCTCTGTACGCAGGTGTCTATCCTCCAACAGGGCTCATTGCCCAGAGAATAAACGTGTACAGAGGAATGGGAAGCTACAAGCCTGCTGCAGGCCAGACTGAGGAAACAGAGGATGGTGCCAAAGTAAGCAATGCAACTCATTTTGATTTTGCTAAATTTTGATATTAATCAAGATCAACTTAGATTAGATTTCCCACTTGCGGTGGCAGTTTTGTCTCTCTGAATGTCAAGTACTGAGACCTATCTTAATTGTCTTTATTAATTCGCCAGCCCTGTTTAAATGAACTGTAATCAAAAAATAACAAGACTTTGCTGAATGTTAATTAAAATGTCCATCAAAGCAACAGTTTACTTTAATGCGACCTTAAGAAACAGCAGTTTAGTAATGGAGATTGTGATGTAGCACCTGAAACATTGCCAGTTCAGCATATATACTAAAATATGCATGTTGTTTTTATAGAGTTATTGTCTGTGAATTTAAACAACACCCACACAAAAAGTTGTTAACATGTTTTAAGTGTAATATTTAGTGTTTCTGACACCCTTTGTACGGCTGCTAATTTTGGAGCATGATTACTGTGAAACATCTCTTTGTACATACTTACATAAAGGGAAGTATAATAAAGTTTTGCAGCTCCTTGGAAGAGTTGGTATTTATTTTTCAAACCCCACAGAGTATTGCAAGTCTACATATGCTGAAAAGCAAACAGACACGCCAACATAAACACATACACAATTACCAGCCAACGCAGAGTAATTTAATAATTAATTCAAACATCTTTAGAACAGAACAAGCAATCCAGACTTAAAATAGAAAAACCATGGGCAATTAAAGCACCTACTGCATGCTGTTCTGTGAAAATTGTACAACAATTAAAGCCGAACAACGGCTACAAAATTGTTCATCTGAAAGAAATAAGCCACTGTTACTGTGGCACTGGCTTCATTAGTGCAGCAGGCTGAGAGGGAGGTCAGCTACATCGCCTGCTGGCTTAGTGTCAGTTTCATTCTTTTATCCTCTAAACAAAGGCAAGCTTGGCCCTGGTGACCAAGGCCTGTATTTATCACATTTATCAGCAGAAAACAGCAATCTGGATTTAGTTTATCCTTTTGGGGCATTATTGAAAGGATTGTGTGGTGGTCCTAGAGGAGTACCCCTACTGTAGAAGGTCTAATGAGTTGGTCTGTGTATGACTTCAGTGCATTCTCTGTCTGTTTTATATATAATAAGGGAGTTACACTGGGAAAAAAGAAGCTCTTTATCTGATTTTTAATTATGAATCTTTTTAAAATGAAACCCAACAGATCAATTAAACAGTTCCAAAACAGGCCAGAAAGTGAGCTTGGAGAGTCAGAAATGTCAGGGATTAGCAAAGTAATCACTGAGTCATTGGCGATCAACAGTTCAGCCCTGCCGATATGGATCTGTTCATTTTTCTGATTCACTTTCCTCATAGACAATGTTGACTCACTTCTGAAGCTTGGATCGGCATGGAACTCTCCCAGTTAAACTATCAGAGCAAAAGATAAATAAAATGTGCAGAAAAATATCTGTTTCTTGAATAACAATTTGAAGATACACGTTAACTATGAATCACAAAGTCCATGTTGGCAAGAACGATCCAACCATGGAGCTTAAAATTCTGTTCTGCTCTCTTTCTGGTACAATAATTCAGCAACTACGGTACTATGTTTTCTCAATTACAACGATGAAGCATTTTGAATTTGCTACAGCCATAACTCTAGCTTTACAATGACACTTGTGGTCAGGTGTTTTAATATTTTGAACTATCCACTATGCCAGAATGACCTACATCGTCACATAAATGTAGCCTAAAAATAGTTACCGGTGGTTTATGTTTCATCTCTGGATCAGTTTTCATATGTCACAGTTCTAAGAATCCAATCTCGTCAATTTGCCACAGGATTGGTGGGGTATTAGATGAGAAGCCAGGCTACGTATCAGTATTTTGCAAGCTAAGTTTCACTTTCACTTCAACTTCTCAGAGCTGGGGATAAGGAACAGGGTCTAACATAGCAACACATTAGCCTTGTTTACACCAAACACTTCTCCTATGCTACCTTTGGAACCAAATATAACCCTTCAGACATGGTCCCTAGACCCTTGGTCTGCTTAGCATTTCCACCACAAACTCTTTCATGTAGGCAGGGTTGTTGTCACTCACTGCTCCGTCCAGCATTCACTGCATTTCCTCCTTTATCAGTCTGCACCTCGTATCATCCACAGAATGGGGTTGCATGCCGACATTTTCAAAATAAAATAGAACAGGCTGCAGTGAGTCTCTCTCCATGGGAAAATTAGAAATAGCAAGTTTGTGCATTTAGTCCTTCTAAGGCAAGCTCAGGGGTTTAATGTTGCCAAAGCCCACAGGAACAACCCACAGCGACACTTCCTTTTGCTCCCGGTGAGGACTATGCATTATGCATTTCACATAATCTGGTCGAAATTAATATATATAAATGCTTGCGGATCCACTCATTACTAAAAGTGTATGTCACCCAAGAGAGACAATGAAAACTAAAGTAATGGTCAAAGTTCAGTTAAAATTTAAGGTGTGCTGATGCACATCGTCACCTCATGCATTGAATAACATTACAAGTTACCGTTCCACCATAAAAGTGGGAGTTGACTGAGTGAATTAACTTGTTTTTCTCAGACTACACCTGCTGCCTCATTTTATAGTTACAGTTTACTAATATATGTAAAACTCGCCACAGTATGAATTAGCCTCAAAACCAGCCACAACTCAGCCCTGAGTAGAGTGACTGTCTACTATTGACCAATCAACAGACTGCAGTGTTCACAGCTCCACCTTTTAGTACCAGATGTGTGTGCTAGGTACCCCAACAGAGGGGGGGACCAATAATGGGGACAGTACGGAACGGCCCCATTGGTACCATCCACAACTTTGTACAGTGGAAATGGGAAAAAAGTGTACTAAACTGAACTGCACCATACTGTACTGCTCAGTGGAAACGGGGCTATTGTGAACTGTTTGATATTGTGGTTAAGGGGAAGGCTTATGTCATCTATTTCCTTTTTGTTACATCTTGTTGTAGAGCACGATGAGCATAAGGTGAGCAGGTACGCTCGAGCTGCAGGCAAGTGGCACAGTAGTGGGCGGAGATCAAGGAGGTGACCAATTTGCATATTCATGTTTCTGCATATACTGAATAAGGCAAAGGTCTGAAGTGATATCTAAGCAGTCTTAAGGCATAAAGGTGTTGTTTTAATGGACAAAACCTTTGAATATGGAATTTTGATGAACAGAGATGAGTTTTTAGGCGTTTATTCTGCACTCTTCTCAAGCGCACACAAAGCCCATAGCTAAATGTGGGCAGGCTCTCTTGGAGTTTCAGGAAATAAATCTGGGACTTATTGGAACTATGTAACACAAGTAGAGGCTAAGTAAAATACTTAATCTTAGGATGCACCCACTGTTGTTAATATTAACTAATATAGGATTATTTTGGTTTCCTTCAGTCCCCAGTGTTGGACTTTGGTAAGATCATCATCTACACCAGCAACCTGCGCATCATCAGAGCACCACCGAGGAAGCCTGAAGCGTTACGGCACCATACAGTGCCTCCTCTGGACTTTGAGGGATACCCAAAGGCCAGGGAGAGGGGCAGCAGGAGGAGGGCTAAAGCTCTTTGCACACAGGAAGGGGAGGAGAAACAGATCAGCGACACAGAGACCAAGGTAATGATCCTTGGCCAAATTATTCTCAGTGGTGTGGTAGGGTTTTTATCACCCTGCTTCTCTTTCTTGGTATTCTCTCTCTCTCTCTCTCTCTCTCTCTCTCTCTCTCTCTCTCTCTCTCTCTCTCTCTCTCTCTCTCTCTCTCTCTCTCTCTCTCTCTCTCTCTCTCTCTCTCTCTCTCTCTCTCTCTCTCACCATGTCCTTCCCCTCCTCCTCCTCCTCCTTCCCGTACGTTGTGTCTTTGCATATGTCTTCAACCATTTTTTGCTCACTTTATCTGCGTTTTCGAGAGCATAACTGCAGGATCGTCTGTGCAGCCATAGTGTTGTAATTTGAAACTGTTCACAGAGGGGTGTTTATTCTCATCCCACAGTCCCCCCCTGTGTTTCCTTGTAACTGCCACCTTATTTGTGCCCCTTCTCTTTTCTTTTCTTGTGCCCCCCTCCTGCTGCTGCAACAACCACCACCCCATTGTCCTAGTGTTATCTGTCAACTGTGAACACATACTGATGAGTCCACAGTTTTACTCTGCCCTTGCAGCATTTGCCTGCCACTTGCCAGCCTGCAAGGATACCCAGCTTGCTATTATCCCCTCCCTATCACCTCCTCGGCTGATTACTGTTCTCTTCCCTTCACTCCCTCCATTCTTTTCTCACCTCTCTCGTTATTTTCTCATTTTCTCTGCCTCCAGAAAAAAAAGTTCATTCTCAGCTCCTTTTTTTTTCATTATTTGGCAATCTCACCGCTCTTTGTTACTTTCTTTTCTTTATCATCTTTGCCTTTGTTGGCCAAACTCTAAGGTAGTTAATTTTTCACTGTCTGTGTGTTTTTAATTTCAAACATAGACTAAGGTTTATACATTGTATGTGCAATTTTGTAACTGTTTAACCAATCTGGACTTTTTTTTCAGCCCAATTGGCAGAAGAAAAATGTTGCACTCATGTGTCTCATAAGTTTTACTGAATCATATCAGCATTTGTAAAGTTACATATAAGATGACTTTGTCATAAGGGAGTGGAGGGGATAGTAGTTGGCGTGTTGCATAGGTGACATGCTTGCCAAGCTGCAGATCACTGTTCAAGACCAAAAAAAAAAAAAGTTGTGATTTAGCGATGTACCTAGCAGCATTTTGGCTCCAAATGTGGGTGTTTCATAGCAAGCTGTTTGTTTCTATCCATCAGCTTTTTAAGCTTCAAACATGGGTATTTTGTGGCAACATGTCAGTGTTTTTCCCAGCAGGTTTTTAGCCTCTAAATGTGGGGTTTTTGTAACGACCAGGGTTTGTACAGCAGGGATAATGCCATGAAAAGCAATAGTGTTTTGCTTAGACATCACTGCTTTTACTGCCAGGAGTTCTCCCCTCCTAAAATCGAGCACCGTCTCGCGCGGAAGTCGTCGAAAATCCAGCGCTTGGGCAGTGACTGGCGGTGTCAGAAACGAACGAAAATAGGCATCCTTTAACGTCGGCATGAGGGTGGATGGGTCTAACAAACACTGACTTTCACCCGAGAAAGCGGTTTTCACGTCCTGTAAGATTCTAAAGCCAACCCGTGTTCTTTTTTCCTAAGCCGTGTCATGCCATGACACACCTTTTTTCGTTGGTTTCTGATGCCGCAAGTCACTGCCCAAGCATCAGATTTCGACGAGTATGGAATGAGACCGGCCTCGCCAAAATGTAATCCTTTCCTAACCATAACCAAGTGGTTTTTGTGCCTAAATCTAACCACAAGTCTGCCACAACATTGTTGATTTTTAAATTTGCAGTGTATCTGCTACATAAAAACATGCAAATGGAAAAACATTTTTTTTTTGTGGTGACTGGGCAGAGATTTCACTATCGCTATGATAACTGATCATCACAATGCAATCCACTAAGCCTTATGTGCAGTCAAAGCACCAACTTACATTAAAAGGAAAATCTTGTGCGTATTGAAATTTGGTGAGAGTTTGTGGTGTATGTCAGCTGCAAACATTTGCTTGTAGGGTAAGCATGTTGAGTGGGTTTTGATGGCAGTGGTGGTCAAAAGGTAACTGATTATCTTGCTCAAAGTGTAACCAGTAATCTTAACAAAAGCAGCATCCAAACTGAATAGCATCTCACTTACTTTTAGCCTTTTTTTTCAGAATTAAACTGTTAAACAGGAGCTTAAAAAACATGCCTTTTAGATTCATGGAGCATCTTCCTCTGAAGCAATCTAGCATGCTTCACTAAGCAGGCCATCTCTGTTTTACTTTACTTTGGGACTCCCACAGGAAAATCCTAAAGGGTCAGAGATGAATGGCATTTAGTTTGTGGCACTTAAATATTTAAATGCACTTGCAACCTCAACAGCAACAACATGCTGCTTATTCCAAAAAATACACAGGCCTTGCTGTGCAAAGTTTTCCCGGAAAACAATTTCCTGCTGATTTAGGACATCCAGTAGTTTGTAAAGATTTACATCTACTGTTAGTATCCACCCCTCGTGTCATTGTTACTCTACAGGCAGCTGCTTTTTATTGTACATTTAGTTGCAATGACCAGCTGGCTGTATAAATGACCAGCTGGCTGTACATTATCCCGCAACACAGCTACTTACCAAAGGTGTTTAATTATAAATAATAGTGGAAAAATCCTCCATGTCGTTACCATTGTTTAGTGTGTGCCAGCAGGCCAGCCAGTTAAACTCGATAGCTGTGTTAATTGTCACTGTTCATGAACTGGCTAAAGGTGTTGCAAGTTAATCAGCTTTGAAACAGTTGCAGTGTGAACATGTGTACTATATTGTGATGTAAAAATGGTGGTTTATTGTAGATTATTGATGCACTGACACAACATATAAATATATCCTCCCTTCCAACTTCTCTTTTCAGTTCTCTATATATATGTTTCTTGTCGTTCTCACCCACTCCAACCTCCTCCTCCCTTTCTTACCCTTTGCCTAACCTTACAACTCCTCTCTTTCACCTCCTCTTTCTCCTCCTCTAATGTGTTTCTTCTGTCTCCAGGAGGCAGACAGCTGCCAGGATTGTGGCGGTTCGGGCTGCGCTCCCTGCTCTCTGTGTCACGGTAGCAAGCTGTCCATGCTGGCGAACCGCTTCAATGAGTCCATCAGTGATCTGCGTTGCCAAGCCTGCTACCCCCATGGTCTGGAGAAGTGCCAGTCCTGCTCCAGCAAATAGCACTGTTTGGCTGACACCCATGTCTGGCAGAGAGAGTGAGTGAGTGAATGAGAGTGTGTAGCTGTGAGTGAGTGTGTGCCCGATGTGCTATGGGTTTGTCACAATTGTCTCAGCGGCAATATTGCTCTAATCCAAAGTGTTCTTGGTGGGGCGTTTCGAAGCACTACTAGGAAACATAAGCCATCATTGGAAAGGGGGAATTATGAATTGTGCAGCGGGCAAAAAATCATAAAATACAATTACTGTGTGCAGTGAACATGGCTTGCGATAACACAAACGCATAATCACTTTTTTGTTGTCAGGCTATTTTGCATCTGCACCCTTCTTTCTGATAAAACCGGGTTCCACGACAGAGTTATCAGTTAAATTAAAATGATGCAAACATTTTGCTCTTTATTTCATCTACTGGGAAGGCTGCCCTGTTCCTATCTCCTGTCTCTGTTCACCAGAGAGAATGAAGCCCTTTGTATCCCAACATGTTGTACTATACGAGGGTAACTGATGCTTTAATTTTTTTCTTTGTCAAAATAGGGGGAGAGGAGACAGGGAGATAAAGAGTTTTAGATGGAGGGATAATAGGAACTACAGCCAATATGAGAGATGAGAGCGAGTCAAAAGGAGACAGCTGCATAAATGGCAATAAAATAAATCAAGTTTGATCAAGTGCACTCCACCCAAACAATGGCAAAATGCATTCCAGCTTTAAGGAAGGTGACACAGAGGCACTATTTAGCAAGCTACTGGTGTCAGTGAAGAGTCAGTGTCACACTTTTTAAAGCCACATTTAAAAAAAAAAAGAAATACTGACTTTGGGTTGAATATCACTTTACGATGAGATGAGAAGAAAAAGAGAACAGTGAAATAGTTGATAATATAACTGTAGGCCTGCTCAGTAGGTTAAATGATGGCAATTATAATGTTTTCTTTTATTATTTTTTAATAATCTCATTCTCAGGTTATTGCCATTAAAATTAGTTTCAAAGCTTTACCCACAGTTTTGGTATATGAATGAAATAAAACACCTAATTACTTTTCAATGCCTCCTTTTATTGTGTCCATTAACTGCTGAAAGTTGTGCTTTATTTATTTGTATTCATAGGCGTAGATTTCATGGGGGATGCAGGGGACAAATTATAATGGAAAGGAACAGAGGACTTTTAAATTAAAGACATTTACACCATAAATTAATGCAGAAAGTGCTCAAATGGGTGAATTAAATATTCACCAGAGAGCAAGAAATTAAGTTTTTAATGCAAAATTTTCAAGAAGTGAACCCCCAAACCGTTTTTTACATATGTGTCCCACCCTGCGTTGTAATGAAGCCTACACCCCTGTTTGTACTGTATTACTAACACACACATTATTATAACAACAACACTCTTAGGGGGCGTACACATGCCGTGTTTTTTGCACCCTTTAGACTCAGTGTTTTCAATGTACACGTGCGGCAGGCGTGCCCAAACATGAGAGCAATGCCATCGCGACGCGCACATGTTCCCAAGCGCCTATTTTTTTAGGGCGCAATGGCTGCTCCCCGAGATAAACAGAGTTCAACTTTTGGAACCCAGCAGCACACACCGCATGTCATGTGATGAGCAACAACCAATCACAGCCGACATTTATCTTTGCTCTCTTCCATAAGTATGTGTCAGTAGTAAATATGGAAAAGTTGATCATTTTGGTGCAGGGCTGCCAGAGCTTTACATCTGTCCCATGGACGATATGCCCACACACTTATAAACAGCACCTGGAAGAAGATCAGCTTTGCACTCAGGATTTCGGCTAAATAGGCTATGATAAGGTGCCACCGCACTCTTAAAAGCAAGTTTTCCAGGCGGTTAAGGACACGGAATTTGTACAGCCCCATAGACTGTATGTAAAAATGGACAACACATCTCCACCCCCACTGCACAAAAAATGAAGCCAAAAACTTCTGGATCCAGCAGCTGCCATTTTATACTGGTGACATTATTTGGAGCCAGAGTGTTCCCAATAGTGATCCCTGCAGCATCAAGCTCCAACCCATACACCAGTCTGACCAATTGTGAACAGCGCCATTGATCATGAGCACACTGATTGATACACATAGCTGTCAGTCATGACATCAGACTCCCTTTTTATAGCATCAAAAAACTCATTAAAAACAATTGATAAAAATAACCCCAAAAAAACAACATACATCAGCGTGATAAGAACTATCGAAAATGACAGAAACCATCTTTGGGAAAAAATGATTCAACATGTACTTTGGCCTTTTAGTCTGGCCCATGTCCCATCTGCTAACATAGACGGGGCAGGGTTTATGGCCTATACTGCAGCCAGCCACCAGGAGGTGATTGAAATGCTTTGCTTTTGTTACTGGGAGCTGTCATGTCGTCCATCTTTATTACACAGCCAATGACAACACCCCTGACTGACATTCTTAATGATTAAAATGTAGCTTATCTAGTCTATAAAGATCGTGAAGGTCATGGACAGTCACCTTATGTTTTCTTGCAGTGTGCATGAGAATGAGGAATCATTCTCTTGTGTCTTCTCTGAGCCTCATAAGTCAGAAGTGTCTGTACATCAAACATGTCTGATTCTGGACAAATCTAAATGTAGACAGAGCTGCATCAGAATTCTAACAGCAACGTCTGCGACTGTAATGTGTGAAAGTCATTCCTTAAATGTTTGAAGTGTTTTCACAGTGGGTTAGGGAGTGTTTATTTGTGTGTTCCCAGCTTGAAAAGCAAACGAAACGTAACAATAAACACAAATGCAACACGCTGCATAATTCCCAGTCATTGCATTTTCATCATTAAACCTCAAATCAGCTGCAATCAAGCACAATGTTTTGTATTGTGCCATTAAACAGGATGATTCAACGAAAAAAGAAACCAAATTAAATAATATCGCCTCAGTAGCAAAGGGTTGTAGAGTGATAGTTTTCAGCTCTGAGTGATCACCTTCATGCAATTATGCACTTCATCTGTGGCGACATCAGCATTTTCCAGGATGACTAACCCATTACAAGCTACCATAAATCTGATTTAAAACATCAGATAGTGATGTTAACCACATTAATTTTGCATTTGTCTTGTGTTTGCAGATGGGTGTAGGTGGAGTTACAAGTTTTTGAAAGCAATGCAGTAACAAAGCCCCTCTAATATCCCTACCTGCCTTGTATTCGGATGTGAATTGCACTGAGCCATAGGATATTTTGCAGTGGCTGCTGAAATGGCATTTTTTCTTACCACTATCCTTATGCTGCAAGGCAGAGATGATCAATCAAAATCAGTGTTAGCAGCTGAAAGCACTGACCACATTTTCTACGGTGTTGGTTGCCCAAAGTCGCGGCAGAACAAGCACCCCCAGACCATTACTGCCCGCTATCTCTGCCCCTATACCTATCTTTGTGCTGGCATTTCCATTATTTTGTCCTATTATGTTAGATAGCCTCACACTCAGTTAAAGACCAGACTGTATGGCTTATCAGCAGCCTGGCCAAAAGCCCCATCAGCAATCAAATGCCTGCTATTTCTGGGATGAGAGGAGGAACCTGAATCTCCAGTCTCCCTCTTTTTCATTCCACTTTCTCTCCCTCCCTCTCTCCCTCTCTCTCTCTAACTGGTCTGCTAAAAAATCTGCCACCCATACTGTTGAAACTGAGCTTTGTCATTTCAGCTCCCATTCTCACTTAGTATTCCACAAGGGAGCCAAAGTGAGGCAAAATTGGGTCACAGAACTGTTCTTGGCCTCGTCTGTCCTGCAGGACCAACAGTAGGCTTATAAAGGTGCAGGTAAAAAACACACAAGTGTTTATACTATATACTGTGGGTTTGCAGTGCATAAAGCATATCAAAAAATCCCCACACATGCTCCAGATGAGTCTTACAAGAATAAAAAAAGATATCTCTGGATTCTCAGGGTTTTGGTGCAGTGCAGGAAAGGGGAGATTATACAAATAGAGGAATCTGGAGCATGGTAGTATGGTAGTTGTATGCACATCAAATTCAGAGATTCAGTCTTCTATCAGCTTGAGTAGTATTAATATACGATGTTTCAACTCATCAGGCAAATGACCAACATGACAAAGTGCAAGGTGTATACAAGCACAAAATATACTACATTATGCTGATGATCAACTAATTAAACTCTTTGAATAAGTGCAGTTCAGGCAGGACACAATGACAAGCTCAGCTCACATCCCAGCTACATCAGCTGATCTCAAACAGCCCAATCAACTGATGGAGCAGCTGACTGATGGAAGGGAGTCAGCTGATAGATCACATGATTCCTTTCTATGCAACCAATTGGTGAAACTCATTCAGGGCGCCCTATTTAAACTGCTCTGGCCTGCCTACTGTCGCTGCTTCCTCTGCAAGCCGTTTTGCAACCCACCTCCACCCCAGCCCCTCCTTTTCATGTTGTGTCTGACTTATCAATGCCATTTCTGTTTGTCATTGATGCTGCTCTGTTCTGTTCTGCTGCTCTCTCTCTGCTTTAGGCTTTCCATGTAGGCACGTGGAAGGGCAGGGAGGTTTGCTCTCTCTGCGTCAGGCTTTCTCGTTCGCACATGGAAGGGCAGGGAGGTGTGCTCTCTCTGCCTCAGGCTTTCTCGTTCGTGCATGGAAGGGCAGATAGGTGTGCTCTCTCTGCCTCAGACTTTCCATGTAGGCACGCAGAAGGCTGGAGAGATGTGTTCTCTCTGCCTTAGGCTTTCCACATAGGCGAGTGGAAGAATCCTCAGTGAGTCCATTAGGAGACAGGATACTGAAAAAAAATAAATAAAAAAAAATTCTGGGGGTCTAACACTGAAAACACCTTTTTGTAATCCACTCCTGTCTTTGGGCCTCTTGACCTCAGTGTACCTACGTGACAAAAAATGTCTTCTTGACAAAGTTACTCACAAAGTTTGGGAGCTATAAACCAGCCTGTGGACACTCCATTGCTTGTACCTTTCTTGTATTTGTTATTTGTATTGTATAAAAACCTGAAAATGTGCTTGGTAAAACATACTAATAAATTTGACTTGACTGAAAAGATTACAATGTTGTGACGGTGATCATACCCCTCTATTAGTAACACAGCTCTTAACCTGTCCACAGTTTTACAGCTCTTCAAAGCAATACAGAAAATACCTGACAAGCTTTTATAGACATATTCACTGACTTTTGTTTACTACTATGGGTGGACACATACCACCCACACATGTAACACCACTACATCCGCTCTTCATATGCTATACTGTATTGTGGAACAATACATAAAATTGCCATTTATTTGATATCTCCATTATCAAATAATAGCCTGTTTAATCACAGCAGCCAGCAAACAATGGCTTATGAATATAGAGGGAAAGGCTTTTCCCCGGTGGCAGCATCATCATTTATGATGCTTTATAGATATATCTGCGATCTCTTAAAGCCCATTTGTAATATACGACACAGGAAGCAGACTGGGAGCAGACTGGGTACATTAATCATAAATTCTCATGCAGGAATATTTTGCACAGTGTGGAAGTGAGCCACATTTAATCTGCGACCGCGTCTGTTTTACGCTCTCCCTCTCCATCACTTTCCTTTTGTTTCTCCACACACATCATTATAATGGATGGATCTCTATGAATCTCTCTTGCGTAAATCACCAGCAGCCCACCTTATTGAGCTTATTATTTGCCATTAATGCAGAGTTTGGTGTTAATCCTGGTCTGCAGGCCTTCCACGCTGCCGAGAGATAAACAAGAGCTAAACAAGAAGTAACAGACCTCAGACACGTGCCTGTTCCCTTGGGTTGGAGCAGCATGGTGGTGTAGTGATTAGCCACACTGCCCTTGAATGGATGGATCGGGCTTTAAGCCTCCATCACAACAAGTATCATTTGACAAAACACGTCTTTTTTACTGAACCTGACCTCTGACCTGTGTTGTGTTATTGCATTCATTATTATCTCACATTTCTTACAGCATCGTCAAAGTAAATGTATGAAGAAAAACTTGATATTCTGACGTCAAAGAGGATCAAGAATCAAATACAGTACATGGTATTCATTTAACTATCATGTTCTGTTTAAATTAAGTAATGAGGGTTATGATTTTGATACATAGCATGTGTTTTTCAGACATTTTCCCACAGAGAAAACTCTGGAAATTCTCCTCTGAGTTTAACACATCAAAAGTGAAAACATCAGTTTCCCATAGGCTGTATTTTCACATGAACTTAACATGTCACATATGATTAATTCACATACTCTGTTAGCACATGTAGTATTTCAGATTTTACATTTTACAAAACAAGTCTTACATGTTGACGATTACAAGTAAGCACAGAAAAAGCATCTCCAAGATGTAACAGGACACGGTTCTCTTCCTCTGGGGTGTTGGGTTTTCTGCCTTGTGGTATAATTGTACTTGATACATTATGTATGGTAGGACCACACCATGTATTAGCAAATGAGATGACACTATCAAATATCACTATGTTTGTATAACATTGACACTTTGACATCATGTGTCCTGCATGGTTGGTTGGTCTGGTGGAAGTATCAGTTTATTCACTAACAAAGACCACACCAATAAGGTAAAGATTTCGAATGGTTTATTGCGTATGATGGATTATGGGTTCGGAGGAAAGCGTGAAGGGGTGAGGATGGAGGAATGAGAGAATGAAAGGATGAGAATGAAGGGATGAGGGTCGAGGGTCGAATGGATGAATGATTAGGGATGACAGGATAAGGATCAAGGGATGAAGAGTGAGGAATGAAGGGATAAGGGATGAAGCAATGAGGGTCAAGGGCCAGATGGATGAAAGGTTAGGGATGACAGGGTATGGATCAAGGGATGAAGAGTGAGGAATTAAGGGTTAAAGGATGAAGGGATGAAGGGGTGAGGGTCAAGGGCCAGATGGATGAACGGTTAGGGATGACAGGGTAAAGATCAAGGGACGAAGAGTGAGGAATTAAGGGGTGAGGGATGTAGGGATGAGAGGATGGGGGTTAAGGGCCAGATGGATGAAAGTTTAGGGATGACAGGGTAAGGATCAAGGGATGAAGAGTGAGGAATGAAGGGGTGAGGGATGTAGGGGTGAGGGGATGAGGGTCAAGGGCCAGATGGATGAATGATTAGGGATGACAGGGTAAAGATCAAGGGATGAAGAGTGAGGAATGAAGGGTTGAGGGATGAAGGGATGAAGGGGTGAGGGTCAAGGGCCAGATGGATGAAAGGTTAGGGATGACAGGGTAAGGATCAAGGGATGAAGAGTGAGGAATGAAGGGATGAGGGGATGAGGGTCAAGGGCCTGATGGATGAAAGGTTAGGGATGACAGGGTAAGGATTAAGGGATGAAGAGTGAGGAATGAAGGGATGATGGATGAAGAGAGGGAAGACTGAGGGTTGAGGGATGAAGGCTGGGTTTCTGAGTAGCAAGCGAGCACGATGATGGATGTGTTGGGTCGAAGGCGAGAAACCAGGAGGGATCCCGGGAGTGATACTGAGTGGGGGAGTTGTCTCTTCGTGAGCTCGGATTCAGCTTGGGATAGAGCCCCCACTGGTTCCTGGATGCAGAAAGGAGCAGAGAAAAAGATGTAAGAAGCGAGAAGGTATTGGGTGGGTGGGATGTGAGAAATGTGTCGAAGAGAAAGAGAATGCATCAGGTGTGCTTAAATACTTTTGGGCGATAAATGGGATGCATTTGAGGCGTGGTCTTTGTTCCAGAACCTAAAACTACATGAAGTGAATTTATAAAGCAATTCCTCAAATTCACCCCAAAACACCAGGGGTGGAAGTAACAAATGACATTTACTGTACTTGTACTTTTTTTTGGAATAATTTTACTGTCCTCAAATATGCTTAACCTCCATTATTCAAGGCCGTAGCCAAATGTGCCAGCGGGTCTGACACCTTGGCAAAATATCATTTATTTTCACAATTACATTTCCAGCCCAAAATAATGTATTGACATTAATGTTACCTTTGATGCATGTCCTGACGGAGGTGAGGTGTAATTATTGGTACAGTCTTAAAATAGATTGGAAAGTGATGAAATAAAGACACAGTACAGTGTTCGTCATTGATTGTACCCACAGCAATTAAAATATTTTTATTTTTCTTAGCAATAAGTTTGAATATTAGGTAAATATTATCATTACTGCCCTGTAAGATTTGCTACTTTCTTTATCTTACTGAGTAAAATGAAAAGTAAAACAAGTCCTGATAAAGTTAGGGTCCAGCTGTTTTACATTGTTTTGCATTGTTTTACTCTGTATAAGTAAAACAATGCAATGTAAAGCAGAATTATCATGAGTTAAGATTCACATTATTGCACCTCAGCATAGTTTAAAAAGAGCAAAAGGTTGCATCTACCATAATTACAGTAATCAGTGATATAATTCAGCACCCTGCCAGCATGCTGAGTGACCCAAATCAAACACACCTGACAGGTGCATGCTGGGTATAGCTGCAATCATATAGCTGTGATACCAGCTTTCACTGAGGGAATTTTAATGAGGCGCGTGAGGCCTTTGTGAGGGACAGAGTGGACTGGTAATACTGGGAGGGGCACTCAGTGGACTGGTAATACTGGGACAGAAAAGCAGAGTGGACGAACCTGAAGCAGACTGAGGAGGAGAGTGACGTTCACACAGTTGAGTGCGACAACAAGCTAACTGTGACGGTTGTTTATTACGTCAACGCTGCCTTTTAAGGTAGCGTTGGGTGCGCGTGTGCTATTTTAAAAGTGCGCAGTTGTCTTTTTGCGCCGTTGTGTAACGTATGTTTGTGGCTGCATCATTGTGGTCAGACGAAACTGAACAAGACGGCTGTGTAATTGGTAAGTTAACTAGCTTATTCACAAGCTGCAAAGTGCCTCAGAAAGAAAATTAATTGTTTGTTTGGACGCAAAGGGCTCTGTTGTATGATATGGATATGCAGTGGTGAAAACAGGTAACGTTAGCCTACATTTACTCAAGTTCTGTAGCCTACTTTAGAACAAATGTATAGTACTTAAAGTACTTTGTGACAACAGAATACAATACAAAATTCAATAAGTAAATTGACTGAAATCACTAAGGCTTTATTGGTCCCTAGGGGAAAATGCACAAGCTGTGCAGCAGTATGTAAAGTAATATATGTATTGGCCACTTTATTAGGTACACCTACAACTGCTCATTAATGCAAATAGCTAATCAGCCAATCACGTGGCAGCAACTTAATGCATTTAGGCGTCTAGACATGGTCATGACGGCCTGCTGAAGTTGAAGCCGCGCATCAAAATGGGGAACAAAGGTGATTTAAGTGAGTTTGAATGTGGTGTGGTTGTTGGTGCCAGATGGGCTGGTCTGAGTATTTCAGAAACTGCTGCTCTACTGGGATTTTCACATACAGCCATCTCTAGCGTTTACAGAGGATGGTCCGAAAATGCCTTGTTGATGCCAGATGTCAGGGGAGAATGGCCAGACTGGTTCAAGATGATAGAAAGGCAACAGGAAGTCAAATAACCACTGGTTTGGTCTGCAGAAGACCATCTCTGAAGGAACAACGCATCCAACCTTGAAGCAGATGGGCTACAGCAGCAGAAGACGACACCAGGTGCCACTCCTGTCGGTTAAGAACAGGAAACTGAAGCTACAATTCGCATGGGCTCACCAAAAATGTTGCCTGGTCTGATGAGTCTCGATTTCTGCTGCAACATTCAGATGCTAGGGTCATAATTTGGCGTAAACAACATGAAAGCATGGATCCATCCTGCCTTGTATCAACGGTTCAGGCTGGTAGTGGTGGTGTAATGGTGTGGGGGAGATTTTCTTGGCACACTTTGGGCCCCTTAATACCAACTGAGCATGGTTTAAACACCACAGCCTACCTGAGTATTGTTGCTGACCGTGTCCATCCCTTTATGACCACAGTGTACCCATCTTCTGATGGCTACTTCCAGCAGGATAACGCACCATGCCACAAAGCTCAAATCATCTCAAACTGGTTTGTTGAACATGACAATGAGTTCACTGTACTCCAATGGCCTCCACAGTCACCAGATCTCAATCCAATAGAGCACCTTTGGGATGTGGTGGAACGGGAGATTCTCATCATGGATGTGCAGCTGACAAATCCGCAGCAGCTACATGATGTCATCATGTCAATATTGACCAAAATCTTTGAGGAATGTTTCCAGCACCTTGTTGAATCTGTGCCACAATGAATTAAGGCAGCTCTGAAGGCAAAAGAGGGTCGGACCCAGAACTAGCAGGGTGTACCTAATAAAATGGATATAATAATGAAATTTAATGTTATGGTAAAAATGCATACTTTACTTCAGTAGGTCTTTCATGTGACATTATCATTATACATTTTTTTATTTACACACCGTCCACCTTCTTTCCTTGTTTAAAAAATGTAACTTCACTGCACATTTTAACTGACCTACTTTTTACTTTTATCTAAGTGCTTTTAGCAGTTTTACTTGTGTTTGAGTAAAATGTCTTTGAAGTAACAGTAATTGAGTATAATATTCTAGTAGCGTACTCTCTCCAGCCCTGCTTATCATAGTGTGCTGGGGCTAGGCTGTATGGAAACACCCAGAATACTAAAAGCATTCTTACTCTGCGGTGTCAAAGACACACTAAAACTGTGGCGAATCTTTCAAATTACATCCCTGGGTTCCACCTCCCAAGTCTGAAACGTCTAATGAATCTATCCTTTCCCAGTCTGCACACCTGCTCACGCTGAGAAAGGGAGCGAGGGAGATTCAAGGAGTTAAAGAACAAATTAAAGTCTCCCCATTGCTTTTCAAGCACACTCAACGATTGCTCCTCTTACTGCCTCCCAATTCCCATTTTAGAGGCTTGACTGGCAACTTCTGTGTTCATGTGTATGATGGGAGGAGAAAAGCATACTACCATGAGACACAGAGAATATAATTTTAAAATTCATGGAGATGAGTCATATTATATTGTTTCACTGCAGTTATATCAGAAATTGTAAAAGATTGGATTTGTATATTAGCTGGAACTGAATGTGTTGTTAAACTATAAAAAAAAGGTTATAGACATGGTTTAGACATGATAGGTTCGTTCAAAGGAAAATGCTTGTCATTAATTCAAATCGATTGATAATCTGTGAATTATGGAGTTAATTCACCTAACCCCTTTTATAGGCACATAATAGTTTTAACAGTGTTCATTTCTTTCTGTCAGGAAACAGGACCAATGGTGGAAGTAGTGTAGTGTAGTTGTAGGGAGGAAGTTGAGGTGGATGTTGGGCATAAGTTCAGAGGGCTTGGAGGTTTCCGAGGACCTGATGTGAAAAGCCCGGAAAAGCCCCTACTTCTGGAAAAAGTGCGTTCATCGCCTCACATCGGACCTTGGACATAAACAAACAAACTTGCATGCCCGCAAGAAGATTTTCGCTCTCCTGTGTTGTGTTCAACGAGAACGCATAAATCTGTAGCCCAGTGGAGCTTGGCTGATGTTGTTAGCCTTTTTGGCTAAATGAAGAGGACAAAGACATTTTGCTAATGTATGGTGTTGGCAATGTTACTAATTCTAAGTATAATTATACACGGAATGTACAAATTACATGTAGCAGTGGAGAATTTGCTTAAAGACTTCTTTGAGATGCGTTTTTTTACCCAAGAAAAATTATTTGACTCACCGGTAGCGAAGGGGGCTGCCATTGCTGTAATGTCATGCCACGTCAACTCTGGGTCCTCGGGTTGCTACACTTCCACACGACGTTCCGAGCGAAAAATTCCGCACCGACCACGTGTTCAAAGCACTTTTCCCCCGAGTTAATGGTCAGGATCTCGGAACCTCCAACCTTATGAACGCCACTTTAGAAAGCAATGTCATTTTGACACGGAAGACTGCTGTTCACACCTTGTTTCCCACCACCAGTCAACTGTTGTTTTTTTTAACCATGACTGTGATCTTTGCCTTTAACTGTGACCATATTGGTCGTACTTTTGTTTGTAGAACTTCGAAGACAGTGGTAGAAACTTGGGATCCTAGGAATGCCAAGATAAATGGACTAAAGCAAAACAGACTGCACTAATTCACATCATGATTCTTTAATTTTTACTGAAAATAACAATGTATGTAATCACAATATTTTTAGAGATGCAATAATCACATAAGTCCTCATACATAGTGGTTTTAAGTTGCCATGTTTGTTTTGACAAACATAGTAAAAAGAGTGCTACCTAACACACATGTGAAGATATTTACAGTAATTATCATATTTTCACTACTAAATCTTTCTCCAGTGAATTTCCATTATCACCACATTGTACATAATGCTGCTGTTGTTGTGCATCTCACCACTAAAAGGATTTTTTTCTTAATGAAAAATCAAGTCCATGAACTTAAAACTCTATCAACTAGATGCATGAAGCAGATTGTCAAGGCTGCTGCTCAGGACATCAATGTATTCTTGTTAGGGCTGGGCGGTATGACAAAATTTTCATATCACGGTTTTAAGAAAAAATGATATCGGTTTCACCGTATTTCACGGTATTTTGCTCAGGTTTGGCCAACTTGACATGCTGCTGTATTGTGCTATGGCCTCCTATTCAAGTGCCGGAATTTGTTATTTACCTGACAACGCCTGAACGCAACACACGCGCCGCTCCATTAGTACTGTGCTCGGTTATAACTGTCTCGGACTCGGGACGGGTCGTCTTCGGTCAGGAAAATGCGGCTCGAGCCATGCTCTAGTGTGCTCACCTGTATGTGTGCGCTTTGTGTGTGTGTGTGTGTGTGTGCGTGCGTCGGGGCAAAACTGCGCCGTGCGCGATACAGAGGGCAGAGGAGAATTGTAAATGGCGGTGCGCCGCTGCTAGTTGCATATAAGGGAAACACTGCTCTTTTTGGTATGAGTTCTTCTGGGTCATCGTGTACAGTTGCTTTGCTTTCAGGACTCTCTCCGGCAGCCATTCTCACCTTTAAACTTTTCTATATGCTCTCACTCTTACCCGCTCAAGCGTGCCTGTGGTGTGCAGTGGTGAAATGGGTCCCCGCTGAAGCACTTTCCCGCCCCGCACGTTCCGGACGTTGTTTGGGCTATTCACCGGTATTGCGGTATGTGAAAAATTCATATCATAATGAAAATAAATACCGGTTATTGGTACGAACCGGTATACCGCCCAGCCCTAATTCTTGTATTAGCATTTGCTTATGTTTCCAAGTAATTTCACAGCCATTATTTTATTTAAAGTGGCTAAAACATGCACACTGGTCCTGAAGCCAAAGGGCGAGTTTAATTGTTCAAGCTTAAAAGAACAGAGGGTAAATGTTCCCCCCTGAGCAAACACAGACCAGTGTAATCACAATCTCAGACAGTACTTGCTTCATGCTGCAGGAAATACAAAAAATTTCCTCACACACTGAATATTTATCAGTCAAAATGGGCGTCTAAGCAAAATCGATCTCCAAACAAAATCCCAAGTGGATGATGGAATTCAGAAACTTAGGAGCCAAAGTTTATCCACCAGGAAAAACTGGATTTAATTTCTCAGTATGTAAATGGGTGAAAATAGTGTAACTGCATTAAAATGCACAGTGCCTTATCTTGTTTCTCTCTATTTCCTTTTGTTTTTTAGACTAGTCAAATTTACCAATTATGATTTAGAAAGCTCCAGATACATACAATCCTCTGGACACCTGTGCTGATAAGGACTTGCTGATTGAAATCTTGTAAAACCCTCTGTGTTATTTTTGCCTTAAAGAAAGAAAAGATGGCCTTCTCCTGCATGTTTGGTATTCTTGCAGAGAATCATATCGGAGTAGGAAGGAGACCATTCATCCCATAAATGGTTACAAGCAGCAGCTGTATATGATTCAGCAGGGAGCACAAAAACCCACACGGCGCTGTACAGCCCAGAACCCAACAGACACATAACACTGAGATATGGGATATACAGAACGCGCGAGATGAGAGATATGATCGCAAAGTGTGGTAATAAGGACTTGAGGAGATGAGAGAATATCAGTCAGTCCAGTCAGTGGGCAGCAGGTAGCAGCAAAGCATTACCAGCAGAGCCGAGTGCTGGTCAGATTATAAAGCACGACTCATTGTCTGTAATGACTGTGATTGGTGTTTGTATGTCAGCTGATTCTGATCAGCTGGAGGTGTGCGTGACTACAGTGTGGAGTTACTGCGATGCCTCATTGGTAATCATCTCAGTAACTCCCTCACTGAGCTGATTTTATGTTTGTTTTATTAACTCTCGGCTGATTATATGAGCTCCCACCACCATCTGTCTCACACAATGTAAATATGAAGGCTGTTATTCCTCAGCTGATCTGACTGATGACTGATGAAGTGTTTTTTTCTTCTTCATTGTCATTCACCTCTATTATATTTCTGCCTGTTTCAGTATTTTTGCTGCTTAGTTAACTTGTCTTTTATCTGCTTGTTTCGGTCTATTACACAGTTTCATGTCTTCCTGCATTGACAGCAATTTGTCTCATTTACAGCAAACATTTGTGCTCTCAACATTGATTGTATAATATTGAATTATTAACAAGTTGTTAGTGATTTGGAGTTTGAAAATGACTGCATGAAAAGAATGCAAACTGTTGGCAACTCCGAACAAATCTGTCACTGCAGTTAACTACATTATCTTGCCATCTCTATAGCACATTTTCGGACAAACATGCATCTGGCTTGTTCATGTATTTGAGTCTGTATTTGCATTATAATGCACAATTTGGCACATATTGCATTTTCCAGGATGAAAACAACAAATCATCTTTGTGATTCATCTTAGGTGTATATGAAAGGTTGTTCAGAGTTCTGTTGATTGTATCTTTTGTTTCCTCCCCTAGTCCTGACCCTGCCATGCTTTCTCTTTACCTCCAAACCCGAAGGTGATACCTCGATGCCACTGCTGAAGGGTGAGAATGACTGAAGCACCCACACTGCTGTCTCCTGCAGTCCTCACTCTGCATGTGCTGCACTTTGCCCTCCTTATAATGCATTTGCAATTATTACGGTTAGAAATATCTAACACACCAGAAATGGAATCCATTGACTTACTACTGTGAAGAAAGATACAATCCATGGCTCCTTCCTGGGCGGAGACGCTACTACTCAAAAAGTCTATATGCATAACATTGAGGTTGCTGTAGTTCAAAATAGAATATTTCATCCTTGCAGATATGGTAATGCGTCCATCATAACCATGAATAGCCCTCTTTACATTAAGAATTTAAACTATTTTGAATCAGATAAATAGTAAAGGATGCAGACACAAAATAACAGTCCACTTAAATCTATTTATACATTCAGAATGTACTGTATGTGCTCAATTGCAAGAGCTTTAAAGGATGTACACATGCATCTTTAACTGAGGTCAGCTCAGGATTGCAGGAAAAGTTACAGCACATGCAGCTTACTTTGATAACATTTCATGCTATTATAAATGATTTCAGCAGATGACACGAGCAGGTAATCGCTCTTTGGGCCCCAGTGCGAGAGTATGACCCTCTGACCTCTAACAAACACACACAACAGAGTGAAAAACCTGTTCCCTCCTTCGTTAATCAAGCCACTTCACAGAAACAGCAGGCCGAGAGGGTCAGTGGAAATGAGGGCTCAGTTTTACAATCAGTTTAATGTGGCATGTGCTATAATAAAGATGGTGATAATGATAGGCCAGACAAAGACAATGGTTAGGTCATTTTGTATGTTCCTGTCCTGTTCATCCAATCTATCCTATCCAAATGTACCCCATCCTACGATCTGACAACACTGAATGACCTGGAAGCCGCAAAACTGAAACCAAATATGACTGGCAAGCCAAAACTACATCGAAACTTTGTACCTAAAGGCCCTAACACACCAAGCCGACGGTCCGCCATGGGTCAATGTTGGGCCGTCAGTGAATGTCTGTTGCCCTGGTATTTGCAGTGTGTCCGGCACTGTGCACTGTGTGATTTAGTATGTTGAATTGCCTTTGGAGATGGCGGAGCCTGTGTGTGAGTGAAATCACTCTGATTGGCAGATCATCTCAGTGGAAGATAAGAGAAGCAGAAGTAAGGAAAGCAAACAAATAGCTAAATTTAAGAGGGCATGAGATTTGACGTGTGTAACGTGTTATTTTAGGTATGATTTTTTTTTGGTTATTGTGCTGTTTAGCAGAATTAGTTCGTAATTGTTTGTGTCATTTCACTGGTTAACAGGAAATTTGCTTTGTTCATTTGACATGTGGTTGTGTTATTGATAGAGCTGTACTGATACCGATCCCAGTATCGGAAATGCCTCCGAGGTATTGGCAAGTACAGCCTATGACCAGTCTGATACCACGTAATGCCTCATGTCATTACGCATACGCACGCTACAGGCAAACGAAACGGAAACAGAGTTTAAAAAGCATTCTACTGTAGCCTTTAAAATCTCTTTTTTCCTGGGGCATTGGTGGCGTGGTGGGTGGTGCTGGCGCCCCATGTGCGGAGATGGTGCCTCGCTGCAGTGGTCGCGGGTTCGACTCCGGCTCGCAACCATTTGCTGCATGTCATCTCCCCACTCTCTCTCACTCCCCCATTTCACTCTTTACTGTCAATTAAAGGCAAAAGCCCCCCAGTGTGTCTGGGCCCTAAGGATACATTGCGAGTCCAGCTTTCTTGTGGATAGGACTGGGTAATATATGGATATCATACAATGGGACTAGATATCGTCTTAGATTTTGGATGTGGTAATATTGTAAGTGTAATCTTTTCCTGGTTTTAAGGCTGCATTAAAATAAAATTATGCAATTTTCTGAATTTATCAGACTGCTCTGGTTGTTTTATCATTTGCTTTTACCCAGTTAGTCATTATATTCACATTACTGATAATTATGTATCAAAAGTCTCACTGTGCAAATATTTTGTGAAAGCAGCAGCAGTCAGCCCCACAATATTGATATCAAAATATTTGGCCAAAAATACTTTGAAATTTAAGTTTCTCCATATTGCCTTCTCCTTGTAAAATAGTGTTTCTTCTTCCATCTAAAATCATGCAACCCAAGACAATGTGAGAACAGATGTTGCTTGCTCGCTCACAATGTTTAAAATTAGAACAGTGAAACGAGGAATTATGAGAAATAATGTGAGGTTCTAAATCAGTTTGACTTCTCGTCCCTCTCCAATGAGAAATTTGTAAAAATTTTACCCGCAAAACAATTCCCTAATCTTAGCCACATGTCTAACTGCGAGGCGGTGAGTCAACCAGGCTATCAGTTGCCACCGGCTGCCAGTGCCACAGAATAATCACCATAATCCCACCACACCAGCCATGGCAGCCCCAGCCAAGCTGCTAGGAAGGTGCTCATCTTTGAAGAGCTGGAGTCCAATCAGCAAAGGAGATGGGGGGTGAGGCATCAATTTACACCCTGTTGGGCCGCTCTCCAACCTATCTTGGATTGAGGCAGACTGATGGAAACAGAGGAAGAGAGAGATGCTGTGATGGTAAAGGCAGCTGCAGCAGTAGATTACATTATGAGAGAGAGGCTGATTGATACAGAAGGATGGTTAATTTGGACGACAATGGCAGTTATAAGAATAGTTTTTGAGAGCTGTGGGCACAAGTGTGTGGTGTGAATGAGTGTGTGGGTTTGTGTTAGTCAGAATGTGATCATTTCACAGCTTTGGGACTAATGAAATTGTTTGTCTTGTGTTTTTACAAAGCTTTCGTATTCGTACCTTAAACAGTATGTCACCTACTAGATGCGTCTCAGCTAGAACCTAAGGAAGAGGAAGGCAAAAGCCACATTCTTTATAGATTTCTTTTTGATATTTTGTTTTTCCTCCACTGGCATTTCTAGACATAATAGCTGTGCACGGGGCCCTTTGATGTTCAACGTTAAGTGACCTAGGCAGTAACCATATCTGGACACTAGTGCTTGACATGATTGACATGGGTGAATTGCAAGCTTCTCAGCTGTCCATTGTATTCAGATCACCAAACCGCAGTGTCAACAGGCTCGTACACATTATGTGCTGTGACCTGAACAAAGCTGAAACTTGGTAAGGAAATATTTGTGGCTGATACAGGAAACTGCATCAGAAATAAAGTTGATGCACTTTGGGCTTAATTGTATGCACATCCTAAAACTACAAACAGTTTTGGTCAACTTTGGTTTAAGGTTCATCTGGAGTTTTAAGTGTGAAATTGTGCATTATGAAAATTATGCATAGCTCAAGGCTTAGTATATGATACGATTGGGAAAATTAAGTTGCCAAGTTAGTAATCTGTTTTATATACTTCAAAGAGCAGAGACAGGAAGGGATATGGTGAGGGGGAAAGACAGACAGAGAGGGAGAGAGATCTGGCAGGGATGCAGTGTTTTCCGTGTTGAGAGGTTAGAAATGGACTTCTCGTCAGGAGATGTGGAGACGCTTTGGGCGCTGTGCTGACTCTGATTTCTCCTTTTTGCAAGTTAACTCCAGCTAGCAGAGAACTTGCAAGGTGAGCTGAAGTGACAGCAGGAGGAGAGGCTTGAAAGAGTGGAGGAGTTGCTGCTGAGAGCAGGAATGGTGTGAGATTCGACTAGAGAGCCAGCTGGTGACAGAAACTACTATATTTTAACTTTTTTTTTTCTTTTTTCTCATTACTACGTGATTTTTTTCCACCTTAAATTAGCTCTAGTATAATGCTTACAAGGTGCCAAGTAAGCAAGTGTGTTCTTTTGACAGGCGGATGTCATGAGACCTCAGCATGTCATGAGATCCACAGTATTTTTATATTTTCTGTCAAGGGGGAAAAAGTGAAATAAAGAGCATATGTTGATGCCCTTGGGCCACAGCTTACCACAAAAATAAGATTTTAGACGGAGGCACACTGGAAAATTGCCTTACATTGACCATGTCTACGGCTATTTTTTGCTTAGTGAAGGGACAGATTTGAGGACAACTAGAGGGGAAACAGCCCATATTCACAATATAGAAAGTACCTGGAGAAAAAGTCTGCAAAGAAAACTAATTGTAATTCTTTGTGTTCTGAGCTGGGTGGTCCCTTTAACCACCTTAAAGGCAGGAAAGCAAATCATATGCCAGGGGAAGAGAGTTGGAGAGTCTGGTCCAACTTGCTGGCTGGGTGTTTCTCAAAGTAACACTAGAGGACTTTGAAAAGACTTTGAAAATAGGCTTCTTTTAAAAGACTAAAACTTGACACTATCTCATATCTAAAGACAACCTAGGTTTGGGGTCTTGCAGGGTCTTTATTTTCAAGACTACAACCAGATTCCTTGAGACGTTATTTCCCATCCTGCTCTTGTTAGAAAATGTTACACCAAATTCACTTTGAGAAATATCACATATTAAGAATTATCCCTTACATATCCACAAAAGCTCATAACTCTCGAAACACAAGATCAAAGGTGTCATATGTCGACAATCAAACTGTATTTGCATACAAACTTTATGTTTTGGCCTCAATTTGCTGCCAGACTCTGTTGGTTAGCTGAGTGGGAGAAGACCATGGTTATGAGAGGACCATTTCAAAATTTAAGATTTCTCACTACAATAAGTGCCAGTTGGTGGATCAGATACGTGCTGAATTAAACACAGACTTGTTCTCTCCACAACTCCACAAGTCTCTCTTTGTTTTCCACAGTCCAAGAGAACCAAGACTTGTTAAAGTTCTTGTGCCTCCCCGGGGTCCCCTCATGTCTACCCGGTCTGCTGCTTCTTGTTAAATGATGGAGAGAGTGCAGCTATTTGTTGTTGACAGTGTTCATGTCATTGAATTTCAGTATTTGCACAAGCCAAGACTAAACACTTATTATATTATTAAATATGTTTGATTATGTCAGAATGTCAAAATGAGGAAAAGACTGACCTAAGACAGTTAGGAAGGCTTTTTATGACCACCTTCCACCAAATGATCGAGATCACGAGCTTGCTAATAGACCTGGATCACTGTATGAATTCATTTGTTGTAAGGCTTGTCATCAGGGGATTGGGCTCAGGTGTGTCTCATTCCATGTGCCGATTGGATAGTACCCTCACTTCAATCACACCAATTGGCCTAGGAGCAGCTTGCGGCGCTGGTCTTAGTGCAACTCTATCTGGGCCTGCTTGGGCCGATTTCCGTAGTTCAGACTGATGACGTTCCCTTTGGGGCACGTATTACCATTTAATACTGTAGGGCAAACCGGTGTGGTTTAAGTTCTGTATTAGATGAACAGGCTGTGCTTTGGTGTGCACATGAATCTCTGCAGTCAACAGCAAAATCAAGCTGTGGTTCTGTGACTCTTTCTCTGAAATGTGCCTTTTGTGTCCCTTTGAGATTGAAGCAGGAGGTCGTCCTAAAAATAGAACTTTTTGTCAGTGGTGATAAAAAGAGCGTCGTCCATTAGGGGGCTGGAACACTGCGCTCCTACAATATGATTGGCATTTTACAGCCAATCTCTGTTCCTGAGATACCCACAAGTGCAAGAATAGATGGGAGAATATGTTTTACATGTGACAGGCTTAAATTATGTGCGCTGTATTTTAAAGGGCTGACTGGAAGGTCATCAGAGTGCAGTATCCGACAACAGTCAGAAGAAGATGAATTACTGAGGATGTGGAGGGATTTCTTTTTTGTGTGAGTGTGGGTGTTCATGTTTGTTGGATGTGTATATAGGTACGTGTGCATATTGGGAAAATTTCCCCATTTCAAGTGATATAATCTATTTTCCATCAGCGGTGAGGGCCCTTAGGTCCCTGGTTATCACACTGTTATGGGCCCTGAGCAACAGAATGACACCAATGTATAATATCACCCCTGTGCCCTATTTCTCAGAGGGAGAGACAGAGATCTCAGAAGAAATGTCTGTCTTTACTTTATGGCTGGATGTGAAATTTATATGTCTCGGCAGGTTGTATCTTTTTCCAGTTTAATGACCTCATAAGAACAGAGGATTCCTGTCGTAAGCTTTTGTCAAGCATGGAGCATGTTTGTCTTTGTTTAATTGAGTATTTCTTCTCATTTAAACAGGACAGACACAGATTGATTTGCCTTTTAACCTGCATATGATGAATAAAGATTGGTACTGTCCTCTTCGACAGAATCCATCAATTGTGCCACAGATCTTTTCTGAGGTGAAGCTGAATAGCTGTGTGTTACAAACGCTACGAGACAAATGACTTGCAGGTCTGGACAGTGAGAGGAAGTTAGAAATTGCTCGATGCTTGACTAACAGACGCTATTAGATACCACCAGATACCACAACAAGGACAGTTGTCAGAGCTATGATACTCGCATGTTCAATCCACCCCATTCTTAAAGCCTTTTTGTATTTGGGACCAAATCAAATTGTAAATGTAGCTTAATAAATAAAACGGTCCTTTTGATTTCAATGTATTTACCCATTTCTCTGCATCTTCCGCTCCATATCCTTCCTTCATTTACAACCTTATTTTCGGCAATGAATGTCTTAGCCAGTTTCTGCATAGATGCAAGAGACTCTAATTTGCGAATACGCCTTGGTTGAACAGATTCCTATTTCCTGTCTCTTCTCTTTAATGCAGGCCTCCCCATGAAGCGAGTGACAGTGCAGAGGATCGGGACATCACTGCAACCAGGAACACAGGTGATTAACGAGTGTTTGTGGAATCGTGCTGAGAATATAGTTAGGATGTGTTCATGTGTCTGACTGTTTGCTGTGAAGGTGTCTACACTTGGGATGTGTGCACATGCTTAAGTGCTTATACATTTCTATTAGAGTCAACAGCCGTGTTTTCAACACATCCATAAGTCTGCATAAATGACAGCTGATTGTAGTGGGAAAAGATGGTATAGTACTTAGATGGCGGAGGAGATTAAGGCAGTGGTAACTACTTGCTCTTGAAAGGTACTCAATCAGTGTGCTGTATCTTAATTAAATCCTGAATCTAATCATTGAGTGTATTAATTATGGGCATATTTTCATTAGATAATGAAGAATTGTACTTTATGAAAAAGGAAAAGCTGATCAAAGCGAAATGTGTTTTTATTGGGGCAGAACTGGTTATTTACACATTTATAGACAAAAACTGAGAAGCAAAATTTAGTGGCGATCCCTGAGATATACCAGTCCACTTGCAGGGATTATTGTCATTATAAATATTCATGATGTATATTGTGATATATGTTTTGCACTTCTCCCACATTGAAGTTTACAATAACTCACCCAGACATCTTCTCGCAATTAGTCAGAGTTGTGATGGTTACAATGCCTGGCCAATATAATTGATGTACGGTAAAAACATTGATACACACACCAATTAGTAACAACATTAAAACCACTGATGGACAAGGTGAATAATAATTACTTCATATCAGTGCAATCATCTGCTGGGAAACTTGGGTCCTGGCAATTATGTGGATGGCACTTTACAGGCACCACCCATCTTAACGCCATTACAGGCCAAGTGCAATCCCAGATTGCAGTGCCCCCCCGCCCAACAGGACAATACAGCATACCACACAGAGCTTGACAGTGCGAGCGTTTCACCCGCATTTGCGACTAAAAATAAGTGAGTGCGAACTGTAAAAAATATTTAGGGGCACATGTGCGCATAAAAAAAACAGCCGAAGCAGCCTATATTTTTGTCAATAAAAAAATATGATAATCTAACCGCAAATGTTGGAGGAACTCCAGCCACCTTCCCTCTTCCCTCTTCCCCGTGTGACAAGGTTATGGGCGGTTTTCCAAGCCACTGTCGGCACAATGAATATAACTCCCACTGTCGGCAGGGTGGAAATAAGTCAAAGAGTGGTGGAGACGAGGGACCGGGAAAAGCGGTGGACCTCCGGGGAAGCCTGCTCCATTCTCCCCGCAGTTAGGGACCGTTGACGGTACCACTGCTGGGCAGGGTGGAAATAAGTCCTGCAGAGTTTCAGAGGACCTGGAGAATGGTTTAGGATAGTAATAACATTATATAAGATAATCATATTACAAAGATAATATATATAAGATAATAACATTAAAGACAAAATTAAATTGCAATACTTTTTCAAAACTTGATGATTTTACTTTTCTGTACATTTTGTATATAAATTCATTAAATAATTTTGCTTGTAAATGTCTATTTGCATCACGTTTATTACGGAAAACACATTATTTGATCAATTTACATTGTGCCCCTAAAGTTCTTTGTGCGCTCCCTACTTTTTCAACTTAGGAGCACATGTGCTCCTTGGGAAAAAAGTTAGCGTCAAGCCCTGCCACACTGCAAAAACTGCCAAGGAATGGTCCAAGGAGCTCAAGGTGTCAGCCTGGCCTCCAAATTTCCCAGATCTCAATCCGGTCAAGCATCCGTGGGACATGCTGATACCCTAGAGGTCCTGTGCCAAGTTCTATGACCTTTGACCTGTTGAGGCACAGGACACAGGATCTTTGAGGGTGTACTGTGATGCCTGGCACCAGGGCATTGTGCATGGATCCTTTGAGTCCTGTTGGTTGCGAGGCGTGGTACAGTGCCAGCACGTCCCATCCGCATGAACGGCAGGACCCAAGGTTTCCCAGCAGAGCACTGCTTTGTAACAAGTTGATGAAGTTATTTACTTTATATGTCAGTGGTTTTAATGTTGTGGCTGATCAGTATATAATCTTTAAGATACTCCTTTATTTTGAAATTCGTGTAGCACATCTGTGTCACCATTTCGATCCAAGCACACCACCCTCCTAAACATTCAGTCAGTGCTGGTGGCCTAGTGCCGGGCAGACAATGGCGGGAAGCCAAGAAAAAGACAATGAGGATATTTACTGATATCGTCTCATAGTAATTGCAGGCCTCCGAATTGAATCTAATCAAAATCGTATCTTAGAAAACTCTTGTGATAGTGTATTGTTGTACAGAGAATCAATGTAATATTGTACTGTAATGCAACTTGAGATTTATTACCCTACCTGTTAATGTAGGGGAGGGTTTATTTTTATTAGTTCATGAACTTTGGTGACTTCACAGACTTCCAGTCTTTAGGGTATGGGCCTCTTATGGAGTGGCCACAAGCATGCCACCCACCGATCAGATCTTCCTTATTTATTCTTATGAGCGTTATTGTTTGCGCAATAAACAATACACAATGTGGATATGTCTTTTTCTGTGAGGTCCTTTAGTTACCGAACTCAGTTTGGTGAGCTGAATCCGTCTGTCTTCAAAATCTCCTGAAGGTCCACCTTTTTTTAAAAGTACCGTATGAAATACTTGATACTTCATGCATCAGCAGTTATGTCAACTTAGTCTGAGTGGGCGGAAGTTTGCTGCAGAGATCAGCCTCTCATTGGGCGGAACAAGCCACCCGCTGAAGTCCCGCCCTACCACCTCCGGTTGTGTAGCAGTTTTCAACCGTTTTCAACACGTCCTTTACTAACTTTTGCGGTGTTTGATCTTGCGGGGATGTAGCCATTTTTCTGCCATGGTTCGCGTCCTGTAGGTGATAGACCAAAACCTGTTTCCCCCGGCAATATTTTTGCAAGTGCACTGTTGCTGTGGCACCGCCCAGAACGATTGTGATTGGTTGAAAGAAATACAAGCAGCCGGGATGTTTTTTTCCTCCAATCTTAAAGTGAGAGTCGGCCCAGTCAGACCTTTCTTTTCTTGAGAAAGGTTTGGTGAGCAAGACTAATGTCATCTTTACCTTTTTATTTGTGTACACTTACTTCTTCACTTGAATGGAAAAAGAAGTGGAAACCAAGAGACAAGTGTGCCTGAATAATTTACTGTTATGTTACAAAGTTTAAACTGTCTCCCCAAAAAGTTGGTTAAACTTGAATGTGCACGTTTTTTTTAATGATATTTTTTTAATATCGAGTGTCCCTGTAAAGAAAGACCCCCTCGCCCAATCTGCTGGGTGTATACTCTGTACTTCCTCTGAGAACATTTGCAGTTACACACTGACTGCTTATGGAGTCTTGCCATGGTGAAACTGCTAGAAAAGGAAAATGTCAAATAAAAATAAAATATTGCTTCAACACTGTATATAGTCCACTGCGTGCTGCTTACGTCGGTAAAAAGAAGTACTCTTATAAGTTTGGGTAGAAAGTTCAGGGCACCTTGGTTTTTCAAATCAATTCCTTGACTTTTTATATAAAAGAATGTGTGTTACAGTATAAGGCAGCTCTGCACTCCGGAGTCTCATAGCTGGATCTGTGGTCAGCGGACTCCTCTCTCTTATTCTGTTAAGTTTCCCTGAGATAAAGCCACAATCGATCAACTACACATCCTGCCACTCTCCCCCATCCCTCCCCATCTCTTGACCTATACTCAAGTACGCCGGAGACTACTCTTAACTGCTGTCTGTCTTTGCCTCTCCCTCACTCCCAGCTTCCCTCCACCTCTCTCGCCTTTCTCCCCACCAACTCTTTAATGCATCATTTATTTGTTCCATTACTCACCAGACAGCAAAGCAGAGCTGCTGGTTATTGTAAGACCAGGCTCCAGAGATCAGCTCAGAGCAGAGCGCCATGTTCTCTAATGCTTGCAAATTCACATCAAGCACAGCAGATTACACGATTAGCTGTAAGATTTACTCAATAACGGGGAATGTTCTGATTGCAGAAGTTGCTGGATGAATAACTTTACCTGCTGAAGTCGTGCTGTGAGCTGAAGGGAATGCAAAGCAGTGTCACATAAATTGACGTCCTCACATGCTGTGAATGATTGTTGCTTGTACGACCCATCCTGACTGCCTGATGCTTGACAGCTGAGCTCACATTCATCTTGGACTTTGCATTGACGTGTTCCTATAAACATGGATGTATGTAAATGTACACATCTACATTCTAAGCATGTCTTGTTGTTTATGTGGGAGTGTACAAGGCTGAGTCCACTTATTAGACTGGGCTCTAAGACTGAGGGGGGAAACAACAGGAAACTAAAGATGAGTCCTTGCCAACACTATAGGCACTCTTCAGAACATTAAATAAATTCAAGTAGGTAGTACATCTGGCTGCATTTTTTTTCTGATGGTGGGTCTCTGGTCAATACAGTGTAATTCTGGGTGTCTAGTGTGAGTACAAAAAGAAACCCAATTCAGCACAATCTGAGGAGAAAGCATTTTTCTCATGATGATGAAACAGAGTTATTTCTGCCATTTTCTTTTTTTTATCTCAGTGCAAGCAACTAATTATATACAGCTTCACACAACAAAACAAAACTATCCACAGTATTCTGTATTTCTGATCATATTTCATTGTGTTAGAACACAAAGCATTTTCTGATCCAAAGACTCAATTGCTAGGATGAAACAATTTGTCTGTGCCTACGAAAACATTGTTTCATGATCTGACAAGGCTACAGTCATTTTAGTAGGTTTGGGCACGAAATTGACTTGCACTCAAAAAAAAAAAGTTTTTCAGCATAAAAAATTGTTTGTGGCATCAATACAATTAATTTGACTAACAATACCACCAACAACTTTTTTTGATAAATATTAACTTTTAGCCTAATTAAGTTATAAAAGATTCATAGGATTGACTAAGTAATGCCAGAGTTGGAACTACTTAAAAAGATGCATGCTAATTGGTACTTTAATTTTTTAAAGTTAAACTACTGGATAATTATTAATAGAGCGCTCTAAAAAATAATTCATAGGGTTAGCAGATAATGCTTAAAATATAGTATAGTATAAAAAACCTTTGTCTCATTAACATATTTAGCCAGTTGACAATTTTTTTTAATTTATTTATCAAAATAACACAATGATAATTACTGAAATTCAAATGGACTTGTTACTTCTTTCTTGATCATAGTAGACAAATGCTGGCTAGTCCTCAGAATTCTTCCTGGATATGATAACATTCTTAGTGATGCACAGCTCAGGTGAGTGGCACTCAGGCCCTCCCTCTTGTGAGTGTGTGTGTGTGTGTTTGAGAGAGACAGAGAGAGACACAGAGGTAGTGGAAGAGAAGGTGGAAGGTGGACTATTGCACGCAATGTTTGTGCAAGTTATTGATAACTTAATGTTACTCCGAACACCGCAGGACCCACTGGTCGACTAGGATATCACTAGTAGGGTTAACTTGGAAATCCAGATGCCCAACCCCCAGCAAATTTGAATTTGCTCTGCACAGGGATCTGGCCCCAACGAGCAGAGCCCGCTGAATCGCCTATCGGACCAATCAGATCAGTCTATCTGACAGAGGTGGGCTCTGGGCGGGCGTAACATGATGACAATAGCGCTGTGCTGTAGGAGTCTAAAAGTAAACAGCCAAGATGGCAGCTGCTGAAGGACCGTGTCCATTCAGTTTAGCTTTGGAAGAAATGCTAAGCCAACGACACTTATCTTTTTCCTTGAGAGAGGAACAGAAGACTGCCCTAGAAGCCTTCGTTTCCAGGAAGGATGTTTTTGTTGTTTTGCCGATGGGATACAGCAAAAAGCATAATATATCAGTTAGCCCCACTGGTCAAACAAATGGGACTTGCAATGATTACATCACCTTGTTTTTTGCTCTGATTGGCTATCGTGCTATCCAGTTGCGTGCAGCAGCATTTAATATGCCTCAGTTAGTGCCACCCCTTGGGTAGGAAGGGTGTATCGATGAGGGCCAGACTCAGAATCTTCTAGATTTGAGTCTGGATTTCCAGGCTATAGTAGGGTTGCAACGGTTTGAGATTTTCATGATACGGTAACTGTATCACAAAGTATGGCAGTTCCATGGTATCACAGTATATGATATTACACAGTTGCTATTATTAATATTATTATACATCATTTTAGTCAGTGAATGAAAAAATACTTTTTTTTTTGGCTTTTTACTGCACTGCAGTGTGCAGGTTAGATTATGATGTACACGGAATAATAACTGTCAATTTTACATACCACAGTATACCTTCAAACCACTATATCACTGCAACCCTAATCACTAGTCACCCAACCTTACAGCGGTGCAATAACTGCTGTGAAGCATTAACTGTCACTGCACACAATGGCCAACAGTTCAGGCAATTGAGTTTGCTTACCTAGAAAATAGACATTATTTTTCCCTCCTCAACATCAAGGACAAATTAGTCCTGGAATGGTGAGTTGCAGGATTTAAATTACTGTTAAAGTTAAAGGATAAAACTCGATGCGTTTCTTTCTGTAAATAACCTTTATCACTTTTCAGAAGAAATTACTGTCAAATGATCAGCCAATAGTAAAAGAGTAAAAACTGACTTGTGTTTTGATTTGAAGGGCTGTCGAGACTACAATAAATAGGCCTATTAAAATATATCTATTGTGTTTTATTGCTCCACTACTAATTTTTTACCATGGTGATAATGGGTACAATCATAGATGACATATGGCACTTGTCTTGTCCCACACTGTTCCACAGCAACACAAAAATAATATGGCTGACTGCCTTAAGGTGAGAACTGAAGCAGATATTTGAAAAATACCGGAAAAGTTACTTTCCCTGGTAACTTATTATTTTATGCAGTAATTGATAAAGTAATACAATAACTTTTGAGAGAAGGTGTGATTTAAATTGATTACTAATTTTCAGTAACTTGCTCAATACTGATAATGAGGTCACCTAACTTCCTCCTTTGCTCCAGACCAACATGAGTCATTATTGCTGCGGCCTCTAGACAGCTGGTTAAGGGGAAAGTGAGCTAATTGTTAAAACTACCTATATTCAGTATTTGTATTGATATTGATTGTGAATTAATTTCCTGTAGTGGCTGTCACCCATTTTCCCTTGGGTTGTTTAGCTTGTGCATTATATGCATTTCTGTTGATTTACAAGCTGTGAAAAATGGATTGTAATGTTTGAGTTTGAGTGTTATGGGCTGAATTGATTAACTCTCTGCGGATGGTGGTCCTCCATGTATACCTAATTTTCCACCACTCCAGCCGAAAGAGTGCATAATTAGTTTTGTCTTAAGACGTGACAGAGACTTGAACCCTAATCAGTTTAGCACTTCTCTGCAGCTGACAAATTTCTATACAAAAAAAATGATAATGCTCTGGTAATTTTTAGTTGTTTCACAGTATTTCAATTACAATAATGGAAGGCTGGAAAAAGCACAATGCTGATATTCCAGATGACGATTTCTGTGTAGCTGCTTTTCATAATAGCACGAAATGATTGGAGGCACTTTTCTGTACAAAAAGCTGCTTAACATTTAAGACTAATCATAATTTACGGCAAAAACAATCTCAAAGGTGGGATGGGATGGGGAATTTAAAGTTTCTGTTTTACTCTCCCTCACAGTCTGTTCTATTTTCTGTCATATACAGTAGGCAGATTGAGGGGTAACAATGGGGGGGCACCACATGACATTCCTCTCCATCCCCCGTGTCCAGACCCAGACGATGTCTTATACGGCCTTCTGTCTCTGTCTGCAAGTTGGTATGTCTTCTAGTCTAGCAGTGAAACATGAAACTAGGCTATAAGTAAAATAATATAGAGAAGAAAATATACCAGACCCTGAAACTGTTGGGGCAGATCGGCGCTGCAGCGATAGTTTTGGCTTGCTGGGAAGCCAGTGGAGCAGTAATGGAGCTCTGTGGCCAGCTTCCTGGCTGTGGAGCGCTCCCACCTCCTGTCTGAAGTGAACTCAGCGACTCTGTGAAGCTCCGTTGTGGGGATTAGCCAGGAATCTTTATTGGGGAGCAGTTCTCTACATCTTGAGGTCATGACCTTACATTTGGTAGGGGGAGGTTTCCTGTATTGATAAACCTGTTTTATGGGGAGCAGGTGCAGCTGGTGGGTGCAACCTGGGGTCAGAGCTTCAGTTTGGTATAAAAGTCTGTACATTCTGAAGGTTGTCAGAGAACACTTGGGTCTCCTCTCCATGCTGCATGCATTAAAGAGACTTTGGGGGTGGCTTCCAGGCTTTTGGGTGCTTTGCAGGTCTTCTGCCTCTTGCCTAAACACGACATTCTCACCCAGGTGCACTCTCAGGTACTGAAATTTGGCAGAGATGGATTTAACGTGAATCGGTACTTGGTAGTACCAGCATGATTCAGTTGGTACCCTTTAAAGTACCGAGTTCTGTACTCAACCCTAGTGTCAACGTACATGGGAACACAAACATGCACACATGCAAATGCATTTAGCCACACAAAGCTGTATCATCTTAAAATGCACCCAAAGATTTTGCAGATGCACACGTCCAGCAGATCGGCAGGGAGACTGGAGTGTGTGTGTGCAAGCATTCTGACATTGCAGATAACACTCATTTACTGTGTTCAAACAAATTAATTCAGCTTCTCACCCCTGAAACGTGGACACAATGTACAATAACAAACCTAAGACCTTTACGCTGCAGTTGTTTGTCTGTGTTTGTGTGAACTTTGGCATTACGTCCCTGTATTCTTGTGCTTTTCCAAAATAAACACTACCTTAATTCCATTCAGGATTTTATTATTTGACATTAACGTGTGTGTTCAGGCTTTGGAAGCACAGTGAGGAAAAAAAAAAGACAGCACAGGTCTCAGCTCATCTCTTTGACCCCCTAATAGCTTGATCTCTCTTGTAATAAGCCCCAGCATTGTTTACCCAATTAGGAAGAACACTCAGTGATTGAAAGTGTCTCCCTGTAATATCGAAGTTCCATTGTATAAGAGGGGATGGGCCTGCATTTAATTGATAAATGATTAATAATAAGCAGTGTTAAATTATTTAGCTTCCTTGACTTAGTGAGGGAGGATTGCATGTTAGAACTACTTTTAATTGTATTATATATCATTCAGACTTGGCTTGGATGGAAAACTTTAGACTGCACCTACTTCTTTGGAAACAAAATGAAATATTTATGCTGCAGTTGTAAAGTGAAAAACAAACGGGGGACTATACAGCCAGATCAAAGGTGTCATGATTCAAGATTCAGGATTTACATCTCTATTGCAAGAAACTTGCAACAGAAAAAAAGAATCTAATCCAGGTGACAACTAAAATACTAATTCACAAGCAGAATTAAAAACAAGCTGTCACCACTCAAACGTTGACTATCCAGGGTCAAACTTTGCATAAGATGAGTTGCTTCATTATGATGCCACTTGGTATCCAAGAAGAAGCCTACAAAGGTTTTGTCAACTTTCAGTGAAGCATAATGAACAAGTGGAACAGATGCTCTGAGCAGAACTAAAATTAGACAGTGGTATATTTGATAAGAAGTGAGGAGCAGAGCTGGCAGACAGCGATCAAAGTCAAACTTTTATCTGGCACGGTAATGCAGTTTGAGCGATGGGCAGTGGGGCTCATACCAGTATGGATGAGGGGAAGGAGCGAAGGAAAGTGAGGGAAGAGGAAAAAATGATCAAATATGCAGAAAAATGGATATGGTGCAGAGTGAGCGAGAGGCACATTAGCTCATGAAAGACAGGATGAACAGAATTTCATGCTCTTGTGCTCCAAATGTCATGGTGTTAGGGCTGTGTATTTCCCTAAATGTCTTGAAAAAATGTCAAGATGGCCAGAAAAAAAGATAATTTTCTCTGACTAAGTTCAAAAGTCCTTATTCTTTTGTGAGAAAAGGTCATAATCAGAACGTTTAAATGCACATTTTGCCCCAGATAGGAAGCCAGTGTTCCCTTCATGCCAAATCCTGTTTGTGATTTGTCAGCTTTAACTTTCTTGTCCATCCATCCCTCCATTTTCATCCGCTTATCTGAGTCCGGGTTGTGGGGGAAGCAGGCCAAGCAAAGCACTCCAGACATCCCTCTCTCCAGCAATGCTTTCCAGCTCCTCCTGGGGGACCCCACGGCCAGTTGAGATATGTAATCCCTCCAGCGTGTTCTGGGTCTGCCCCGGGGCCTCCTACCAGTGGGACGTGCCCGAAACACCTCTAACGGGAGGCGCCCAGGAGGCATCCTGATCAGATGCCCGAACCACCTCAACTGATCCCTTTTGGCGCGAAGGAGCAGCGGCTCTACACTGAGCTCCTTCCAGATGTCTGAGCTCCTTACCCTATCTCTAAAGCTGAGCCCAGCCACTCCACGGGGGAAACTGATTTCAGCTTGTATCCATGATCTCATTTTTTTGGTCACTACCCAGAGCTCATGACCATAGGTGAGGGTTCAGAAGTAGATGGACCAGTAAATCGAAAGCTTCGCCTTCCTGCTCAGCTTCCTCTTCACCATGATGGTCAGGCGTAGCGCCCCCATCACTGCAGAAGCCACACCAAACTGCTGATCCATCTCACGCTCCAGTTACACTCAACAAGACCCTGAGACACTTGAACTCCTTTGCTTGAAGCAGTAACTCAAGCGAGGGAGGGGATTGGTTGTGAGAGAATGATACCCAGAGGTAACATTTTTTATTATATTTAGTCAGATATGATGAATGTTATTGTTATTATTATATCTTTATATATAGTTTTAATCCTCTGTTTTTAGGTAAATACACACAGATAAAAGGAGGAAAAGTAAAGATTTAGCAACATCTCATACCTGTATCACCAAACCATCTGAATTTAAAGGTGTAGAGAAAGAAAGAAAGACTTAGTGAGACACTTTTTGATCCAGAAAGGAGAAAGACAGGTTGAATTGGCTTTTAGTTTAAAACATGCAGTTATGGTAATTGCATAGTTACAAGTGGCTGTCTGAATAGCTGCTTTGTCCTGTGTGTTTGGTGTGTGCTTTCAGTGGGGGCTAGGCTGCTACATGCCAGTAAATGATTAGCTTTGACGTAGACGGTTCATTAAAGAACACCTAAAGTGAAAATCTCAGTTGCCCATTCTTCAGTGAGGGGTAATTTGCAGGAGATGAGTCTACCATTCTCCATGTCAACAGGAAGCTAATTGTTGTTTGTTTGCTTTCTTTTTTTTTTTTCTCGAGAGGATGTGAATACTTCCCTCCAGCAGGGCATTGGCGGCAGCGGTGAGATTGGGGAGGGGGACGATAAAAGATACACAAGCAGGGAGACAGAGTCAGAGAGAGAAAGAGAGAGAGAGAAAGGGCAAGCAAGATTGCGAGATAGTCATTATTGCCTAGACTAATGAGAAATTAATTACACCACAGCTGGCTGCGCAGACTGTATTAGTGGAGGCTGAACGTAGGGGGCAGCATGCGGCATCAGTAAAGCTTGGAGGCGTTTGGGGATTTGGGGCAAACAAGATGGACCAAAATCAGTAACCGTGGAAAAGAATCAACAGCTAAGGGCAATAGAGATTGAAGTTTGTGATACAACAAAGCCTTTTTTAAAAGACAGTGTGAAATCAAAGACAAGCCTCAGGAAACAGGAATATGTAAAGTAGGCGAACCTAAATTGACAGGACCTCAATGTTAAAACAGGCTTTTTTATGCGGGCAAATACCCACAGACTAACGGCAGCCTCTTGTCATTACAGCTGGGCTGAAGTGCAGTAATGCATATAGATGTGCATGTCTGACATTTAATATGAATGCGCATTCTGGGATTGAAAATATGTCTGCAAAGCTGATACAAACTGCCAATACTTTGGCATACTGAGGCATCAGTACCCAGACAGGTTCAGCTGAGAGCATGACATTTCAGGTTTTCTATACCTTCCATTTCTATTTAAATCTGAGGTGAAATGAATGGACAGGCACTTTGTTTCTTGTCTGAGAGGTGACACCCAGTAATGGACACACATGAATCTATAAATGTATTGGTGGAGACAGGTAGTGCATTTACAAGTAAAGGAGACAGAGTGACCTAAACTCAAGCCATATATTATGCACGAAGACATACAGGAGAGAGGTTCAGCACACACACATACTTCCTGTAACAGATACTGGTGCCTGATGAGATTTGTCCATGAAATATAAGTTATGGGGATACCTCTAAGAGTTCAAATAAATGCTCTCGAGCCAGAATCAGTTTGATAAAGATTAACTGTAACTCTGCACTGCAAAAAAGAAAATGCAAATGAAATACTTAATATTAGTCTTTATTTATAAAGCGCTTTTCAAAACAGAGTTACAGAGTGCTTTACATGTCAATAATTAAAACAGACAAGACATGAAAACAGCAGCTTTTAAAAGATCTGATGTGGAAATAAAAGACGGTTTAAATGAACTTTTTAAAATAAGGAAAGGCTCTCCGATAAAAGTATGTTTTAAGAAGGGATTTTTAAAAAATATCAGATTGGGCCAACCTGATTTCCTCGAGCAGGTTGTTCGAGAGCCTTGGGGCCCTGTCCGCAAACGCTCTGTCCCCTTTAGGTATCAGCCAGACCTCTGGAACATACGAATGACCTCTGCCCGAGGGCCTCAGAGGACATCCTGGCATGTACGGTACTAGGAGGTTGGAGATAAAGCTGGGACAGAGACCATGAAGAGCCTAAAGAGTCATCAGTAATATCTTACAAAATATCTATATACTTACAATTTAATGTAAAAAAACAAACAAACACATCACATATAGAAACAAATCTTAAATCCTAATCTTAATAGTTGTACAATAATACCACCATAATATATCTCATCAGCCAGTTGAAATGTGTCTGTAAAAGTCTGTAAGGACTGCACCAAAAACTTGAATCACTGTGGTTTACTAAATACCAGGGTTAAAAATCAGCACCAGACAAATGCTGGTAAAATATGCAATTGGCTGCTAGATTTTCTTTTCTCCCCAGCCAAAAAACAATGCTAATCTATTAAGTGGCCAGTAGATTTTTGAATCCACCAGTCACAGTGGCAGATGGACAAAAACATTTATTTCCAACCTTGCTTAGTACTGACTCACTGTGTACCGTATCAACAAAAGAATCAAACTGTACTGCATGCAGTAGAGTGTTCAGGAGATTCAATAGTGGGTCTTTTCTTGCAGGCAGAATTGACAATAATGAGACAAGAGAATTTGTTGTTCTGTCACAAAACACAAGCCAAGTATTTAATCAAAACAGATCTCTATTGTGATGCTGTTGGTGTATTTTATAGAAAAAGTACCACAGAACTATAAATCTTCCATAATTTGTTACATCTTTATTTGCGGCTTGTGCTGAAAACATATCTTTATATACTGATGACTCAGCCATATTGGCTTTGCATAAGAGAACACACAAAGGATGATTTTAAGTAGGGTTGGATATCGTTTGTGTTTTTCCAATACCTTGCTGAAACCATAACCTTAAAATGGTACCAGTGCCTAAACTAAAACTCAAAAAAAGAAACAATAAAGGAGTGGTAAACAACATTAAAGAACTTTTTTTTTGCGAAATACAAAACACTATTGACAAATTCACATAATAAATTAAACCTAACCCAACTACAAAAATTCAAAATTTAACAGTTATACTATCATTAACAGCAAAGTCATTTGTTAATTGGGATCGATAATTGTCTCTAACTCAGCAGAGACTCAGCAGCCAGAAGTTTCTACATTTTCTGTTTAGGAGCAGCTGACATTGTTACTACAATGAGAACAGCTTGTCCACTGTAACAATCCCGCTTAAGTGAGCCTGGTCAGGTTCCCATGGGGGTGGGGGGGCAAACTTTGCCTGCTAACTTGTAAGCTAAGTCCCTATAATCAGCAGCTAGCAAGTAGCATGGGAGCCTGGCTTGGGTCTTGAGGAGCTTCAGAACTTCTTCACTGACGAATACCCTAAACAGCACTCACACCTTTTTCAACCACACACTTATTATGCGTACAATCTGGCACTGAAGTCTGCATTGTTAATCTGGTTTGATAGGTACCAGTCATATAGAAACTGGTGGCAGATTGGCACCAGTTTCGGTACCTGACCCTAATTATAAGTAAAGAATTCAGTAAGATTAAGAATAATTTTTAGACTGCAAGTTGTTTCTTCATATGGCCAAAATACAGCATATTTCATTTGGGTGAAACCTCGGCTAAGCAAGCCAAGTTCGTCCTGTCTAGGAGCTAATCATCTAGGACAAAATGTATTCCTCTTATTTTTTTTACTGCCAGACCCTGTTAGTTATCCAGGGTGTTTGCTCGACAGTAATAATGAATTTGTGGCATTTAAAGAAACCATAAGGAAAGTTAACAACAGAACTACATTTCTGGCAAGAAAGATAATTATTTATTGCTACAATAATAATGTCAACTAAATTCGACTGAAAGACTCTTTCTAGCTCACCTACTGCCTGTGTGCTTGTCTACATTGTACACACTGGCAGCAGTGTGGCCTTGCAGCTACAGATACCTTCATCACTGTGCTGATTTGGCGTCAGACCCAGCAGCAGCCATATGCACTGCCCTTGAGCAAGGCGCTGCGCACTCGCTGTAAGCTACCGGAGATGAGAGCGTCAGCTAGCCAACTAAGATGCCTTTACATGTGTCTGTTTGTATAGATGCATCTGTGTGTGCAATTATGTGCCTGCAGAGTGTCAGTCAGTTATGAAGGGCCTCGGTAGACTTGATATTCAATTACATGACAGAGTTTTTGTGAGGCGAGACCGATGGCGCTGTAAAACCGCTGCATGCTCTGAAGGAACGCGCCATGGTTAATTTAGCTTTCGTAATGAGATGGCCGAGAGAAAGAGGAGGAGGAGACTGTGGGGGCAGTGCAATATAGAGGGGTGAAGCAGAGTAATGGTGCAGATGTGACATAAACACGTGGACAATGCAGTAAGACAGAAGACACACTTTGCAAGATTTACAGTATACCAAACATCCCAGGTAAACTGGTAAGATTAAAATTGTTCAAGAGGGGGAAAATGTAATAACAAAGACAAAGAAAACGAGCTAAAAAACTATGCAGAGAAGAGAAGTGGGAAAAAGAGGTGAGGGTGAGGTCAGTCTAGATGGATGAGGAGAAAAGGCTGCTAGTGCTGTGACAAGTGCTCTTACGCCCTTTTTATTAGAGGAGGGTGGGACAGATTAGTTCCTATGGATTTAGGCCATTTGTAATGTACACACACACACACACACACACACACACACACAACCTCTAAAGTATCATTATTGATCGTAATAAGCCATTCCTACACACTCCAATAATTATGTCTATGTCGTCGTCTGTCATTTGTTTCTGAAGCAGAGAGCAGGAGGGAACCCAGTTACACTGCATATTTACATCTTAATTCACACTTTGCTCATTCTTTCATTTAAAAAAAAAGATACAGCGAATGTTCCATTAACACAAATGGACAAAGTTTTAATTAGAACAATGTTTTCTGGGGTGCTGTCCTCCAAAAATCCTTCACTACCAACCTAAAGGTAAGCCGAATATCTTTGGAAGCACATTTGAAGCAATATATTATTGCAATATTCCTGGCAAAATTTACATATATTACGGAAAGTCTGTGCTTCACCTTGCAGCTATGGGTAGACTGGGCAGACTAAATACCCATAATAATAGAACTGTCCAGGAACGGGGAGGATAGGCCAGTAGACTTTCTGCAGGCACTGCAATCCTCCTCTGAATGTCAGAGATTTGGAGAGCAGCCATGTTCTCTCTGCCAAAATGAGGGCTGCCGTCTCTATGAGACAGAGAAACAAAGTCTTGTTGTTCCTGATGGCACTCATCAATCTGAATATAACAGTGACTTGTTTCATATGGGTAATTCTACCCTGCTGTGACATTCTCTACACCAATGCTGGCTTCGGGGCAGCAGGCGAGCTACCTATCTACATAACAACAATGGCCCAATTACCTGAGTATCTGAGACACACAGGCACGCACATTAATAATAATAAAGCAGGGGATGCTTCAGGGCAGGCCTACCTTGTGATTGAGAAGTGAACTGTCAATCAGGATAGAGGTGTAGCAATGCATATCCATGGCACTATGTACATTTAAATAGTGGTGGACTTGGTTTTGCATACTGTAGCCAAAGGCGAGGTCCAGCCAGGCTGCCATTATAGGTGGGCGTGTATAGTGTCCTCAGGTTTTCACTCAGATCCACCCCTCATTCCCCCCCAGCCCCACCGTTTCATACAAATATGGTCACTTCTGGCTGCAAAAAAACATGATGGCGACTGCCAAAATGCAAAATTCAAGGCCTGAAAACCTTTTTTTTAATGCAGTCTATGGATAGAACTGCTAGGTATTCTTCTACAATGGAAATCAAATATTGTTTAGAAAGTTCCACGCAACACTCAGCCACAAATATGTTAGCTTGTGGGTTGCTATGTGTTCACCCTTCTGTCTAGTTCATCCCAAACCAACTTAATAGGGTTTAAGTTTGGAGACTGTGCTGGCCATAGCATGATTTCAAGCGTACAATCTTGTTCTTTTCTTCTAAGGTAGTTCTTACATAGGTGTAGGATGAACCCCTGACCAACCAGGCATAGACCAGAGAGTACTGCATGGTGCTTAAAAATGCTGAGGTAGCCCTTTTGGTTCAGGATGCCAGTCACTTTGGGCAAGTGGCCAACTCTGGATCCAGTGAAAGAGCCCCCATCCATCATGCCTCCACCTTCATCTTTGACAATTAGTGTCACTCACTGAGGAACCATCTTTTCGCCTACTCATTGGCATGCAACAGCCCTTTGTGATGAACCAAAGATTTCAATTTTTGATTCTTCCAGTCTTCTTCAGTAGTCCACTGGCAGTGCTTCATGGCCTGCAAGTGGACCTGCCTCTCTTTCTCTTTTTGCCATCTTAGCAATGGCTTTCTTACTGCCACTTGACTTGTCAGCACTGCAGCTAGAAGTCTTGAAGTCACACTTGAAACCCAGCTGCTGTGCTTGAACCTGTTGTCCTGTGTGCTGCCTATCACATGAGCTGTTTACTCTCAAGAATTTGTCTAGAAATGCTGTTTTGGCTTTGGGTCTGCCAGACCTCTTCCTGTCAGTTTCCTCCCGTCTCCTAGTGCCTTTTGATGGTGTAGAAAACTGTACTATCACTGACACCTTGGCTTTCTTTGTAATTTCTCTAAAGGGAAGAACTGTACTGTGAAGGAATATAAAGGTTTGTCAGGCTTCTTTTGTCTTTCTCTTGCCATTATGATAGCAATATACTACTTCCTGCCGTGGTATATTGTTCAAATAATGCTTAAGAGGGTGTAATAACACAGTCAATTCCAACATCACGTTTATATAAACAGAAGGTTTGTAAGTAATCAACAAATCTGGGGACGCCTGTGGGAATTGTCTATCAACTTTTAAGGCTTAATTTACTTTCATTGCTGCAAAATGGCTGTAAGTTTTAACCCATTGCTTGTTCTCCGAAAAGGACCTTTTCTATAACTCTGAAATTTTACTTTTTTTAGAAACGTTTTTGGCAACTGTAACTTTATACTTCTGGCAGTTTATGGCTTATGCTGCATTCACATGGAATCAGGCAAACGGCAGATGGCAAACCGGATGTCATGTTAGTGGACGAGAGAAGGATGGTAAAACTTGGGCGAGGCCGGCAGAGAATACCGTCCACGGCAACGGTAGACGGCAATGCCGTCCAAAGTTAAAATATTTTAACTTTTACCGTTCACCGGCCACGGAATACTCAACCGAATGTGACCTAGTTCCAAAACAGAAAAGAAAACATGGCTGAACTCGACAACGAAAAGCTAGTGCTTTTGGTGCAGCAGCACCCAGAATTATATGACCAAACTTAAAAAGCCTACCGTGATGCTTCCAAGAAAGCGTACATATGGGACGCGATTAGCGCAGAGCTGGGTGGAATACCAGGTACATAATATAAAACGTATCGTTATGAATTGCTTTATTAGCTTAGCAAGCTATCTGGCTAACATTAGCTCTCTGTAGCCCATAGACCGAGTCTGCAGCAAAAAACATCGCCATAGCAACAATCACATGTCATGAGTCACGTGTGTCTCATTTTGCCGTCATGCCGTTCCATCGGACCGCTTGTTTATTTCTCCCGTTCCATCCAGCAGGTGTCTCCCGTCTGCCGCCTGCCGTCTACCTGATTCCATGTGCATGCGGCATTACCTTTGGGCCATTTCAGGATAGTCACTGTACTTGAACTGTTTAAATTTCTAGCACATAATTGAGAAAATGTTCTAGTGGCCATATGACTTATGAGTCATTCTATAAGAAACAAAGGTGGGAGTAGGCTGACATTGATTAAGCGCCACAAAACCTCATAGGGAGGACCTGGACCTGGAGACCACTGTTTGACAATCATTTTCTCGTACATTAATACACTTAGTTGCCATTTATTTGATACAGACAGGTGTTTCTGTTGTTGTTGCTATCCTCATTGGTTTACTTGGCATTGACAAAAATATTAGAAACCCGTGTCACTGTAATGCAGTACAATTTAACAGCATCACAAACTGCAGCCTCCAGAATCAGAAAGGTTAATCAACACCTCTCTAAAACAATTTTAACAAAAACTAAACATTATAGCATTCGTGAATGTAAAATTTGTAAAATTGTTGGACTGCAATTAGACTGCATTAGTTTTAGATCAGTGTACCTTATGAACTGGCAATTGAGTGTATGTTGCTTTGTAGCTTTGGTGAGCTCTGACAAATGATGTCGTTCTACCGAAAAAGCCCCATCTGTACTTGTTGTTTTGGAAGGCAATGACTAATGGTATATTCTGTTTAATTTGGTGGACTTGGTAACCCTACCATGCCTAGCACAAGACATGATGTGTAGGTGGGGCACCAATGGTTAAATGTAGAGTGTTTCATGGTAAATGAAAGAGTTGGAATTGAGCTTAAAGGCAATTACCTATGCAAAGATTGACTTTATACTGGTCTGGCAATCTGAAATAACCTCCTCTACTTAATGCTCTTCTTCAGTCATGCGTGATGCATGACTTCACTCTCTGTCTGTCTCTCTCTCTCTCTCTCTCTCTCTCAGACATTTCATCATACCAGAGGCTACAGTATGAAAGCTTTTAGATTGACATAATGTCAGCTGGCCCCTTAGACACAGTTATCTCATGGTTGACTGAGCCAGGTGTGTGTAATCAATGAGTCTAATTAGGAGGTTGTTTACCAAACTGCTGATATGCACTAGCCTTTCACATTGTTTTTCTGGGGCAGGGCAGGACCATATGGGGATACAGACTGCATGATGTCACCTCAAAAAGAAGCGTGCAACCTCAGCCAGCATCACACATACAGTGCATCACACACCTTTACATGCATGCCTACAAACACAGTATATCAGACATAAATCTTTCTCTTTGAAGTGAAAATGTGGCCATGGTTCTCTGCAAAGGGAAACGCAAACCTGAAATGTTTCATCTAGCTGGGTCTATAGGGACAAGAGACTGAATAATCTGTCACAACTTAAAACACAGCGCACATTTCTCAAAATATTCTCACTTTGAAAAATGTACTTGCTCTAAACATTTCAAACTTCACCTGGTACTAACATAAAAACGCATACACACTCACATAAACTAATGGTAACGGATGCCGTGATTGAGTCTTAATCCGTGGGTTAGGAGAATGCATTGCAGTAAAACCCTGCAAAAGTTACTGCATAAAGACCAAAATATAATACCCAGAAAGAAAAACTAGTTTGTATTTTTGTCATATTTGTGTTGTCTTGGGGGCTGGCAGTGCTGTCTCACATCAAGAGGGTCCATGGTTCAATCACGACCCTGCTTTCTGGGGTTCACATGGGTTTGCTTCAATTTGTTCATGCATTATGCATTGGAAATCATACCTCTGGGCCCAAGTTTAGCTGAGTGTAATTATGTGTTAATGTGGGTGCATACGGTATTGTCTTCGTTCTAGGATTGAAAACACAATTGGGGTTGCAAGTTGCGTCCATAAGGTTCAATTAAGGAAGCAGTGATTGGTAGTGAGGAAGGAGAAAGGGGCAATGCCAAGAGAGACAGAGACAGAGGGAGAAATCAGTGAGAAAGAAGCAGAACAGATCCTGACTGGAACCACTTACTCTGGATTTATTTAGCAAGGGAAAGAGTGAAAAAAGAGGAAAAAGAAGGGTGAGAGAGAGGAGTGCCAATCCCCTTGTGTCTGAACAAAAGCCTACACTCGTTTTCATCATGGTGGAAGCTGGAGGTAACACGAAGTAAGTCAGAGGAGCAAGTCTTTCTGTGCAAGTGTGTGTGCATCTTGTGTGTGGTTGTGTGTTTATATGTGTGTCCAGACAAGAATGTTATGGTTGACCAGGCAGACATTGTGTGGGCTGACACAGCAGGCAGTGAGGGCGCCAGAGCTGGAGAACACATTTAGTCTCAGAAGGCTGCCTCTATCACAACCTGCTGCTCAACTACTCTGAAGATACCGGCCTTTGATTCTTTTTTTCTTTCTTTTCTTCTTTCTCTCTCTTCCTTTCATTCTGTGCCTATAGCTCTCACTCTCCAGCTGTCCTTCCTCTATCTCCTGGTATATTTTTGTGGGTTTCTCTGTATCTCTCACTCCACTTCATCCCCTCTCTCTATTCCTCTCATTCTTTCTCAAACAAACTTTAAAACCATCGCACTGTGATATTCAGCCCTCTCCCTTTAATTAAATCCACTTTGATTCAAAAGTTGTTTTTGCTGAGCAAGAAACGAGCATCTGATCCAGTTCAGCAGCTGTGGAAATATGTCATAATATATACCAACAAAAACAAATCCATAGTGTTAAACTAGAAAGTCAGAATTTTCTGAGGAAGTTTTAATTGCACTTCCTGTTTGAGGAGAACAGTCTTATACAATGCTTTGCTTAAACGTGGCTAAATGCTTGTTGCTACATGACTGCTACGATGTTAACCTAGCCTTTCTTTGTGTTTAAGTAGCTTGCTAGGCCGTCTCTGCATAGTTGCTATAGTATTCTAGATGCAGCATCAAAATGGCGGGAAGATTAGCGGTTAATAGTGCATTGAAGAATGAAGGGGGACAGAGGGCTGTGCCTGTGTCCCAATTTGAGGGAGCACTAGGTAGCCTTTATCAGCTCAACATCAAGCTGCCCTGAAATGGCTTAAAAAAAGTTCTTCAATACCAATATTTACAAAATGAACCAATTGAAAACATAATATATCCACACAGCTTCCATTTTATTTAATGTTCTGTGATCAACAACGTGGCTTAGCTGCAAAGAAGCTAACAAGCTGTTATGAATCTGTGCAATTTCAACTTTTGCTACATCAATACTCATGTTTTTTCTTAAAATGATTCATTAAAAAAAGGTAAATGTCTTCATGTCAGTCACATCCACAGTAAAAGGAATTTTGGGAAACACACAAAGTCCTCATGAGCCTTGGACAGTTTGTTTGAGAATTGGACAGCCATCACCACTCATCACTTATCATCACTTTCAGTCTGGCGGTGTTGGAAGGTCCAAACATTTGGATGTTTCAGAGAAACAGTATTTTGTTTTCTTCGATTTATACAGTTATTTATTGACCTGTTTATAGTACTCAGTGATGTGCTTTTTTTTCATGGGGGAAAGCCTATATAATTACATAATCTGACAGAGAGAGACACACAGACTGTTTGAACGTTGATGTTTGCAGCTAAGCAAACAGAATGAGTATAGAAGTAACTGAAGAACCACTTAATTAGTATTATTAGCAGTGGAAGTGGTCACAGAGGGGGAGAGAGATCTGCCAGTATATTTAGGGCTCCAGCTGAGTGTCTGTCTGTGTGCCTAATTAAATCTGCTGAGTCACATTTGGGGACTTCAGTTTAGGTTTAAATGCAAGAAATGCTGTCATAGCTCAAAAAGTTGTAACATGACTAACAATTTCACGGTTACACAGGGTTCTCATGGTTGTGTAATTCCTGGAAAAGTTAGGAAATTTGAAAAACTGTTCCCCACAGAATTAGAATTGATGTGTGTGTGTGTGTGTGTGTGTGTGTGTGTGTGTGCACGCGCTGCAGGCATTATGTTTTTGGGTTGTCTGTCAATATGCCTTGAGGGAATTTCTTCAGATTTGGCACAAACATCCCCTTGGACTCAAGGGTGAACTGATTAGATGAAATTTCGTGGGCAAAGGTCAAAGGTCAAGGTCACTGTGACCTTGTCTGTCTCATGCTTGTGAACGTGATAACTCAAGTAGGGCTGCAACGATTAGTCAACTAATCGATGACTAATCGACTATTAAAATAATCGGTGACTATTTTAGTAGTCGACTAATCGGTTTGAGTCATTTTTCATAGAGAAGTACTATAATAGTACCCCAAAATACTCTTATTGCAGTTTCTTACGTTCAAATATTGGCAGCTTTACATACTCTCCCATGACGGTGAACTAAAACCCTTTGACTTGAGTACGAAACAAGACTTTAGATGATATAATTTTGGTGTTTGGGAGAGACAGACCGACATTTTTCAACATTTTGACACATTTTTCGATAAAATGATTAGTCGACTAATCGAAGAAATAATCGACAGCTTAGTCGACAATGAAAATAATCGTTAGTTGCAGCCCTAAACTCAAGATAACCTTGAGGGATTTTTTTCAAATGTGGCACCAAAGTTCACTTGGACTCTATGATGTAATCATTAGATTGTAGTGGTCAAAGGTCAAGGTCAGCGTGACCTTGCATCTGTTTCATTCTTGTGAATAGGATTTTTCAAGATCACTTCAAGGGATGTTCTTCAAATTTGGCAAAAACATTTCCTTTGACACAACAATGAACTAATTAAATTTTGATGGTCAAAGATCAAGATCGATGTCATCTTGCATCCATCCCATTCTTGTGAAGACAGTGTCTTTGGGAAAACCTTCTGGGCATTTCTTTAAATTTCACATAAACGTCCACTTGGACTGAAGAAAAAAAAAAGATCAGAAGTTGGTGGTCAAGTTCATTGTGACCTCACAAAACATGCTTTTGGCCATAAATCAGGAATTCTTAGGTTATTTTTGACAAAACTTGACACAAATGTCTAATATATGATAAAATGATGACGTGGTGCTATTTTACATCCAAAAGGTCAATAGCAAGTAACTTCACTGTGGCATAATATTATTCTGCATTAAACACTTTTCTGGCCATTATTCAATGTCATACCTCAGGAACAGAAGGGGAGACATTTGGTCAGACACTGAATTGGTGACACTAATCTTGGATGCCCACCTTGACACTGTGCTGATTGAATAGATATTCTGTGCTGCCCGAGGAAAGATGTGTGTGAAGCAGCCATGTTTATACAGACATGGTGTGGAGGCATACAAGTATGGGGTGGTAATACTTTTTTTTTCTTTTCTTTTTTCCTTGCCTGTGTTTCCCTTTGTATCAATCTGTGTCTCCTCTCTCTCTAAATTCTGAGATTTTGTGGGTCCATGAAGGTAACACAGATGGACAGGTCATCTTTTTCTTCAGCAGCAGCTTGTAGAGTTGGAGTGGATAACGCATCAGTCAGTCTGATCAGATTGATGAATGGGAGAAGCAGCTGTTTGTAAGTGAAAGCATACTTTTACGGTCAAGTTTCACTTGAATTGCTGCTGCTCCATCTGTGCTCAGAGTACGCTCTGCTGTGAGACTGAATAATAAGAAAATAAGATTTACAACAGCACTCCTAATGAACAGTTGAGCTCAAAAAATAGAAAATCAAAATGGAGTGGCAGATTTTTTAATTGTGGTGGGCCACAAATCCTATGTTTTCCAGGTCTGAGAATGGTTGGGAATCAACAGAATAGGCCTTTCTCAATCTGAGTTCTTGCGGACTTGTGAAACGTCATCAGTTGTAGCCCAAGTGCTGTTCCAATTCAAAGTCCGCATCCAGCCAAGTACAGTCCAAATGCCCGGATGTGAACCTGCTCTGCCCGTTCCATCGGGGATGCATCGGGAGGTGACTTGTGTGGACTTTTGACAGCCAGGTATCCCAGAATGCATTTCTCACAGACCAGCGGCAATGGCAGCTGTCCTTGGGAGTTTGTACTCCTGAGTCGAACTTGCCAATAGGGCTGGGTATCGATTCAGATTTTCCAGATCGATTCGATTTGATTTTCAAGGACTCAGTTCGATCTGATTCAATTCAATTCAGTTCAAAATCGATTCAGTCAAGTATATTTCAATTATGATACAGAATTTGCTTGGATATTAAGATATTTTCTGAGAACTAACGAAGTATATTTAACAAGGAACCCTCTGACCTGGTGCATTACTATTAAAAATACTATTTACATTAAGAATTGACCCCAAAGCAGTACATTAGTCATCATGTACTTTTATTTAACATTACCTGACCAACACATACAAAATAAATATTTTAGGTTAAATCTAATCACAAGGCAGACAATTTAAATGAAGTGGCTACAAAAAATATAAACAAAGACATCCACAAGTTTGCTGCCTGTAACCGTCTTATAAAGCTTTTGTGCAATACACTACAGTGGTTGTGATGCACACATTGACTGTATCAGAAGAGAAACAATATGCGTAGGTGAACCCTGCAGCAAAGTAAACCCTCTTCCTCAGAGAGGATCTTTGCCTTCCAGTTTGTTCCTGGCGGCAGAGCAGAGTGAACCGTCTTTCTTCTCAGAGGATCTTTGTCCCATGAGAGCAGGCACTAACAGCTCCATGTCCGCAGTGTAAACAACGTTCGCTGGCGATTTGACAGTCACTAGAAGCACATTATGACCCTTTGTAAAAGTTTCTGTGTTGTACCTCCTGTGTTGTACATGAGCTAACGTTAGCGGCTAAGGACTGAGAGGCTGTCCGGTATGTGTGTGTGTGTGTGTGTGTGTGTGTGTGAGTGAGTGTCTGAGGAGCGTCAGAACGTTAGCCTTGCTGTTTGTCATGTTAACGTTATCGTCGGCAGCCCTGAATAGCTTGTAAAGCTTTAGCATAGTTAGTTAACACATTTGTTATCGGACCATGTGTTTACTGCTACAGAGAAGTAATAAATCTTTGGTTTATTTGCACAACGTTGCCTCTCTGCCGTCTTTTATCACGCTTGCTAACGCTAAGTTAACTTTACCAGCAGATCTGTATGAGGTACAAACTGAGACTACAGTTAGCAATGTGCTGATGCTTAGTGGTATTTCTTAATCTTTTCTGTGAAACTAATGTGCATTTAATAAACATTCGTACATTATTAGTGTTATATTTTTAGGGGAAAATGCAAGTGAAAATACTCGCACCGTAGACCCATGCCTTCAGTGGACGCGCTCCCACCATTGTTTGCTGCTCTGTCTTCATTCAGTGTCTGGCCGTCTTGCAAGATCTCTCGCCATGACCTCAGGTGCTAAATGCTGATCTCGCGAGACTACCTGGGTTGATAGTACTGCAGGCTGCTGCAGTCTGCTACCAGCTGTACAACACGTCCACGGAGGAAAATAGTTATAGTAAAAGATCGATTTTTTAATTAATGAATCGATATTGTGCCAGTTAAAGGAAAATCGATTCGAATTGATTAAATCAATTTTTTCAACCCAGCTCTACTTGCCAAGTCCAAACTCCCAAGTGCTTAAGTCCGAAGTTGTCGTAGCCTACTTGGTATTGAGAAACGCCGAATGTGTTGGACAAGTTTTCAATTTACGTTGTTTTGGCTGTTGTTTAAAATATGTTCAGAAAAATGCCAAAACGTATTTTCATGTTACGCAAAATGTTCCACTTCCTTATATTACTAATTCAAAATCAGGTGCTGAAACATCACTAGTATCACATTACTGGCGTATGCAGCTACTGTCTACTGTCTTACTAAATGTCAAACAAGGCAGTAAAGTTGGCGAGCGCTCCCAGTTTGTTTACCCACAAATGCCTGGGAAGTTCATGTATAATGATGTATGGCATTTGAATTACAAATACGATACGATTCAAGGGAGAGGCAGACCCAAGCCACACTGGATGTAAACTCTGCACCTAAACATTTGATGTTATTGGCAACAAGGGGGAAGTGGCTCTGGTCAGCCATGCTAAAGGAAAAAAGCATCAAGAAAACCAAAAGGCCACGTAACAGATTGCCAGCATCGACACATACTTCACACCTGCCAGGCCAGATAATGTTACCTTTGTGTCTGTTGTATGTGTAGAAACAAAGACGTATCATTCCATATTCCATGCTGCATTTTTTTTTCTTTACAGAGAATTTTTTGTCTTTTGCCTTTATTTGACAGGACAGACCTAAGTGTAAAAGGTGGAGAGAGAGGATGACATGCAGAAAAGGGCTGCAGGCTAGAATCCAACCCATGGCTGCTGTAGCAAGGACATTGCCCTTGTGCATGGGGCACCTGCACTAACCACTGAGCTACTGGACACTGGGTTAAGATGATCGCTATATAGGCCTAATATTACCAGTTTGAACAACTTAAAGTCATGGAAATTAGGTAAAATATTATTGAAAAGATTTCGAAAGTTTAAAAATCATTGGTAAAAATGGTTGGGAGGCCTGGTTACAGCATTTTGCATGTGCCACTGTGGGATTTTAGATTTCTGTTACACTGGGAGAGAATGGTAGGCATGATCAGTGGCATACATTTAAGGGTCAGTTCATTGAAATCACAGTCAGGAAACTGTCCAACTTTGCCATTGTAGTATCAATCAAGGCTGATCTATTTGATTTTATGTGCCAATGTGCAACTGAGACTTCTGCCACTGCTCTACTATGGTGGAGATGAATCGAATTTTCTGCCCAGAGCATTAAAAAATGACATTTGCAAATGATGCCAGAACTGGGGTATGAATTGTTCAACCAGAGAGGAGTAAAAAAGAGGATAAAAAAAGAAGATAATAGTCATATATGTCATTTAAAGCACATTAATCAATTTAGGTTGCATACATACTGTACATGTCCAGTATTAATATCAACATGTGAAATTATAGTAGGTTGATGTGCATTTTAATGTATGTGGCACACAATGTGTTTCTGGGTCTGTGAAAATGTTGCAGTTTGTCATCTTGGGAGGTTTAGAATAGTTTGGCAGTTTAGTCCAGTCTCTCTCTCTCTCTGTAGGTGTCCTGTAGTGTTGCACTGTACGTCTTGCTGCTGGGGAACTCCCTGACTTCCCGGTCCATTTTGATGCTCTTTGGCTGTGGGAAGGAAATGCTAATCAATGGCACAATTGCTCCTCCTTTCTCTGCAAAGACATTGTGATGATATGTTTCTGCCAAAAGAGTCTATAATAGATATCCCTTCCTCACTGATCTCTTTCTTTATCTCGGTCATATCCTCTTTTTTTCTCTCCTTCCACCTCCTGTGCCTCTCTCCCTCCCCTCCCTCTCTCCTTTATATGTGTTTGTGTGCATACTGTTTTGAGGATGTTTATTAGCTATCAAGTCAAATTCATACATATTTCCTGCTTCATAACAGGCCCGGCGGACAATTCATTTGAGAATATGAATATATGAGAGTATGAAAATGTGAGATGAGGCAGAGGGAAAGAATTGGGTCTGTCTGTCACTGGAAGATGTTGAATTCCTCTGGTTGCTGCATCGGGAGAAAATTAGCAAGTCATTTCCATTACGATTGATAGCGGGTTATAGATTCAACAGAGAACTGAATTATAGAGCGGGAATTATGGAGCTAGATGGCAGCTATATGCCATGGCGTGCTTTTGTTTCTAAAAGCAGGGTGTGTAGAAAAAGTGAATCTCTTTATTCTGTAAAATCTGCTCTTCTGGCACAAAAGCTTCAACAGAATGAATGTTGCATAAAAGTAAAAATTCAGCCCAACTAACAAGTGCTCTATTTGAGCTACACAGCTTTATAACATCTGGAACTACCTATAGTTTTATTGACTAAAAGTAGGGCTGGGCGATATGGCCTATAAATGGTATCGCCGTAGTTTTAGGCTTGTTATAATGAAATGAATTAAAGCAGAATCAGTGGTGTTTTATTTGGGAGCACCTGCCCCATCTTTGGCTGGAGGTGTTGATGTCTTTGTGAAGAGCTTGAAGCTAACAGTTAGCTGTTAGCTGAATGTTAAGACGGCAGCATTAAATGGTAGGATTTACTCACTGTGAGTGGTAAACAAACTCCAATATTTGTGAGTCACACTGGTGCTCCATGGTCGCACAATTCCCCTAAATTCTAATGTGGGACCCTGCAGGTAGAAAACCACTCGCCACATCTGCTCACACACTATCACCCAGGACAGAGTAGTCTGTATGGGCAGGGCTGGAATTGCAATCTTTTTTTTGTGACTGTGAGAGGGAGAGAGCCATAAAGAGAGTGAGTGAACTGAAGGCCAGAGCAAGTCTCATGCCAGCGGCTTAACAAAATGACATGGCAGTTTATACTTTGTTCACAATATAGTCATTTTATATTACCCACCTGGGACAAGCTGTGATGCATCAAGTATTTTTGATATATCGCCCACCCATAACTAAAAATATTAATATGTCGCAGCTGGGGGCTTCAGTGTTAGCTGTTACCTATTCATTTAAACATATACAGTGGATAGAGCACATATCCATAGGAGGTGTGAATGAGAAATACATTTTATGTGGGGGAAAACAGGATTAATTCTTAGCTATAATTGTCTGCAGAAACACTTTGAGTATCTGCAATGATGTATCACACAAAGATCAAGCATCTAATGCAGAGCGCGACCAATCATCCTGCCAATCAATTAAAGTAACGCTGCAGTATGTGAAGAACAAATGAAAGAACTTTGAGATTTGCTTTGTGGGACCTCGGTGAGGGAAAAGTGGACAAGCCATCATATAATTAATCCATTTGAAGAGAGTGATAATAGATGGGATTGTCATGTCGGCTGCTCATTTGAGTCCAATAATGGATCATATAATTAGCAGAGGGGTAGAAACATTGTCTTTTTTCTCCACTATAATTAATCTTTTGGTTGAACAGACTATCCACAAAGACCTTAAACCTCATGGACTGGAACTCAGATCTTACTTCTCAGGCACACACAATAAGGCCTGTGGAAATACTTTTACAGTAATGGACGTAATGAATTACACAGGCTCATAAATTACACCCAAACCCACTAATTCAGAGTAAGACATTTTAATAGTCATTTAAGTACTCATATTGAGCATGTAATCCATAAAACAAGTAATCCAGAGTCCAAGGTAAGTTTTTTGAAAGTTCAAGCTATTTCTTTTGAGTTAAGTCTTTTTATCACTGGACCAGAATTATTTGAGGAATTTATGTGATTAAGAAATACATTCATCACATCTATGCCTGGTCTATGTGGACTTCTAATTCATGGACACATTCCAGTGATTACACCATCTTTGACTATCAACCAAGTTCACCAGGTAATCTCTATCATCAGATATTTGTATATGAATGCAGAATCTGTAGGCAATAGGACAAGATTTTGGTATCGGAAGCGCTCTGGTTTCCATTTGCAGTCCGATAAACATTAACTTATATTGAAGTGGGCTTTGGATGCATGCAGGTTAACAATTCGTGTGGAGAGAGCAAAAGCAGCGCAACGCTATTGCCTAAAGTAATCTCTGAACCAGAGTCCTGCGCGGGTCCAGTTTTCAAGATCCGCGCCGCCCCGACCCGGGGACGTACAAAACCACACCCGAACCGCAAACCCACACATCAGGCCAATTAGTACCCGGTCCGATCCATTGAAACACGACCCGCAGCCCGACCCGTAACCCGGATTTAAAGTAATCATTTTGGGTCATATTGGCTGAATATTGAACAGCATATCGCCACAGTTAAGGTGCCAGTGAGTAAACAACGACCTGAATGAAGCAGCTCTCACAATAAAAACCTGACTTCAGCTCCATCATCAATCCTCTGTGTTCTTCTCCCATACGAGTGTAAAAGCACTCGTTTGTTACGTTTAATGCTTTTAAACTTTTAATCTATGTAAAGGAACTTTACATGTCTAATAATAGACTTACTTTCTGTCCAGAGCGACGTTCAGCAGTTACGAGCCGTCACGTGTTTTTAGAATCCATCGAGGAGAGAAGTAATCCATCAGGGAAACACTTCAGAAACATTATAAAGTGATAGTTGTACGTTTTATCCACTTATTTCTCAAATACCTAAATAATTATTTACTGTTTTGGAAGTGGCGCTTGTCAGATGATGGCAGCCATGTTGATTCTGTCTTCCAATCACAAATTGTGTTATTAGATGGTGAAACGCGTGTAAACAGCTGAACCAATGACTGCTGCGAAATAGCGGAAGCGATCCTCAGAGAGTAAATAATGACCAAGATAGTTATCTGTAGTTTACCGAACTAATGACTGATGTGTTTATCTAAAACCCTCGATCCGACCCGCATGTTATTTTTTCCACCCAGATCCGAACCCGGGAATTTTTTTTTTTTTTTTTTAAAAACCACCCGCAAATCAGCTGTTTTTGCGGGTACCCGTTGGCTCTGAACCTCTCATGATGACAATAGTGTTTTTTATTAGCTTTTTATACCTCTGCGCTGGTGATAGCCATAGCCAGAGGCATTACGCTTTTGTCCATCCATCCCATTCTGGTGAACGAGATATCTCAAGAGCCCCTTGAGGGAATTTCTTCAGATTTGGCACAAACCTCCCCTTGGACTTAACAACAATCTGATTAGATTTTGGTGGTCATAGGTAAGAGGGCATGGTCAGTGTGACCTTGTCTCTCTCATTCTTGTGAACGTGATATCCGAAGAACACCTCAATGGAATTTCTTCAAATTTGACATAACATCTACTTGGCCTGAACAATAAACAATTAGTATTTTGTGGTCGAAGGTCAAGGTCATTGTGACCTCACAAAACATATTTTTGGCCATAACTTAGAAATTCTTACGCTAATCATGACAAAACTTCACACAAATGTCTAATGGGATATAATAGTAAAGTAATGACATTTTATTTCCAAAATGTCAAAGGTCAGTTCTACTGTGACATTGTAATATTCTGCATTAAACACATTTCTGGCCATAACTCAATGTCATATCTCAGGAACAGAAGGGGAGACATTTGGTCTGATACTGAACTGGTGACACTAATCTTGGGCACCCACCTTGAAACTGTGCTGATGGTATAGATCCTTTGTGCTGTCAGGGGGAAGATGTGTGTGAAGCATACTTGCTTATACAGACATGGATTTAAACATTAAGAGAAACTTAGAGGCATACAACCATGGGTGTGGTTATTTTAATTTTAAATTGTTCAGCATTCATATACAGATATGTGTTTATAAAGATTAGTGTGTGATCAACTCCAACTCCATTCTCGCTTCTCAAGCATAGACTGTAAAATAACACACACCTACCTTGATGTCACCCCTTGGTTTCTGGACTCCCATTTTGAAACCTCATGTTTGATATTTTGGCTGTCAAAGTCTTGGATATTTGGAGCCTGAAGTGACCATATTTGGACGAGAGGGTGGAGATAACCCTACTGCTAGCTTGGTTAGGATGGTTCATGTACAGCTATGGTTAACAGTGATAATGCTAAAGATAATTTTCACTATCAAAAAAACAGACATGGAACCATTGAAATAAAATGTACTTACATGAAAAACTGAATATCCAACTCCTTAGAGGGTCTTTCAGTACGGCCAAATGCTGAACAAGGCATTTTTCAGTGACCAAAATGTTACAATTAATTTTGATGAAAGCCATGGCTATGCCTGTACTCTATGTGGTCTGCCATGCTGTTATTTATCCACTCCATCTCCATGTTTTGTGCAGCTAATAACATCTATCTAAATCAGTGTTCTCTCAGTTTTTATAATACTTTGAATAAAGTTTGGACAAACCAATTACTGATACAATTAAATACACATTGGACTAATATCAGATGTAATTTTTGGGGCTGAATGCACAGTAGTAGGTCAGTTGCAGAGGAATTATTACTTTACAGATTTAAATGGGATTAAGAACATAATCTCTGCAGTTATTACAAATCAGATCAGGTCCACAGCTAATACTTGCAGTGTGAATAAGACTACAAATGAAAGATTAGTTATCAGGCATCATTTGAGAGTGCAAATATAGGTCAAAACTCAACAATTTACCTAATTTAACTTGTATGTATGGCAGTATTTTTAAGTCTTTGTCTAAACCTGCTCATGATAACCGGCAGGATGCAGAAAAGACAAATGGTGCATAAAGTTTAAGTTACTTTATCAGAAAATCTGACAAAGAACTTCTGAATCTAAAACATTTGACCTCAACAATGCAGAGACAGTTAGGTTTTAGGACTCCGTACTGAAGAGTCAGGAGAGTGGAGGGACTCATTGCACACCAAAAGATCACCAGTCATTAGAGTAAGATGGACTGCAGACTGCTGCAGAAGGCTGTAGGTGTTGACTGGAGAATGGTAAACAAGAGGCAGGGCACAGGAGAAAGCTGGCAGGTGACTGCAGAGTGTAGGATGGAAACTGGAGGACTAAATTAGGAAACTGACATGTGGCATGAGATTACACAGGCTGGAAGTCAAAATAACCTGCCAGAAAATATTTAACTTTGTGTCACAAAAACATAGTTAGGATATCAGAGCAACTTAATGAAAAGTGGCTGAAGATGATGCCTAAAATCGTCTGCAACAGTGAAGAATGGAGTGTGATCAGGGAGATGAGGGGGAGCTGAGGGCGAGGCAATTCAGTGTAGACTGAAAAATGCAGAGGGCCGAGCCATGACTCACAATCTTATCATTCAAGATGAAAGGTTTTTCATCTATATAAAAAAAGTCCTCCACATTGACATCTTTCTAACTTTTGAAAAGGAAAAGAGGTGCTTGTTCTTTTTCCAACTCAGATGGTCCTCTCAACACATACTGTACATCATGTGGATGAGCTGTCTATGTTGAAACACTGTCGAGCCCCGAGGCAGAGCTGGCTGGCATCTGACAAAGCCAAAACAGATGCTGAAGCAGCAGATGATGAACAAATTAAAATCTGCTGATAAACAAAACAGAAATGCTAAACGTCGGTTATATTGAGTAGGTCTCATGTACTGCACATTGAGCTTTACTGTGTTACTTACTTAGATCTGCAGTTGTTGCTGTAAATTTCCTCTGTGGCCACTAAAAATTTCTTTATGCGTCTGTGTACACTCCATGCAACGTGCACACAGTTGCTCCGCAGTTGCTGTGTGCCTATCGTAGTTCTACGTCCTGTTGGTCTATGTTGCTATGCAATTCCCCGCCAAAGCGCTTGGGGGCGTGGTGTTCTTTTATATACCTACCTAGACTCTGTGACGTCTGTGGTCGTTGCTCGTTCATTGTTTGTTTATCTTCCGGCTTTGCTCTAGTCACAGTGAAGATGGCGACCAAGAGAGAAAGACTGTTGCTGGAGCTCGAAATGATCGACATTGAACAACAAATGCTCTTATTACAAATATTACGACGACGACGAAGAGAGAGGCGACTGCGCCGATGGTCTGTATGCCCGTTGAATGGCTCAAGGTGGTGTTGTGGTACTGGAGCAGGAAGTGAAACCTTGCGAAATGCTGGAAATGATGTAGTTTGAGGGACCAATCATAGCTCTTGCAGTCTGCATTGGGTCTGCGTTGCCTTGACGCATGGTTACAATTTTTTGGAGTTGCACGTCATGTCTCTGTTGGTTGCAGAGGGATGCAATGCCTCCGCAAAGCCCTCTGCGTCCTAGGTGCGCAGTGGCATAAACCTTGCTTAACTCAGAACTTACATCGCTGCTGGCGGCACGCTGTCACAAAACACCTTAAACATTTAAATATTATAATGTGCAATACTGCAGTGTCATTAAAACTGGGGCAGGCAGAAATCTAGATAAGGTAGAAAAACAAAATTTAAAAAATGGCAGAACTTGAAAACACAACCCCTTCCTGCAGCAGTTTAGGAGACAGACCTTCAGTCGGTGACTGTATCACCTCCAATTCAGTTAAGGCAAACCCCAGAAGTTTGTTAGACAGGTCTAAGATTTGAAGCTTGAAAAATGAGTCAATCTTACTTGTGTATATGGTATACCTATCCACTCATCCATTCATCTACCTCTGCTTCCTGGGGCCAGGTCTTGGGGGCAGCACGCTAAGCAAGGCATTCCAAACATCCTTCTTCACGGCATTATTTTCCACTGAGCTCCTCACTGTATCTTTAATGCTAAGCCTAGCCACCCTACGGAGGAAACTCATTTCAGCCGTTTGTATCAGCAGTCTCATTCTTTCGGTCACTACCCAAAGCTCATGACTGCAGGTGAGGGTAGGGACGCAGATGGACTGGTAAATGGAGAGCTTTGCCTCCTGGCTCAGCTCCCTCCTTGCCACAACAGACCAGCAAAACGCCCGCAGCAACACCACCCCAATCTGCCTGTCCAGTCAACTGCTCCATTTTACCCTCACTCGTGAACAAGACCCCAAGCATATCAAACCATTCCACACAAAACTCTGATTCTCCTTATGCACAGTTGCCAAGCACCTTTTCTTTCACACAGGCACATTCTCAGAGGCCCACAGAGACATACACACATACCTTCGCACATGCATACACTCGCACACACACAAACACGCACGGCACTTCAGCATCAGCTAGCACAGATGTTGATGGGAAAGGGGGAGCTCTTGTCTTTTTGCTGCTATCATGACAGCACAATCACTGAAAACAAATGGTTTGACTAAGCTTTGCATACATATGGAGATCATTTACATATCTAACGTGTGTATTTACACAGTGAAGTGGAGAAAGAGGGAGAGCAGCTCCCAAACGCATACCATCTTCTTTTTTAATGCATTCCCTGTTTCCATCCTGCTGCTCACAAAACCATTTCCCACGCCACGCTCATAGATGCATCTTGAGCGGTACTCACATGATTTAAGAATTATAGCCGTGATACTGCAGAACAGGAAACCAAACAGAGCTGTTATCTGTAGAGGGAGAGAGGCATCCATCACGGAGACTAGAATAAAGGGCAGCAATGGGAGTCATTATCTGTGGTAAAAGACAATGACGTGTGACTCTGTAAAGGACCTCGCAGGTAAAACGCTGTGAGCTCAATGATTTCTTGATCAACAGCATTAAGACTTAAATAAGTAGTGGAGAATGTTAGGAGAGAAGGGTTTGGAAAGCAATGCTGACCTTGCTTCACATGGTTTCATTAGCCGGACTGCTTTCTTTAAGAAAGTACTTCAAATACCTTAATCATATTTGCAATGTCAAAGTAAACCAAATGCACCACCGATATTATATTAAAACTTGAATTTTATTCACAGTTAAGTATAATTCTGCATCTCTACTGAAGTGTGAAGTCTGGTTTCATTGCAGAAAAATGCAGGGAGTGTCAAATATCTTCTTGTCTGTCACCTACAATTTTCACACCTTTCAGCCAGAAAATACATTCTAGACATAAATACGGACTATATTTAGTTTCTTGTTTGTATATAAACTTTAGATAAGAAATCAAGCAGGTTGAAGCAGGGCTGTTTCAAGACACTCTGGGGGCCCCAGCCAAGAGGCTCGGCTGTTCAGGTATTTCTGGGCAATCACGAAATCAACAAAGAGGAAATTACTGGACCTGGAGCTGGACTTCTCCGTCACTGGTAAGCCTTATCTTGCGCCTTATTTGACAGGAATACGGCGTCTGTGACCCCCGTTCAACCCACAACCGGCAGGATTCGCCTTTAGTTTCTGCTGCTGGTTGAAATCTGTACTCGCACAGCGTGCTCCTGAATGATTTCTTTTGCTCGCACAAAACTATTTTTAGTTGCAAATGCGAGTAAAATGCTCGCACTGTAGAGCTCTGTGGAAAACAAATCACTGTAGCATATATAAACAAATCTAACCTACAAGTAAAAAGAAATAAATAATAACTTTCACTGCTTAAAGATACTTAATAGCTCAGCTAATACCTGAAATGTCACTGGATACAAACCACTGCAGCAGCATATTGAGTGCCAGGTGGCCAGCATGCACCGTTATTGGACGGCGCATGGACACTCACCCTCTTGCGATTGGACTTTGAACTTATCCCACAGTAGTGGTACTGTGAGGTACCGTAGTACTACGGTACTCCAACAATGCTAGCGTGGGTGGCAACCAATCATGCGAGACATGGTCTCAATTTGCGTGATGTGTGAGAAGAGACAGAAATGCTGTGCAGTCCTGCACAGTGCAGGACGTCTGGTCACCCTACTTAGCCACTCGCAAGCAGCAGCTGGTAGGGGGCCCCATTAGGGGGGATTCTAACGTGTTGTCGTTGTTGCAGTGTCTATAGGGGTTCCATCATATTGTCATTGATATGGACCAATGTCAGCCGTCTCTGGGGGCCCCCTTCCAGCTTGGGGCCCTAGGCAATTGCCTAGTTTGCCTGTCCGGTTGCGATGGCCCTGGGTTGAAGCAAAGGACTGTGATGGACCATGAAACAAATGGAGGAAGTATTATTTGTTATTTGTGCAGGGACTTTAATGAACTTAGTTATTTTTTCAACTTTGTTTAAGTTGCTTGATCATATCATCCAGATGCTGCTTCCATGCAACTTTAACCCAAACTGCTGAAAACAAAAGCTACTATAGAAGTTATCGCCATGCTGCTGCAACATTTGACCTCAAGTTTAACTGAATGCAGCAAAACCACTTCAAGTGCTGCAGTGGGGTTTGTAAGGAGCAGGGGAATCGGCTTGAAATCAATAGGCCACATGTTTGTTATTCTTTGACATGCGTCTGTGAGTCTTTGATCGGATCAATCAATGTTTCTTTCTCTTTTGCACAAACACGATGAATGCATGTTGCAGAGAGAAAGAAAACAGGAAATAGCAGTGTGAGACTGGTCAAGGAAGAGGGAAAGAGTAGAGAGATAAGAGTTGACAGGCAAGCAGAGAGAAAAGGGAGAAAGAGGGAAGAGGAATAGAGGTGTGTGTGTGTGTGTGTGTGTGTGTGTGTGTGTGTGTGTGTGTGTGTGTGTGTGTGGCAGAAGTATCCCATGCAATTAGGTCATTCTGAATAATTGGCTGCTGGAAGCTCTCATTAAAACCATCTCAAGATTGAGGCCTTTGATCAGCCTACAGACCAAATGTAAATAGTTCAACGAGCATATGTAAGGCAGAGGTAAGTTAAGTTCACAAGGAACATAATTTCTACTTTGGGGTCCTGAGCTGCATCATTATTGACTAAACGTTTGGCTTCTTGGTCACATTTCAGTCGTAGGATAAGAGATTTCAGAAGGGAAGAGATGACTGCATGTGTATTACCATTTTCTAAAACGCCACATTTCGACATTGAGTCCATTATGACAAACCACTTTGCCTTCAAACTGACAGTACTCAACACTGATCTACCAGCATGCATTATGTGTCAAACCCTCAGATCGACCTCAGTGGACATTTACATTATATGTGGCTTCCCACCTGCTGAACTCAGAACAAAACAGGCTTTACATTTAATGGAATATGGCTACTTGTGTTCGATTAAGGGAAGAAAATGAACATACATGCTGCGAATTACTCTGACACATGCTGACTCACACACAGTCAGCACAGGGCAGCTAGGGCAGAAATACAGCCAGTCTGCTCCACCTGTTGGCTCTCAGTCTGCCTCTCCATGTGGAATTTCCCTCAGTGATGGACAGTGGCTCATAAAGGTAGCCCACACTTTGACTCTGACAACATGTCATAAAATTGAAGCAATCCACTGGCCCTCCGAAATGCAGTTGTCAACTGCAACAGCAGTCTGCTATAGTGATGCCCCCAGTCGGAGAGAGGAAAACAAGCCTGATCTCTGCCAAAGTCTCCCTGTAGTCCTCTCCACCCAACGACATCTGAAACCCTCAGTGACGTACAGAGAACATTGGAAAGTGTTATAGACCATTATGACGTGACAAATACATAGGCATAGTGCTATGAATAATCATTTTACTGTGTTAAATGTAGCATTTCCTGTGTCTCTGACTCATGACAATACACCTCAGGTGCCTTTTGTAGAGTATTTTGAAGAGGAGGACAGTGCAATGCATTTCAATTGATACTTTATTTTATTTAACTAAACCTATAGGATGAGTTCACTTTTTTCGAGTCTATCTTAATTAATGTTTGGCAGTGATACAGTTATAATATTACGGAGCCCCTAAAGGGACATGGAAGGGAAAAAAAATAGACGATTGAAAAACAAAAAAAAGTACTTTTGCGAGATCTCACAAAACATTTGCAATATCTCGCAAAGGTTTTGCGAGATCTCGCAAAGGTTTTGCGAGATCTCGCAAAACTATCCTTTAAGTAATGTACTTCCAGGTCAGTTTCGCCCATAGAGACTGCAAACAAACGCAACAATGGAGTGCATTCACCCGTTTTTACTCACGAACACTGATTTAATGTCTTTATATTTGAGGCCAATCTCAAAATAAAACTCTATGAGCCTCTCCCACGGGTGAATGCGCTCCATTGTTGCGTTTGTTTGCAGTCTCTACGGGCCAAACTGACCTGGAAGTACATTACTTAAAGGAAAGTTTTGTGAGATCTCGCAAAAGTACTTTTTTTTTTTCCAACCGTCTATTTTTTTTTCCTTCCATGTCCTTTTAGGGGCTCCGTATAATATAACCTTACCCAGTAATGAATTTCTACTGAAATTCCAGTAATATTATTACAGGCACCACAAAAACAAATAACCCCTTACAACCTTGCTTTTGTTGACACCCCCCTACAGATTTGAAATCCAACAATCAGTTACATTCCAGGATTCATTTCTGTAATTGTCAAGCTGTTCATGCACGTCACAAAGCAGCAAGCTAGATGCACCACTTACTGTACATTCAGCAGCTGGAAATATTCTTATTACTTTGATTTTGTCGGGGGGGAAAGATTACAAGAACATTGTTGTTCCACATAGTTGTACTAAGACTCTTTGTACTGTACTTAGTCCTCTACTGCAACAGACAGCACAACAAGATGAATCTCGTGGGAATATAACCAACCATAGGTGAGCCCTCTGCGGCTACAAATAACCAAAACTGGGTTTTAATCATGGACAGCTGCAGGCTACAGGAGACAAACACCGGATGAAGCTTGTGGCTGGATATGTGGTGGATGAAATGTTGCCTATATCAATGGGGTTTTTTGTCTTTCAGATAGATCCTTTGGAAAATACCAGTCACAGGCAACAGGAGATCTCCAGGTAAAAATAATTTACAAGCTTTCTAGCCTCACGCCTCGTTTCCACTTATGTATGTGACTGGTGTCCGTAGATCCATAAATATATGGATGATGCCTCTAGTGTCCAACGCAAGGAAGTGCATTTCTTTACAGATGGCTAGAAACCTGAAAGAAACCACCTGTAGCCATGGGGGGGAGGCTAATTTTGTCAGTTTTTCAGTGTATAGTTTTCCGCCATCCAGTAGTTTGGAATATGCACTTGGAGTATTACAGGGACAGAAACAGGACCTGCCAGGTATGTGGCATGTTTTGTGAAATATTTTATTAAAAAGACGTATGAACGGCTGAACGAGTCATAATGACAGTCTGACTGTACATAATGTATAGCTATATGTTAGCAGAACGACATTACTCAGGTTCACAGTTTGTTCAAACTAAATAATTTCTTTTTAATCATACACTCACTTGACGATCAACACAGGCAACTGCATTGAAAGAAATAGCCTGTTAGCTAGTTAGCAGCCTGTTAGCTAAGCTAGCACACCATCATACGGTCTCTCCGAAATCCACACCAAAAGTTCAATGTCTTTGATGTTCTCAAGGCGACTCCTGGACTAAAATATTATGGAGGGGAGGAGTTTCGCAGGCACATCGGATATCAAGGAGATTCCCATACGCATGAATTGACTTCCTAGTGCCTCGTCTCCATACGCATACGGAAGTGGAAACGAGGCGTTAATTGCGCTTAATGGATATCACCCCGACATACACACAGAGGTTCACATGAGAGGTCTGAACTTTGAGGCGAAAGGACGCAAATACTAATTTTGTGGGATGTAACTGAAAAGTAATATAACTAGTAGTGTGATGAATAAGCAATAAGTAAAGTAACAATATTACTTTTCAAAGGAGTAATGAGTAATAAATTGCATTTTCTGAGTAAAGTAAGGAGCCCAACATAGATCTTATTCCATCACATGCCCATATGTACACTGGCTGCTGTAACAGTTTCTCCTGTGTATATTGGCCACCAAGAGATGCCGGCTGATGCAATTCCAATGCAAGTGCCCACCTCAACATCAGCCTGTTAGATAAAGTATACTGTAAGTTATCACCTCCATTAAATCGTGCTTATATAAAGTATTCCCATCACAAATGCTACCATTGTATCAAGCTTGTATTAAAACAAACACAGCCGTCTTCTCAAGAGTGTAATAGATCAAATTTCATTGCTTGAAATCAGTATTTAATGTTGGAGTAGAGATTAATATCTACATTTAACATGTTATTGCAAATCTATTTCGTATTTCCCTGGTTCCTCAACATGAGAGCACATGAATAATGGTCACCCAGCTGGTTTGCAGCCTTCAGTACAACTTCACTGTTGATAAACATCATCATGAGCGAGATTTGCCGTGCCTAATTGATATAATATGCTTGGAAATTAGTCTCATTTATTTGGCAGAAAACGCACTCTCACTACCAATATTGTCTGTTACTGTATCTTGACATATCTCTCACTTAGCAGAGGCGTGCAGGGCTGGTAGGAGGATGTTGCTATTATATTAATAGACAAAGGCTGCTCAGGAGCTTAATTAATGTTTGGGGAACATTTGCAGCATTTTCTTCTCAGCCAAACTCACACTAAAAGGAGGTGTGATCGGCCCATCTTTTTTCACTGCCTTGCACCTTTCTGTCAGTAAATTATTCCTCTACATGTCTTCTTGTCATTTAAAGGAGTACTACAAACTCTCACACAACTCATGCAGTATGATTTAAGTCTCATTTATCCAGTCATGGTCAGTACTTACCAAACTTATGATTTTTCAATAAAATCTCACAACACTTAACCATAAATAGTCTCACACATGGACAAATCAATGTTTCCCACAGGATTTTTAAAGGCATCAGTCTGGTGAATTCTGACCCCCAGTAGGGAACGGGCACAGTGACGTCACCATGGACGTCGCTGCCATGTTGATGGCTACGGGCAGCAGTAAACAAATGCAGTAGTTGAGTCGCATTGAGTGGAGAAAGCGAGGGAAAAGATGTTAAGATGCCAGAAAGGAAAGGAATAGCGCTATAGTGGCGCTGTGGCGCAGTAGAAAGCCGGTGCACTCATTCATTGCAGGACGAAGAAGGGGTGAAGAAAATTTCAGACATCCGAGATAAAAATGCATGTGGGGGTCGCAGTCATTACGAGTCGCCACTGAAACGTTCACTTATAGCCTCTCTTTGGCGTTTGAGCAGCTTTATAAAACTCTTGAACATGTAATGGCTCCTTAATTAGCAAGTTGACTTTACATAGACGGCATATCTTTTCAGTTTCTCCTGACATTGTGTTCTTCAGTTTGTTCACCGCTCCGCAACATGTGCGTTAGTGTCGAGTGGGCGGAGGCGTTGATCTCCCCCCCTCCGCCCACCCTGCGCTCTCTCACTAAGCAGCCTCCCTCTGTCTCTTTCTCCCTGCACTACACCTTGAAAACTACATCATGGGCAGAGACAGGCCTGAAGTCAACAGGTTTTCAGATGTCATTTGACCCCGTTGACACCATGGATGAGGAGATGTTAATCATGGTGGTGCACCGAGATGTCAGGATGTCAAGATGTCTTCCGGTGGAGCTGCACTGCTCTGCACAGCAAACGCAGCCGTTGGATGTTGATGGACGGCAGAGCACACAGCGGATAACCAGCGCTGCGGTTCCGCAATGGACACGCATCCAGTGGAATTCCGGTGTGAGAGCCAAGTTATGATGGCAGAATATGCCTAGATTTCAACATCTTTGTGCTTTTTATGTGTGAAAAATGTTCCATTTTTACTGATACAAACACTAGTGGCGCGTCCTAGCCGCAGCCTAGAAGCGACTTGGCGCTCCACTCTGCTAATAATACGCGCCGGGTCTATTTTTGACGGATGCCGCGCTCTAGCCGGTGCGCTACTGAGTGACGGGCTGCCATAGTCTCGTCAATGTATGGGAAACACTGCAAATAGCACATCAGCGTAAGCATGTGTGTTTAAACTCTGCTCAATGGAATACACAAGCAGAGTTCAAATGCTTGCCCAGGCACTCTACTCATATGTGGAGCTTTTTCAAAAAGTAAGGTTTTAGTAAAAAATGCATGTGTATTGCAAGTACAGAGCAGATAAATGGGACTGGCAATATACTGCACGAGTTGTGTGAGAGTTTGTAAAGGGATGTTTTGATGTAGTTTTGCTGCAAATCAACTCAAAACTTCTGTCCTTTTTTGATATTTGTGGAGGATCACCAAAATTTCAAGTAACACAAGGTGAGTAACTGATATAGAAATGATCCTTTTATGGGCATTTCTGAAGTATTTTTTTAATTAACCTAACAAAATTTGCAAAACATCAAAATTAATTTCCTCTTTGAAGGCCGGAATGGTTCCAGCACTGCTTTTTGAACGAGTATTATTTTAAGCATTTACTTTTAGTACCTCCACTCCACTAATTTTCCGTTTCCTCTCTTCTCTCACACTGGGCTGGTGTGTATGCCATCAAAACACTGCCAGTATCCTCATTTTTATTGAAGCTCACAGCTATTAGTTCCCTGCAAGTTCTCCTTGGGGAATCAATTCTTTGAAGACTGAACTACTAAATGAGAGCAGCACCGCATCGTCCACTCTTCTCTTCTCTTCCTCTCTCCCTCAGTGATACACCCCAGCCCAGAGCCCTATATAGACAAATGAATACCTCTGCCGAAACACAAAAGCATGTTTCACAGATACTGTCAATACTCATAAACATACATGCATGCATATACAGACAGCATATTTTAGATATTTTTCATTCTAGGCTATTACTCATGGCTTCTCTTGTTTCCCCTTTAATTAGATATATTAGCATGAAAACAAAGAAACAAAAACACTGAATACTTGCTGTTTCCTCTACATTGCAGCTCACCATTTCTCCCTCCGGTATTGAATATGCAATAGTGAATGCCATATATAATCAAACATGCAGACACAAATACACATACAAATTGCTGCAGACAAGAAGTCAATACACTGGTGAATTTCTTTTTTTGTTTTGTTTTGTTTTCAAATAATGCAAACTGAAATAGTGAAGGATGTTATTTTGATTTATTCACATTCTTTGTTTAATTACTGAACATTGCTACTCTGGTCACTGAGCAGACAAGTGTGCACACCATACTGCTCCACTGACTCCACGAACATTCGTATGGCATCAGTGCATGTGGATTTAGAACAGATATACTGAAAGGCCGATTCCAATTATGTCAAAAGTGAGAAATAAAGCTTCTAAATCTTCTGGCTTCTAAGTCTTTAAATGCTCAAGCAATTAATTGAGAAAAACATGAACCGGGTTAACGGCCAACGCCAATGGGATATCATGACTGGTGCTGTCCGGCTAATGAACAACACCATGATTGCTAATGTGTTATACAGATGGTAAAAGGCTGCCTTTCTAACACCTGCTGTGCATCAAGCACCAGCACATTTAACAGGCAGTGACACGTGTCCTCTGTTTAAATAAAATGGTACGTTTATTAAAGCTTAGAAAAATGGACATGTTGGATTTTTAGCCCTCATTTCAAGGCATACTGTACATTTGTTTGTTCTTTTTTTCCTGTAGCCAAAAAGTAGAAGAATTCCCACAGTTTTCTATTTACAGTCAGCATAGTTACGTACAGTAATGTCAATTTTAATGTGTCTAATAAACATACCAGCATCAAGAATCCAACATAAAATAAAAGTTTCTCCACCATAAGAGCAAAGACTAGTGAAAAGACAATTATTGAGTATCTACAGTTGCAGCGACATACTGGTTTGAAGCAGGGGCGACTGCTCTGAGACAACAAGGGAGGCTGAACTTCCTCTAGAATTTCATAGAAGAAATGGTCAAATACGCACTATTGAATTTACATTACAATAAGAATTTACATTGCATTAAACGTGGGCTAGGATGCGTTTAACATCATGACTATGATGTTCAAACGTGTTTATCACCAGTTTTCAAATGTGACCTCCCTGTGTCAGCACAGCGGACGCAGAGCTTCCAAGCATTCCTATGAGACAGTGCAGAGAAGGTTTTTTTCATGCAGCAAAGCGAGATGGTCATTGGATAAATGTGACAAAATCATCACTTCCAGGGAGGCTCAGCTTCCCTGGGACCTAATGGAGCGGGAGGCAGGAGAGGACGCTCGGTGTATGCATGATGATTGGAGGAACTGTCTAAAAGGCTGAATACTTTGTGATTGACAGCGCTTCGCATTTTGAGCGCAGTCCCATCCGGATATTTATATATATACGTGTTTAGTATGACAGTTGTTTTGTCAGTGAACCTTGTGAGTTATAATGGAGCCACATTGTGTGCCGTTACCTTTGTTAAATGTTTCTTTTGTCCCTGGTTTTATATGAGAAGAGGAAAAGATCGCTAGTTGCTAGGCTAATTTATACAATGTAAAATGCCATAGGCTCGTGCTAATAACATTAGCATATTGTATTTGTGGGGAAAATGTGTCCAGATAAAGACAAGTGTTTGTCGGTCAATGCTGCGAGTTATAGTGAAACAGATTTGTGTACTTGTGTTTGAAATTGTCTCTATTAAGCCATGTTTAATGTGTGTTTTGAATCAACTTAACGGCACTTCACAGAAACCTCCGCCGCCGACTAGTGTTTTGGAGGTGTAACTGCAGAGTGACACAGACACACCACTGCACAAGTATAAATGCTCACAACGATGTAGGTGACGTGCGTTCCTACGTTTTTTATTTCCATAATCTATATAACTAATTTTCACTGTTTGTACACACAACACACACTATAAACAAGGGTTATCGTGTTTAAACCCATCTGAAAATCTTTGAGGTGTGTTTTACTGTGGTTCTATGGCATGAGTGTGGTTGAAAAACGGCTTCAATTAAATGTTCCTTTTATAAGTTACTGCCTTGCTACAATATGACAAATTTTATGATGTAAACTTAAAGTGAGCTTCCCCTGCACAAAAAACAGTAACTAATGGTTAAGTAATGAATTAATGAATTGTTACTATTTTGTGCTGGTTTAGTAATGAAGAACAACTCAGACCCAACCCAGAAAGGAAATAGGTGTTATTCTCATTCACAGATATTTGTGAACCAATCATGTCTGGGTCCAGACATTAGAATCTGCCCACTCCACGGAGTTGACTGATTGATTTGGCATCATGAAACAGCTGTTCCTCCAATGAGCACTGTGTGGGGGGTCTAACAATTACCCAATCAGTACCACAGGCAAGACAAACGCTGTTGTCAATCTGGGCCATGTTCAATCTGAAAACAGTGTACGCTGTTTTGCTACGGTTTACAAGTTAAATGATGTGTTACCTAATCAGTAGCAATGTATATATAAACCAAATTCAAATAGATCTTTATTTATTGTACAATTTCAATTGTAATTTGACACTTGCTTTGGCAATGTATGGTATGTTTCCCATGCCCTGACAAAACAGACATGTTAGCATAGCTGCAGATCAGTCTATGTTTCATGTTTCAAGTGGATACGTTGGTCTCCAGTGATTGGTTATGGAATATAGAATCCCCCCTCCTTCACAGTAATCTGTCACAGTGTGATATCAGGCATGAACCAATCATTATCTAAGGAATCATTTATACACTCTGGTCAAAAAAAAAAGGGAAAACTTAATGGTCACAGTATAACACCAAGTCAGTTAAACCTCAGGGATCTCAGTCTGTCCATTTAGGAAGCACAAGTGATTGTGAACCAATTTCACCTGCTTTTATTTGCTTGGTGCAAATAAAAGTGACAACAAGTGCATTGGAGAGGTAGACAATCCCCTAAAAGGGAATGGTTTTTGCATGTGGTGGCCACAGATGGTTACACTCTCCTTATCCTTCCTGACTGATTCTGAACCGTATGTGCGGTCACAAGAAGGTTTGTTGTGTATCCTTGCACAGTCTCAGGAGCATGGAGGGGATACCAGGAGACCAGCCGTTACACAAGGAGAGTTGGACAGGGCATCAACTCAGCACCAGGACCGATATCTGCTCCTTTGTGTGGGGAGGATCAGGAGGAGCACTGCCAAAGCCGTCCAAAATGACCTCCAGCAGGCTACTGGTGTGCATGTTTCTGACCAAACTGTCAGAAACAGACTCCATGAGGGCCTGACATTCTCTAGTGGGACCTGTGCTCACAGCCCAGCACCATGCAGCTCGATTGGCATTTGCCAGAGAACACCAGAATTGCCAGGTCTGCTATTGGCATCACATTCTCTTCACAGATGCAAGCAGGTTCACACTGAGCACATGTGACAGGAGTCTGAAGATGCCGTGGTGAAGGATATGCTGCCTGTAACACTATCCAGCATGACCAGTTTGGCGGTGGGCCAGTGATGGTCTGGGGAGGCATATCGTTGGAGGGTTGCACAGACCTCCATGTCATAGCCAACGGTACCCTGGCTGCTGTTAGGTACCGGGATGAAATCCTCAGAGTGACTGTCAGACCTTACGCTGTTGTAATGGGCCCTGGGTTCCTCCTGGTGCAGGACAATGTCCAGCCTCATGTGGCCGGAGCGTGTAGGCAGTTCCTGGATGATGAAGGCACTGATGCCATTGACTGGCCCTCTCGTTCCCCTGACCTAAATCCAACTGGGACATTATGTGTCGGTGTGTCTGACACCAACAAGTACCCCCACAACCTGTCCAGGAGCTCACTAATGCCCTGACCCAGGCCTGGGAGGAGGAGGATCACGCCCAGACGTTTTTGGGAGTGCTTTCAGGCACACGGGGGCCGTACACACTACTGAGTCAATTTATGAGTTGTGTGATATAATTCAGGCTGATCCAAATTCAAGTTGGATCAGCCTGTGATTTCAATTTTTTTTTATTTTGATTTTCGGTGAGATTTTTAAATCCAGCTCTCAGTGGATTGATGATTTTGGCTTCCATTGACTGTTGTTATGTCATTTTGTTCTCAACAAATTATATAATGTAGATCAGTAAAGATTTTCAGCTTGAATAATTCATTCATCAAGATCTCATGTGAGATTTGAGTGTTCCCTTTTTTTTTTTGGAGCAGTGCAGTATCTCCCAGTCTTTTCCCAAGTAACTCATCATGATCTAGTTCTTAAGTCAGAATTATTCAGAAACTAGTCATGAACGATTCATTCACAGCACACATTTCATCAAAAGCTGATGATTTCAAAGTTTGCACTCTCAGTATTCTGTGTGAGCATTTCCCATTGAGTAACTGTGTGGCCCTGAAGACTGCTGTTCACCTTCAGAGCCACAGTGGTACAGCAGCCTTGCTTTACACTCTAAACTTGATTCATCTTTGCTGCTTAGATTAAAGGTGGCCATCTGTTGTTCTCTTTCCCATGACACTGGCTTCTGTCTCTCTGAAGGATCTGGGGGACACAGTACTGGCAAAGGACAAAGATGGAACCAGATCACGACATCACTGATGACAATTAGTGGCCACACATAACACTGTCCCAGCAAGCCCCTTTTGTGCTGGAAACTTTTCTTAGAGAGATTTAGAATTTTCAATAAAGCTATTCAGTCATTGAAAATTAACTTCAAACTGTAGTTTAGACAACCAACAGTTTGAGATGCTTTGAAGTGCTTTTTTTCTTAGAGCGTCTCAGTAATCACCTACATGTCTGTCTTCTAAAACTGACAAGACAGGCAGTAAACCCTGGTCATCGGTGTCAAAGACCTTCACTTTGTTACACATGCAGCATTCGCCAACCACAAACCCTCCTCAGGGAAGGTAATTAGTGAATTCAGCGTGTGTAACATTTGGTTGGAATTCAACCTTTAGGGTAATTATGGAGTCTTAAAATGCCAAGTCAACACTTACCTAAGATAGAAAGTGTTTCTCCTCAGTCATACATGGAGAAAAGGAACAGAAGAGAAAGTCTCCACAGTTTGAGATAAGCTTTGTGATCTAGATTGCACCATTCATTAAATCACACAGGTGCATCTTGCACCTGGTTTTTCTGACACACTAGAGCTTTCTTCAATCATGTCTCCTTCATAATCTCTAAACAGATACCTGCACATGTATGCAGAATCTGTAAGCATCAGGGACAAGTTTTATCATTGGAGGTGTTCTGGGTTTCATTTGTAGTCTGAGTTTCGCCATTTGAGCAGCAGTTGGCCGCAGTGCAATTTAGTAACCAATCGGCTCTCTTCTGAAAATTTAGCTTCATATTTGTTTTTTTATTTATTAGCAGGATTCACTCAGATATCTGGTTGGAGGTTAGGAGAAATGACACACACACAGAAGAAGTTTTGGCCCACATATGTGCTTGCTACACTGGATATCCTGAAATATTGGCCCTTGAGGCCCATTGTCATCAGACCGACAGCTGATGGCTTCAGAGACTTCCCTTTTACATAATGAATAATGGGCTTTTCCATCTGATCCCATTAGATATGAGATCTCTATCTGTGCTCCATCTTTGGCTGTTTTTGTTTTGAAATCATGGAGGACACAAGAATTGACACCAGTGAAAGACTATCTTACTATATAATGACGAAAAGTCTGTGGGTGTGTGGGTGTGTGTCTGTGTCTCTGTGTCTCTGTTCCATGTTTTTCTCCTCACTGACTTGGTCAATCCATGTGAAATTTGGCACAGTGGTAGAGGGTCATGGGAGGATGTGAATGAAGCAATATTACATCAGTTGGCCAAAGGGGGGCGCTATAGCAACCGACTGAATTTGCAAAGTTTGAATGGGCATATCTCGTGCCCCGTATGTCCTTGAGACATGAAACTTTGCACAGAGATGCCTCTCCTCATGAGGAACAAAGTTGCCTCAAGAACCCATAACTTCCAGTAATATAGATTTTCCGCCATTTTTAATTTTTTTGAAAAACACTTAAAATCGATCTCTTCATAGGAAGTTTGACCAATCTGCATGAAACTGGGTGAACATAATCTAGGGACCAATATCTAAAGTTCCCTCTTGGCAAAAGTTGGAAAACTTACTAAAACTGAGCTTCTATAAGGCAATGAATATTGCGGAGGGCGTGGCTCATCACATAAAGGTGTATAACATCTCAAGGGTTTCACCCATCACCACGCAACTTTGTAGGCATATGACCACACATAATCTGAGGGGACCCCTCCATTATTGAGCCAATCAAAAAAAATGGGGGCGCTAGAGAGCTAATTTCTTATCTAGGCCTAACTGCTTTATTGATTTTTACTAAACTTGGTAGATATGTAGAACAGGACGCCTCAAGGTGGCTGGAGAAATTGAACTCTAATTGGCAACTGGGTGGTGCTGTAACAGAAAAATGCTTAAAAATGGCTAAAATGTGACCAATCGCTGTGGCTCCCCCTGTGGACCAATGTTTGTTGGGTTTTTTCTAATTTTTGGTATGACTAAGTCATGGTATGGTATGCTGTACATAATCACGGGAAGTGTGTCATTCTGTCAGTCAGTCATTCTACCAGTGTGCCCCACTTTTAAGTCAATACAACATATAAACACTTTAACTTTCTGCCTTTCAATGTGCTACCTCAACTACTAATGTACAGTTTTAGCCCACTAACTATCCCACTATTGGCAATGGTACTACTGTACTTTCAATAAAACAATCGTACTATCAAATTCACAAAAACTCTGTCTGTCAACCACAAACCCTCCTCAGGGAAGGTAATTAGTGAATTCAGCGTGTGTAACATTTGGTTGGAATTCAACCTTTAGGGTAATTATGGAGTCTTAAAATGCCAAGTCAGCACTTACCTAAGATAGAAAGCGTTTCTCCTCAGTCATACAGGGAGAATGGAGGGACTAGTTGTAAAAGTTTCTTATTCGAGACTGAGTGTACTACTGGGAAAGATCCTTGTGGTTATAACTTGAAATCTTTTTGCCATTGGACACTAATTCTGCAAATAAGTGATACGGAGTGCAACCGGCACAAGCAATTGTTATCTAACACAGAGCTACTGCTGTTTTAGGAGCAGATTTGTTTGGGAAAAAAAATGTGCAAAATGAGGGAAGCATATCTGTATTCTGTTCAGACACTTATTTATTATTTACTGCCGAGTCGGATGTATCAGAGATTTTAAAGTAAAAAATTCACTGTCTGAATTATCAGTTTGACCTGAACTGTCAAATATGTGCGTTTAAAGAGATAAAATGCTAAATGTATCCAGAGTAACAGTAATATACCTACCGACCCTTGAGACTTTGTAACAACATTCAGCCTCTAACAAGAAACAGAAGGATCAATCTGTCTCCCTGTTCACCAATAAAGTCATGCACACAATATAAATAAAGCATCTGCACTCGTAGCTCCCCTTTTGGGAATACATCCAACAGAAATCAATAGTTCCCTCTGAGAAGCACAGTACATATCTGCAACAGTTTGTTTCAGAGTCTACAGAGAGCGCCTGACACACATCCCACTTCTCTGACACAAAGATTGACAAGGTTGCTCCCAGAGCGGATCTCAATTCAAAGGTTAATAAGCCGTGGGTGCACCTCGCTGACTGGCTGGACGGCTGCTGTCTCCATTTACCAACATTTGTCCCTCATTCCACCAAAAAACTTATTCACATTAAAGTAGTTCTGGGAGTAAATTAAAGACAGACATCAGCGGTATATTAGATGATTTTATTTGATGCTCTTCTTTATGCCTGCCACAATCTCTTTCTTCTCTCATCATTTTTCTCTTGTCCTCAAATTATCCTCTTTCTCTATTAACTGCATCTATTATCAAAGCACACCCACCTCAATCCATGTTTATCCCCCCACAACCTCACACTTCATCCTACGCTCTGGTGTGTATGTGTCAGTTTGTCTTCGTGAATATGTGTATTTAGCTCTTTCATAAGAATAATTGTAATCCTGTTGCCATGGTGGCTTGGCTTGTTTAATTGATTACTTAAATTTGTCATTATCAGATTTTTTGTATTTTCAAGTCAACGTTATCGCAAATTCTTGTGCACTCGTGATTCATATCTCTGAACTATTCCTAACGCTTTTTTAGCTGTATTAATTGTTAAGGTCAATTAGGGAGGGTGTATTAAATGTGAGCATAATTTGAGGTAAGCCATGTGGTGTCTCAGAATGGAGAACAGCTTTTGTGCAAATCTTGGCACAGCTTGTGATTTTTCGCCCATGAGAATAACTCGGCAGAGGCAGTCAAGTGTTCTCTTGCTGATAATCGGTCTTTTCAGCTTTAAGCTCTCTCCAATAACCAAAGTGTTTTGTGACCACAGCAATGATTGAACTGCTTTGCCTCTTTCACTTTCTGATGAACCAATTGCTTGCTTTAGAAATTCAGAGAGCCAGCTGTCATTGTCAGATCACACAAATTAATCTCCTCTAAATCAGCCCGGACGATCGATGTGCTGAAGTGTCAGAAAGTGTCAATGTCTGTGTGGTCAGCCATGGTTTCCTCCGGTGCATTTATAGATTGCACCTACTAAAATGCCATTCTCAAGTGGAGCGGACTAGAACACTGGCAGACAATCCACTGAAACAGTCATAAACAGTATTTTGGTAGTCCAGATGAAATATGATAATGGAGTTGCAGAGCAGTTAATGGGTCACACTAAGTAAAGGTTTATAGCCCCCTCCTTCAAATTAAATCAATAACTTGCAGGAAAATCTGACGATAAAAAGGAAAAGTTACAATGCAATTAAATGTTTAGATTTCCTTTCACAAAGTGTAGATTCGTGCTTTTAAAAGGGTGGCGTTTAATCCAAACAGTATGCTGTATTTTTTTTTTTAATATTGTTAACCAGGTGTAGAGTAATACTAAGTTAGTAATGTATAAAGTGCAGTTTACCATTTGCCAGATAAAATAAAGAAAAACTGAAAAACTTTGGCATTTGAGTTATTCCTCCATCCATCCTTCAATCCACCCATCCATTCTCCATGGCATATGTGAGTCATGAGCAATGGCAGCAAACTGAGCAAAGTAGCCCAGACACATCCTTCAAAGGCATCACCTATTTGGCACACTAGATTGATATGTACTGTACTCCTCCAGCACGTCTTCCCAAGGTCTCTTCCCAGTTGTATGTGCCTAGAATGCTTCCACAGGGAGGAGCTCAGCAGGCATCATGATCAGATGCCCGTACCCTCCCATCTGGCTGCTTTCATTGCAAAGGAGCAGCAGTTCTATGAGCTCTGAGCACCTCACCCTGCCCAGTCTGGACACTCAGCCAAGGAATCATACAGACTCCTTGTATCTGCAGTCTGATTCTTCAGTCATGACCCAAAGTTCATGCCAGGTTTTAATGTATGTTTGTTACTTTTAAACAAAGAGGTTTACCTTTTAAGCTCAGCTCCTCTTCACCACCACAGTCATGTGCAATAACTGTTGCAGGTGCACCAATTCACCTTCTGCTCCATACTACGCAAGAGCAAGACCTGGAGATGGTTGAAATTCCCCACTTGGACCAGCAACTTTCTTCCTACATGGAAAGGCTGTTTTACTGATTTCATCATGGCCTCACAATGACCCTCAGCCCGACCACTTTACACTCATCTGCATACTATTTGTGTGCATTAAGAAGTGCGGCTCAGGGCACATATTTCAGTCCAAACCCGACCTAAGCCCGGGAAAGCAGTAACCAAGCCCAACCCGAGCCTGAGGCAGTTAATTTACTGAGTTAGTCCCTGTCGTGCTATAGGTGTTACCATGGTTACAGCTTGCATGATTACACACGTGTCACCTGGAAAATGACCGTCAAAAGGTTGTTGTTGTTTTTTTTTCGTATAGGCTATAGGTAGATTGTTTTAACACACAGCTCACACATGCTGATATTATGCAGTGCCATCAGCAGTCTTCCATGGTTTCTTTGGAGTCATTGTGAAGGAAGAGAATAGCATCCACTGTGGATGGCTTTAGCGCTGTCCTTTGTTCAATGGCTCTTCCAGCAATGCAAAAGGTCCATTCGCTGCTGCTGCTGCTGCTGCTGCTGCTGCTATTGGAAAGGCAAGGATACTCAAAGCAAGTACACTGAGCTGCAAGCATTTTCACACAGAGCATGACAGTGAGGATCAAGACATACCATAGACTGTATGAATAATAGATGTACCTACCATGACATCACCCATTAATTTATGGACCTGCTTCGAGTTCGGCATTACGGCTGTCGACATCTTGATTATTTGGAGCCAGAAGTGACCATATTTGGATGAGAAGCTGGAGCTGTGGAGGAGAGAAGGGTGGATCTGACTGAGAACCCGAGGACACTATTGGACACTCAAAGCAGGCCACCCTTAATTATGCACAATTTAAAGCCTAAACCAAATGTGAACAGGTGACTTATAAAAAAATTCACCTGCTGTACAGTTGTCACAAATGAGTATACTAGCTACAGATACCAAAAGCATTTCTGTACAAGGCAGTAAAATACGTTTATTTCAGCTATAAAGTTGGGCATTTGAACATGGGGGTCTATGGGGATTGACTGGCTTCCAGAGTCAGGCTCAAGTGGCCGTTCAAAGAACTGCAGTTTTTGGCACTTCTGTGTTGGCCCTGGAAGTTGCATCTTGGGAAATCCTTAAAGTCTGGTTCTTGAGTTTTAAGAACTAAGATTTTTTCTACAAGGACTCTCTAAAATCCTCGCCCACAGAATGTTTTGGGTCTGTTTGTCTAGACTGCTGGTACCTGTCTGCTATGTCGGGCCTTTCTGAGCTTATTACTTTGAACCTGATAGCTTTCTCCACAGATTCCTTCATTGGCTGCTGTCATGAAAGGCACAGACAATCTTCTGGCTACAGCTCAGAGCAGCTGTTTCACCAACGGAGGCTTTGAAATAGACCCACTTGGACTGCTGGGATAAATTAAGTGCTGAAAGTTTTATTTTAGGATATGTAATTATGGTTTCCCTGATTGGGTAATAAGCATAGCTGTATATTATTAGTGCAATTCCTTGGCAGTCTATCCATAACATCTTGACAATGAGCTTGTAGTAAGTTTTTTTTTTTTTTTGGTTGACTGGTTTTATAACCTGCCATGTTGAAATATTCTCTCATCAAACCAAACTGGAGTGATGTTGGAAGTAGACCAAAGTTGCGGCATGTGGAAATTAGGAGACTTAACTCTAAAATAACCATGACATATTGAGCAATCTGACTCTGTCTGCGAGTCAGCAGGTGTTCCTCTCAAACAGGATCAATTTAAACCTCCACCAGTGTGACCCTTATCATATTGGGTCTGCGGGGTGGATATCTTCCCCCTTAGCAGTCCTTAATGCAGAGTGATACCTGAATGACCATTACCAAGACATCAATCTCCATTCAATTGCCTTCCAGGGAAGATAGCTTGGTAATAAGTTAGGGGAATGACCGCTTTCGCCAGCTGATGGTAATTCACTATGTATGCAGGCTGTCAAGTACATGGGCTGAGGTCTTTGATCAAAGCTTATGAGGGGTTTGATGGGTTTAGTAAAGATAAAGGGACGAGGGAGGTAAGGTAAGTGGACAGAAAGGAAAAGATGGGGATATGGGGGGTATAGAGAGAAGGGGAGGAAGAAAAGCTGAGTCACATGCTCAAGAAACGTGAGTACTGTGTAAAGATGCAAAACACATCGTAAGTGGAAGAATTCTTTACTTTGCAGATTTTCTTTAGATTCTACCCAGCTGTTTTCCTAACAATTAAAGGTCCCTGTGTGAAATACTATAGTGCATACACTTTTGAGTGGGACTTTTGTTGTTGCACACACATGCACACACAACAAAAACGCTCTCTGTTTATCTTGCTGTAACCCTTTTTCACACTCAGTTTTATGACATTATGAAAACGCAGTTTGATCTTATAGTCTATGTTTATAATGACTGTAAAAAGTGGCTGTGAAAGCAACAATTTCTGGAACTGTTCCCTAACCATAATGCACCCTGTGTACAAAAGAAAAGAAAGGGAGTTTAAGATGAGTAAAAAAAATACAAACTGCAATTTTAAATATTCCAGACTTACATAATTAATGGTTTGCAAAGTTCATGGATCCCTAGGGGTTCTTATATCTTGGGATAAAAGAGGAGAGTGTGAAAGGATAGTTTTCCATGATCATCACCTACAATGCATTTTGTGAAATCACCAAACTAGTGTTCTTTTCATGTTTCAGCCCACACTGTAAGTCATGCATACTTTACATAACTGCATCGATACTGTAGCTTTACACACACGCACACGTACACGCACACGCACACACACACACACACAAATCAGCGTGGTGTTCACTGTACTGTTTTACTTAATTCAAACTTTATGGATATTAATGACAAGCAGTGGCTATTTGGAAGTCAGAAAAGCTAACAGTTTTGCAATGCTTGTGAATGTATATATATATACAGTACAGGCCAAAAGTTTGGAAACACCTTCTCATTCAATGCGTTTTCTTTATTTTCATGACTATTTACATTGTAGATTCTCACTGAAGGCATCAAAACTATGAATGAACACATGTGGAGTTATGTACTTAACAAAAAAAGGTGAAATAAATGAAAACATGTTTTATATTCTAGTTTCTTCAAAATAGCCACCCTTTGCTCTGATTACTGCTTTGCACACTCTTGGCATTCTCTCCATGAGCTTCAAGAGGTAGTCACCTGAAATGGTTTCCACTTCACAGGTGTGCCTTATCAGGGTTAATTAGTGGAATTTCTTGCTTTATCAATGGGGTTGGGACCATCAGTTGTGTTGTGCAGAAGTCAGGTTAATACACAGCCGACAGCCCTATTGGACAACTGTTAAAATTCATATTATGGCAAGAACCAATCAGCTAACTAAAGAAAAACGAGTGGCCATCATTACTTTAAGAAATGAAAGTCAGTCAGTCCGGAAAATTGCAAAAACTTTAAATGTGTCCCCAAGTGGAGTCGCAAAAACCATCAAGCGCTACAACGAAACTGGCACACATGAGGACCGACCCAGGAAAGGAAGACCAAGAGTCACCTCTGCTTCTGAGGATAAGTTCATCCGAGTCACCAGCCTCAGAAATCACAAGTTAACAGCAGCTCAGATCAGAGACCAGATGAATGCCACACAGAGTTCTAGCAGCAGACCCATCTCTAGAACAACTGTTAAGAGGAGACTGCGCCAATCAGGCCTTCATGGTCAAATAGCTGCTAGGAAACCACTGCTAAGGAGAGGCAACAAGCAGAAGAGATTTGTTTGGGCCAAGAAACACAAGGAATGGACATTAGACCAGTGGAAATCTGTGCTTTGGTCTGATGAGTCCAAATTTGAGATCTTTGGTTCCAACCGCCGTGTCTTTGTGAGACGCAGAAAAGGTGAACGGATGGATTCCACATGCCTGGTTCCCACTGTGAAGCATGGAGGAGGAGGTGTGATGGTGTGGGGGTGTTTTGCTGGTGACACTGTTGGGGATTTATTCAAAATTGAAGGCACACTGAACCAGCATGGCTACCACAGCATCCTGCAGCGACATGCCATCCCATCCGGTTTGCGTTTAGTTGGACGATCATTAATTTTTCAACAGGACAATGACCCCAAACACACCTCCAGGCTGTGTAAGGGCTATTTGACCAAGAAGGAGAGTGATGGAGTGCTGCGGCAGATGACCTGGCCTCCACAGTCACCGGACCTGAACCCAATCGAGATGGTTTGGGGTGAGCTGGACCGCAGAGTGAAGGCAAAGGGGCCAACAAGTGCTAAACACCTCTGGGAACTCCTTCAAGACTGTTGGAAAACCATTTCAGGTGACTACCTCTTGAAGCTCATGGAGAGAATGCCAAGAGTGTGCAAAGCAGTAATCAGAGCAAAGGGTGGCTATTTTGAAGAAACTAGAATATAAAACATGTTTTCAGTTATTTCACCTTTTTTTGTTAAGTACATAACTCCACATGTGTTCATTCATAGTTTTGATGCCTTCAGTGAGAATCTACAATGTAAATAGTCATGAAAATAAAGAAAACGCATTGAATGAGAAGGTGTGTCCAAACTTTTGGCCTGTACTGTATATATATATATATATACAGTACAGGCCTGTACTTTTGGCCTGTACTGTATATATATATATATATATATATATATATACAGTACAGGCCTGTACTGTATATATATATATATATACAGTACAGGCCAAAAGTTTGGACACACCTTCTTATTCAATGCGTTTTCTTTATTTTCATGACTATTTACATTGTAGATTCTCACTGAAGGCATCAAAACTATGAATGAACACATGTGGAGTTATGTACTTAACAAAAAAAGGTGAAATAACTGAAAACATGTTTTATATTCTAGTTTCTTCAAAATAGCCACCCTTTGCTCTGATTACTGCTTTGCACACTCTTGGCATTCTCTCCATGAGCTTCAAGAGGTAGTCACCTGAAATGGTTTTCCAACAGTCTTGAAGGAGTTCCCAGAGGTGTTTAGCACTTGTTGGCCCCTTTGCCTTCACTCTGCGGTCCAGCTCACCCCAAACCATCTCGATTGGGTTCAGGTCCGGTGACTGTGGAGGCCAGGTCATCTGCCGCAGCACTCCATCACTCTCCTTCTTGGTCAAATAGCCCTTACACAGCCTGGAGGTGTGTTTGGGGTCATTGTCCTGTTGAAAAATTAATGATCGTCCAACTAAACGCAAACCGGATGGGATGGCATGTCGCTGCAGGATGCTGTGGTAGCCATGCTGGTTCAGTGTGCCTTCAATTTTGAATAAATCCCCAACAGTGTCACCAGCAAAACACCCCCACACCATCACACCTCCTCCTCCATGCTTCACAGTGGGAACCAGGCATGTGGAATCCATCCGTTCACCTTTTCTGCGTCTCACAAAGACACGGCGGTTGGAACCAAAGATCTCAAATTTGGACTCATCAGACCAAAGCACAGATTTCCACTGGTCTAATGTCCATTCCTTGTGTTTCTTGGCCCAAACAAATCTCTTCTGCTTGTTGCCTCTCCTTAGCAGTGGTTTCCTAGCAGCTATTTGACCATGAAGGCCTGATTGGCGCAGTCTCCTCTTAACAGTTGTTCTAGAGATGGGTCTGCTGCTAGAACTCTGTGTGGCATTCATCTGGTCTCTGATCTGAGCTGCTGTTAACTTGCGATTTCTGAGGCTGGTGACTTGGATAAACTTATCCTCAGAAGCAGAGGTGACTTTCGTTGTAGCGCTTGATGGTTTTTGCGACTCCACTTGGGGACACATTTAAAGTTTTTGCAATTTTCCGGACTGACTGACCTTCATTTCTTAAAGTAATGATGGCCACTCGTTTTTCTTTAGTTAGCTGATTGGTTCTTGCCATAATATGAATTTTAACAGTTGTCCAATAGGGCTGTCGGCTGTGTATTAACCTGACTTCTGCACAACACAACTGATGGTCCCAACCCCATTGATAAAGCAAGAAATTCCACTAATTAACCCTGATAAGGCACACCTGTGAAGTGGAAACCATTTCAGGTGACTACCTCTTGAAGCTCATGGAGAGAATGCCAAGAGTGTGCAAAGCAGTAATCAGAGCAAAGGGTGGCTATTTTGAAGAAACTAGAATATAAAACATGTTTTCAGTTATTTCACCTTTTTTTGTTAAATACATAACTCCACATGTGTTCATTCATAGTTTTGATGCCTTCAGTGAGAATCTACAATGTAAATAGTCATGAAAATAAAGAAAACGCATTGAATAAGAAGGTGTGTCCAAACTTTTGGCCTGTACTGTGTGTATATATATATATATATATATATATACATTCACAAGCATTGCAAAACTGTTAGCTTTTCTGACTTCCAAATAGCCACTGCTTGTCATTAATATCCATAAAGTTTGAATTAAGTAAAACAGTAAAGAAAACTCATTGAATGAGAAGGTGTGTCCAAACTTTTGGCCTGTACTGTGTGTATATATATATATATATATATATATATATATATATATATATATATATAATTTTTTTTTTTTTTTTTTTTCATAGCAACCATTCTGACTTCCAGTAGTGGGAAACGCACAGTGTTACTAATAATATTAAGGATTGCTCTGTTTAATTTAAGTAAGCTATTACAGTGGGCCAGCATGCAGAAAATAGTATTGGATTTTTTTTTTTTTTTTTTTTTTTTTTTATTAATTACACCTGTGCTTTTCCTACTGTGACATGTCAAAATGTCCTTATTGAAAAAGGCCCATGTAGCATTGGTCATCACTGCTCAACTAAAGAATAAGAAACCTGACAAGGTCCGTGAACACCAGTTATATCAGAAACAAAGGGCTACTAGAGAAGCAATGTTTACCATCTCACTTCTACAGCATGTTGGCATCAAAGCTAACTTGTGTTTCAGTTCAGTTAGATGTTTTTTTTTCATTTGCAGCCATTAGGTTCATAAGATGTGTTGCAGTAGTCAGAGATTCAACTCTGACAAACACATTAGTATGTGAGTTGTTGTTGCCACCATCTTCTGCAGCACACCTGCGAGATGACTGTCGTCACTGTATAACACATGCCATCCATTTAGCACATTTTGAAATCTGTTTCTCTGGACCTTCCTCTGAAAAACTGCCTATTCCTGCCCTGAGGAGACGATAATATATTGACTTCTGAATTGACTGTGAAAGCTGCTGGCTATTTCCCTCCAAGTTTTGAACCACAGTGGTGAACAATCTTTAAATATAATCTCTATAATCTATTTCGGCAATACAGCACAATTAACAGAGTCTGTGACAACAGAGCTGTTTAATTTCCATTATGTCAACCTGTCTTTCTTTTTCTCTTTGTCTGTTGGTTCATCCCTTTCTGTTAACAGCCGCATACTCTGATAGCTACATTTAAATGCAGTGGCCCATGGGTGTCCCCTGTTTGTTTTCTATCTTGTTTCTGCATCATGATTACTACTGTTTCAGTCAGGAACACTTTTGTCAAAGAAAACTTTTATTTCCATTTGCAGTATTATATTATACAGGCCTAGGAAAGGCAGAGAGACCCTAGAATAGAGCCAAAGGCACAGAGAGCACACTTTTCTGCCCTTCCACATGCAAACAAGGAAACCCTAATGCAGAGAGAGCTAACCTCCCTGCCCTTCCATTCGCATACATGGAAAGCCTAAGGCAAGGAGAGCAGCAGCAAAGACCCTCCAGGAACAGAACAGAGCAGCATCAATGACAAACAGAAATGACACTGATAAGTCAGACACAGCATGAAAAGGAGGAGCTGGGGTGGAGACAGGTTGCAAAGCGGCTTGCAGAGGAAGCAACAACAGTAGGCAGGCCAGAGCAGTTTAAGAATGAATCATGTGATCTATCAGCTGACTCCCTTCCATCAATCGGTTGCTCCATCAGTTGATTGGGCTGTTTGAGATCAGCTGATGTAGGTGGGATGTGAGCTGAGCTTGACATCGTGTCCTGCCTGAACTAACGCTATGCTCAGTTTATCTCAAACAAGGAGAGACATCTCTAAAGCTACATTTATACTTCCACATTAAGGAGTTATGCCGTTACACTCATGTAGTGTCTGAAGCTACACCATAACTGATGTGGCCTCCTCCAAAATTTTATTTTATGTTGGTGCTAGAGAGCGTCTATGGAGATAACGTGGGAAATGCAAGAACTGTGACAACTGTTTTGGCTGTTTGTATTTCCTGATGTCAGTAGAGACTGATCAAAGCAAGAGGCAGCATGACGCATGTTGAAAAAAAGGCTGTTATCTCACACATCTAGAAAAAACATTTCCATCTCAAACCTTCTGCTCACCGCCACCCTGGCGCTCTATTACAAAGAATGAAGCGGTCTTATTCTCAGTAATGAAAAGATACAGACCTTCCCACTGTTGCTCTTATGACAAATTCCACGAAGGTCTGTAAAAACGGTTATCGCGGTGAATACAATTAAAGCACGATACAGCATGACATTTGACACATCTGTTTAGTGCTAGGGTGGTGATATCAATGGGTGAAATCAATTCCTTCCAGTCTAGGACTTCCAGTTATTGCATCAAGTATAAATCCAGTTTAAGGAAAGAAAGAAAGTAAGTAGTGGAAGTGAATGAGTGAAGGATAAAAATGAGCAGTTGTTTCCTTTCCTGGTTGTAAATATTTGTGCCATTCACAGAGGGCGTGGTTCTGTTAGTCCTGTTGCCAGTTGTTTTTTATTGCACTATGGTGAAGATTATATTCTGTCCCTGTAGCTATATACTATCTGCAACATAACTATTTTTCAATTTTCTGAGATATGTAAAAAATGTAAACTTTCCCTCTACAAAGAAACCTGCAAGCAGCATATTTTATTCTTTACCATGCTGGCAATATTCAGCTCAGCTGTGTAGAAAACACAAAATGAAAATCAAGTCAATTTAACTCCAACAATGTTTCAGCCTTTAATGACTGATGTGGTTCTTTCCAATTAATTTCCTCAAATGCCATAAGAAGCAACTGACAGGAAAGAAGAAGAAAACCATCTGCTTGAGTCTGAATGTGTGTGACTCTGCGTGAACACCTCACTCTTTATTTTTTTCATTTCTGGATGGAACAGATGCTGTTTCACAACCTCACTGGTTATCTTCAGACACTTAGTCTTTTGCCCGTCCATTTTTGAAGGAACTGAATTATTGATGCGTTTAGAATAACCTTCTGGGGCTGCCTGCATTTAAATGCAAGACTTTTCCCGTTTACAGAGTAGGAGTACAGTACAGTACAGTATTTGTCATTTTCAGCAGAGGGAATTGAGTGCTTGAGTGCCTTATCTTAGCACTGACCTAAGTCAACATGCAGGTGCTACATTTGTATGGAAGCCACACTTAACTACTGTGCATCATTGCATTCTTACAAAAATAAGATAAGGGGAAATGAGACAGAGGGAGGGTGGTGATAAAAATCTACACACAAAGGAGACAGAAAATACAGTGGAAGAAAAATAGAGGGGCAGCTGGCCGAGGAAAGGGATCAACACCAGAGATATAAAACAAAGCAAGAAGGTCATGAACAGCACTCCAGTGGTCCAGTTAATGGCCGAAAAGAGCTGCTGGACAAATGCATCTTCAGTCAAGAGGTCAAATAAACAGCATTTGGGCATCATATATCTACAAAAGGCAATTAAGAGTTAGAGCTTGAGAAATCTGACCACCCACAACAGCAATGGCACAAATACATTAATGCCAATAGTAAACTTGTCTGTATTTCTTTTAGACGTTGTCTTTTTCTTCCTTTTTTTATTACAAAAGGAACCAATTACGGTGCCGTGGCCTGAATCTATCACATAATGCAGTCTCTAATATTAGTGTGATGCCAACGCCCAGAGGAGAATGAATCAGACACTATTAAATATTGTATTTGTTCTGCTAGTTCAGGTAATCTCAGGATAAAATGTAATAAAGAATAATTCAATCTCCATTTATTCTGTGCATGAAATTCCATTCCGCAGTAGCCTTGAATGGACACGCTGTCACGTCCGTGTAAGAAAATTAAAGACTATGTAAGGCCTTGAGTTATTATAGTACCTACTGTGTCCTTATCAAGGTGGTATTCATTCTAAAGAGGAGTAATCCGGTGTAAAAAATAATTCATGAACCCTATAGTCCTAGAATGACTTAGAATGCAAAGTAAGAAACGTTTTCTGCATTTGAGGAACGTAGACCGAATCATCACAATCATGGCTGTAGACCCGCCTGAACCAGGTTACAGTAATGTGGCTCTAATGTAACACAAACAGGATATATTGTGCACTGTTTTCACTTTTGAGATTGTAAGAGACAAGTGGTAGCATCATGTGGAACAATCAATTTATCCTGGCACTGTTGTGTTTCCTCGATGCTCTTCAGGAAATTATGTAAATTAATTTCTGTATTACACTGATAACATTTTAAACTGTGAACAGATTGCACGTCTGTGAAAAGCAGCATTCGGGGGGTTTTTTGTTTTGCTGGAAGTTAGGTAGCTGTTATAATTGATCACAATCATGCAGCATTACATGATACATAACTATGACCACTTTTGGTGCCATCATCTAAAACCTCTTGCCTTATCACATGTGTGTCCTTTTTTATCTTAAGTGACCAAAAACAAAATTGAGCTCCAAATGGATTGCCATACCTGTTTGTTTTTAGTGCTAATAGCAAATTCTAGCATGCTAACACACTAAACTAAAGCCCCATTCCCGCAAGACTAATCTTGTGACTTCATGTGATGTAGAAACTTATATATGACCGCACATCACCAAGATGCTGACTCACACAGGACTAATATTATCACATAACCTCTGTGTTTGTCAGAATATTGTACATAATTTGAGGTCGTATTTTCACTGGACAAATTATGGACATGGCAGATTGCATGGGATTTGGATCACAGACAACCTCCACAATTTTTTTTATGTAATACTGGATTGATTCGATAGGGCTTAAGATGATAAAGACATCAACGAGTTAACATCCTCATTGTCAAAGTGTAATGGTGAACAGGTTAGCATGCTGATGTCAGCATTTAGCTTCAAGCAACACTGTGTTAGTACAGCCTTCACAGAGCCATTAGCATGGCTGCAGATGCTAAATATTCTTCTAAAACTGCTTCAAGTTTTTAATGTCTGCTTGCTTTGTGTTTGCTGATGCTGCAGAGATTTGGAGTATCTTTCACTGAATTTCTAGTAATACACTTGCAGTGCTTCCTGAGCGGTGTTACAGTGCAGACTCTGTGCCACAATAGTATGCAACTCACATAATGCACAAGGCTGGTGCTCTGCATTCTGAGCGTGTTCTCATTGTACAGTATGGACCTTTGACCCTGATGGGAATACAGAGAGACCAACAGGCTGACACAGACCTCTACCTGTGGCGGTAGAGGTCTCAACCAAAAACAGAATGGATAATGCTCTTTCTCCTTCAGGGGCCTCAGTCATAATGCCCTTGAGCATGGCACTAATGAGGGAAATCAGTAAGGTATTTAATGCCTTAACCAAATAGTTATCTCTCTGTCTCCTCCTCATTTTGTCGACTCAGTGAGTACTTCATGAGCTGCAAGTTTCTTACTTTAAAACTCACTTTTTCAGCCTCATCTCTGGGTTTTTGGAGGAATAGATTTCCTCCAAAAACCCATCTTCCTAACTTTAACTTTTTAAACACAAACGCATCCGGTTAAACTGCAAAACTACTCACACAGCAACTACTCAAACAACACCTACTGTGCACTGTGATGACACAGTGAGTGCAGGCTTTGTTTTACACAAGGCGAAACAATCCTGGACATTTTTAGTATTCTGTTCATCTGTGCCTCTCTCCCAAGGGTGTGAGTATTGACTTTGGCAGACCACTTTCACTAGAAGAGGAATTATGGATTTATGTGAAGAAATACAAATAAACAGTGAATACAAACTTCTTTTCCCCCACAGTGTGATATTGTAATTGTTATTGCAGAGTGTTGGAGGGTTTAAGAGAGAGCAATTGCAGAGAGGGACGATGAGGCAGAGAAAGAGGGTGAAAAAAAAATCTAATAATTCATGTTTGAAACTTATTAAGATTCAGACTGATCAAAATGTGATCCTAGGGGTTTGAAGTTTCAAAAATAATGCTGGAAGAGAGGATGAGAAAATAGATGTGATCAGTATCTCCACAAGAGACAAAACGCTTATTCATGCTGGGATGACCGCATATCTATTCAGCAATCCGGTGTGACTTTGAAGAATCTTTGCAGACAGTTTTTCCAGGCCAAACCAAAAGGGCATTATAATCCAGGTCACAACACCATTACACTTTCACTCTGTTTCCAAAGTGTTTTCTAGCTCTGAGTCACGGCTAACCTGACTAATCAAAAGAGACATGAAAGCGTTGCTTCTTTTGAACCAGAGTCATTAGCAGCAGCAACCTCAGGGACTCAGTGCCATTGCAAACAGTGCACTGTCTAATCACAGGGATAACGGCTAGATTTAACCAGAGTCCACACAAGTCTGACAACTGTGTGAAGTTTTACATTCGAGTTCCGATGTACAGCTCTGTGTGGCTCGCTGATGTCTCCAGCTGGATGTCTGCCTAAGTTCTCAGACATTTTCAACAAGACGGAGATACTCTTTCATTCGAAAATCCTACCGTCTGTCTCTTCTTCTACACTGACAAGACGGCATCGGAATTAAAATGAGGCAACATACTTCATACAGAGATAATTCAAAGTTCCTTACAGAAGACATGAAGCCCTGACCCACTTTAATGAAAATCAAGTTTTTACCTTTTCAACATGTCAACATGGTGTCTTTTTTAGGGCTGCCCCCTGATAGTCAATCAAACGTTAGTCGACCAGAAAGGTCATTATTTGACAAGATTTCACTGGTCGCTTTGTCAAAGAAAAATGCAAACAAACTGGAAACTCTATTAGGAGCTAAATCAAAACCTTTATGACTGGACCATGTGGGAATTTAATTTGAAAGGACAGACACAGGAAGAGGCCACTCTCAGCAGTCAGACAGGAGTCACGTTACAAACCAATCACAGCCAACAGATTATCTTTCCCTTCTTCTGTAAATATTCAGTCTGATAAATATGGAAAAGTTGATCATTTTAGTGCAGAGTTGCCAGAGCTTTACATCTGTCCCACAGACGATAGGCCTGCACACTTACACAGACTAATTAATTACATGTTGGGCAGGAATCCAAAGTGTGAGATCATTTTGAGAAGCTGAAGGACGAACCCAAGGTGATATGTAAACTCTGCCGGCAAACATTTGCTGATCATTCCCCAAATACAAACATGACGTATCATCTGAAACATGGAAGTAGCTACATGCACATTAGCCCACAGCGTCATTAATAGGCGGCTCGCTCAGTGTGTGACGTGCACTTGTAGATAAAATATAGGCCCATATTAATCAATCAATCAATCAGTTTTATTTATAAAGCCCAATATCACAAATCACAATTTGCCTCACAGGGCTTTACAGCATACGACATCCCTCTGTCCTTATGACCCTCGCAGCGGATAAGGAAAAACTCCCCCAAAAAAAACCCTTTAACGGGGGGAAAAAAAAACGGTAGAAACCTCAGGAAGAGCAACTGAGGAGGGATCCCTCTTCCAGGACGGACAGACGTGCAATAGATGTCGTACAGAACAGATCAGCATAATAAATTAACAGTAATCCGCATGACACAATGAGACAGAGACAGAGAGAGAGAGAGAGAGAGAGAGAGAGAGAGAGAGAGATGCAGGTAATGACAGTAGCTTACAACAACATTATTGAAAGTAATAATATTATAGTTATAGTTCTGGCTACTGTGATACAATATGTTGAAAGTATGTATTAATATCTGGCAGTAATGAAGGTTCATTAGTGCGGTTTTGTATTTCTCTGTAATGTAGCACAGTGTTAACAATGTTACTGATACTATTCTTTCTCACACCTTCAACTCAAACCATTGTGTTGCCCAAAATATATAATTTAATAATTAAATTAATATCATAAACATGTGGGTGACTAGTCGACTAATGACTCTTAATGACGACTATTGGTTGACTAGGAAAATTCTTAGTCAGGGGCAGCCCTAGTTTTTTTTTTTTTTATTCTACAAGATAATGAGCAAAATAAACAGTCAGTGCCATGGCTGATAATTTCCTTGACAGTCTACAAAACATGCCTTCAAACAGCCAAGGTTTCTTACGTCACAGATCTAAGAAACCAGTTCCATCAACCTGTGGGTAGACGCCAGGTGTAGCTACATTTGCAAGCTAAGATTCACTTAAACTTGTCAGAGCTGTCATTTAGAACACAACACATTATTAGCTGTTTGATAAAGTAATCAAGCTGAAGGCTCATGTTATCTGCCACAGTTATGTTTCTACTGTCATGATATAGAGAGCTGAGAGCAGAGTCGAAGGTGAGCAGGTATGCAGTGACTGAGGGTGATATAGAGACGTGATTAATTTACATATTCATAGATCAGTGCAGAGGTCCTTAAAGCAACATAGATGATGTGAAATTAATAAAATTACAGAATAAAAGAATAATAAAGAAAAGGCTTGATAAAACAAACAAGCAATAATGTTCAGTTTCAAGCAGCATCATTCTGGATGTGCTGTCACAGAGCTTTTTGTTGAACGACCTTGGAAGGGCCCATTACAGCAGTCAGAACTATCAGAGCTTTATCAGCTGGCTTCATGGTGCAGATTTCATCTTTAAACATATCTTGAGTTTGTTGTTCTTCCAATCTCACTCATCTTCCATCTGGACCTACCATAGCTTTAAATTAGGCTAGCTTCCTAATAAACCATGCTTCCATGTAGCCTGTTTTCACCCTCATCTAATTCTCATGTCAGTCATCCTTTGTACCTTATCCACTGGATGCTCACATGAGTTTCATACGTGTTGTTCAAACATATGAAGTGAGAAAAGGATTTACTATGTCACCGCGCCCAGCCCTGATGTCTCCCACTTTCAAGCTCTTTGCTGTCCTTCCTATGTACGTGGTTATGAATTATTAAATTATGTATACGTCAGATTTGTTGACCCATTCAAATACCCCAACCTCCTCTCTTTGCTGACTTTGTGGCACCCTGTTAAATATATGTTTTAGGCTTTTGCCTTTGCTGTACAAAGTCATACTACTTCCTTCTTTGCTGTTTTAAATGTCTGCACCGCCACTGCTTTCTTTTTCTTGTGAGAGCAGCCTTGATTTTTCTGTTAATAATACATTGCTCTAAAAAAATATGACCATCTATGACACCTTATGGTAAGTAGTCATTATGATGGTGTGTCTGCCTTTCATTTCCCAGAGATCCCTGTTCTTCTAAAACCATAAATCGTTACAGACGGTTATTTTAGCGTGACTTCTATCCAATTAGTTACAAGAGGGTTTGTATAATTTGCTATTATTCCTCTTGCCTTCTCTCTGTTATTGGTCTTTCAGATGGAAATCATTTCCTGACAGTGTGATGACACACCATTTTCACCAGGTCAAATGAGTTCCTGTAATTATGTAAATCACCATGGTTGTGTGGAATGGGAGCTCAAGATGGTCAGGAGGTTGAAGAGAGGGATCATGGACACTGCTGCGGTTCAAGGTACTGCCAATGCCAACTTATTGAGTATGCATGTCAGCGTGCGTGTGTGAGACTTCATATGAAAATCATACACACCATTATTTTACTGTAAGCGATGCAGTAGTACTTTGCAACATGAAACGTTTCCTAAATTAGCAAAGATGATTCATTGCAGAGTCAAACACCTACTTTTTTCACAGTTTATCCATCTACATGGATTTTAGAGTGAGGAGGTTGGTATTTCTGCATCAGTATCTTCAAGGACAGTTTTGGTTCAGAGACACAGCTAAGAAATTCAGAAGTAAAGTTTTATTGGCTTCTATAGTCAGGTACAGTCAAGTTCTTTTAGAGAAGTCAAGGTATCCTGCAAGCCTGAAGTCAGAACCTTTTTTTCTAGTACTGATAGCAGCTGTATTATATGAGGGGACTTTGGTATAGAAAAGCTACTACCACTGTATTTTTTCTCCACAAAAATATATTTTCTGTTATTGCTGTCATTTGTATAAATGACATGGATTTAAACAAATAAGTTTAGCTTATGACTTAAGCTACTCAAAATACAAAGGTCTAAACGGAGTCAAACTAAAAGCTGTATAATACAACATGAAATAGAACAGGAGGTTTTAACAGTGGAAAAGTACTGTTTTTTCAGTGGGCAATTTAAAGGTTTAGAGCAGCTCTGTGAAATTCAGGGTGTATGAGTTGTCTGGACACAGTTCTCAAAATACCAGTAGCAGCTAATGGTGCCAACGCCATAAACACTGCTAAAACAATAGCAGCAGTGCTTACAGAGTAAACAGTGTTAACCTGGGGCAGGGGTCAGCAACCTTAACTATAAATAGAGGCATTTTTGACCAAAAATGATTCTAAAAAATCTGCCTGGAGCTGCAAAACATATTTGAGCCTTCTGGTAACACTGCACATTTAGTCTAAATTAGCGTATGGACATTAAAAATAGATCTAAAGGAGCTTTCAAAAATATGTTTTACCACAAGAAGGCTCCTCTGCAGTGGGGTATTCCTGATTATTTTTACTTTAACTTTGCAGCATTGGCAGTAAAAGCAAATAAATCTGCCCACACACTATTAAATTCTGTATTCTGCCTAGCTTTAGCCCTGCCTAGCTAGGGCGGCTCAAGAGTAGCCACCGCTGTTGAGGTTTGGTAAAATTTGGAGGAAAAGGCACCAGGCCATTGACGTATGACCCACGCTTTAGTTGACTTTTTTTTTTTATTAAATTATTCATTTTCATGTGATAGTTTTTGTCAAAGCCACAGACAGCCACTGGAGAGGGGCTAAAGAGCCGCATATGGCTCCAGAGCCAGAGGTTGCCTACCCCTGACCTGGGGGGCACCGATTGGTGGGCACTACGCTTCCAAGCTGCTGCTGTCCAGTCCCAGGGGTAATCGCCATTTAAGTGCAGTGCAAAGCGGCAGCACTGAGCTACCAGTTGGGATACACACATACACTAGCATGCATGTGTGGCCGGACCGACTTACCACAAAAAAAATGCAGAGAAGCTCAGACTAAGCACATACAGAGGTAGCGTGACTTCATTCCCTGCTCAGGACGCCAGTACTCCACTATATCTTTACATAACAAATAGTGGTTTGGTGTTATATTAATGCTCTTAACATCGCATACAGGACCTTTAAGAAAATTTGAGGTTGTGTATAATAGGAGGAGATCCAGATGAAATCAAAGTTTGAAGTGTCTGTCAAAAAAACAGACAGAAAGCTTAATCAAGAATCTGAAATACTCTCTTGCACTGTGATGGTCCCTAAATTAAGCAGGTAATTTCCCTGTCTACTGTCAAGATGCTGAAGGGTTCAGGCTTTAGTATTGGTCCATGAATTGGAAATAGCACCCATGAACACCAGTCAAGCTTTATCCTGACCCAACCTGCACTGTACAGCGATTCTTGTGAAAAGAGATGAAAAGCACCTCTGTTACTATAAATCCCAAAGAAAAAGTGTTAATCTGATGATGAAAAAAAAGTTGTAAGAAGCTGAGATGCTGTTTACATTGTTTCTGAGCACATTATACCCAAATAATGAATTCATATTAGGTTACATCCTGACTGTATACAAAATAATGACGTTTCTTGATGTAAATTACCTGGAGAAGAAAGCAATCTGAGAAACTTCCCAGCATTCCTGAATGTCTTGAGGCGATAACAGGATGTAAAACTGTAGTAGACCGTATTGCATATAGATATTGTCCTTCTTTCTTTTGCATGCTCACTCAGTCTCTTATTTCACTTTCAGCCACAAACATGTAAAATTGCATGAAGAGTTCTGTCGTGATGTTTGCAGTAAAAGGCTGTGAGAGTGTTGTTAGCGACCTTGTCATCCCCGGTCTGGCTCTCCCGCTGAAGCTGATGGGACTGTTGAAACCTCCCTCCGCCTGTTTCCAAGGTCTGAATATAGACTTGTGTTTTCTTCACGCTGTATTGCCATTTTATAGAAGTCTCCCACTGTTCAAACATCCCACACCAACAAAAGGGACTAATGTCAATGGAGATAAGATGCCTGTGAAAACATAAAAAAAATCCCATTCCATTTCTCTAACCTTGGTTCTTATAGTAGAGAAATAGCTCAGTTTGGACCAGCATCGGCGTGTTATCTGACCAAAAAAAAGTGGATTTAAGCACAGCGGCTCTGGTTTAAGCCTTCCATATCCTCATTTAAGAGCAGAACACAAACATCTCAGTGGTTTGAGACCGACTCACCTTTGGACCAATCTGTAATAACGCTGAAAACTACCCTGAAGGAAAGTCCGTCTAAATGTCATGGAATATATTAGATCTATATCTGACGTTTGCTGAAATTTGCTCAGTATTTGCTGTTAAAGACATCTTGTTTTACATTGCAGTTCCCTACTCAGGAGACTATGTGTAGATAATTATTTGTGTGTTGTGGTGATTACATTACTTTTAGGACAAAAAATTAAATCCAAGGAACTTTGTCTTAGTGATGCTGTTGGAGTACAATTCTTATTTCACTGTAAAGACAAAATACACATTGTACATATTGCATAATAACACATTGTATGGCATGAAGACAATAGAAGCTTGTTATACACAGTGCAAGGCAACGTCATAAGCCTTAAAGGGATAGTGCACCCAAAAATGAAAATTCAGCCATTATCTATGGCCGAGCTCACGTGTGCGAGACCAGCGAAAGCACGTGAACACACATGAATGCGGTGCCCATGTCTCACAGTGTCGTGCAAGCGCACACACGTGAGCGCGGTGTACAGAGAGGCAGTTAGAGCTACAGTCTACAATGAGGCTAAAAACAGAGTTCAAATGACGTTTTTCCAAACTTTTTATGTCGGGGCTTCAGGACACTTGGATCACTACGGACGAGCAGTATGGAGATATTTTGTGGTTTCAATTATGTGTTTTTGGACGTTTGAATCTGGGGCACCGTCAGCCTCCATTAGGTGGAGTTGTGCTGCTACCCCCTCTCCCCTTGGATCTCCGCAAGGGATGTGAGGACTCTAAAACTTCACTTGAGCCTCCCTCGGCATATGGGTGAGTAGATAATGGGTGAATTTTCATTTTTGGGTGCACTATCCCTTTAAGGCTTATCTGAAAATGTATAATCTGACTTAACAAATAGGCTTCAGGTTGATATTCTACCAAATAACAGACAAATAACAAAGAAAACAATGTAAGAAGGAAAAGAAATATGGTTTTGCTATCTTACCTATCATACATAATTGATATTTTGCCTCACTTTCATTCACCATTAACTCCACATGGGAGTTTCAAAGCAAAACCCTTTATACGCTATACACATAATCATCCACACATTCACTATTCTATATGTGTACAGCAGTCACAGATGCACAGCCCTGTAGCACTGACCCAGATAAAAACTACTGTCTTTGTGATGTTTTTATTTACCCCTTATTGTAGGTTATGAATCAAGGACCAATCTAGCCTGGTTCAAAATGACAGAAAATGACTGGTTCCTCTTCCCCAGCACAGCTTTGAGCCGGGCATTGTGTTGTTCTCACCCGAATCTTTCCCCCCTCTCCCTTTTCAAATGCACCCGTGTTGTTCTGCATCTATCTATCGGTCGGAAATAACCTTCATTATGCTTTCCTTCACAAGGAAATTGTAATAATTTGTACACACATGCGCATATTATATGCAAAGACACACATGCACATGATTGTTTTCCTTCCTACGGTCGCACTTACAATATGATATTAATTGGGTAGAGAACAGCACTGTAAGTATCACTATCCAAAATTCAGTTTAGGTTGGGTTTAGGTCAAGTCCTTCTCACTTCACCAGGAGTTTCATGCAAAATGTATGAAAGGAGAAAGGAAAAGAAGGAAAGAGGTGGGAAATAGGAGGAAGTGAGAATGACATAATGGAGGGAATGAATGAAACACTGAAGGGCACAAAGAGGAAAGACAGGGAAGAGGAGAAAAACAGGACGAACGGGAAGAGAGATTCAGGGAATAAGAAAAAACAAGGAAACAAGAGAGAAAGGTGGAAAACGAGAATGGGTGACAAAGAAAGGAGGGATGATGGATGGAAGGAGCGAGATAGAGAGGGAGGTCTCCAATTGAATGTTGGTATAGATTTTTTTTTCGTGTTAACAGAATACCTTGTCATGTCTTGCCTGTCTGAGGGCTAAAATCTATCTGATCTATAATCCATCATCAGCTGCAGAAATGACGATCAATACCGCGGCAGCTTGTGGCTGTGGCCCTAATTAAAACAGTTTGTGCCTTTGTGGGGTAAATCAAGTGAATCTGGGTGAGTGAAAAGGTCACACTGAATCTAACCGCTGAGAAAATGTGAATGAGTCTTTATTATTTTTGCGCTTCATGGTTGAATATTTGCACCTACAACTGCTTTCATCTGTATGAGTAGAAAATGCAAAGCTGCTTTTCCAGTGTTTGACATGGTGGGATGAGTCATCATATCAACTCAGTCAGTGGTCCTGTGTGACAGTGTTTTCAGACATATTAAGTGAGTGTATGAAAAGATTTTTTTTTATATATATATATATATATATATATATATATATATATAATTCCTAATTCAGTTTCTTTAATACCTTTTTGTGTGTGTATGTGGGTGAGGATGCCGATATGTAAAAATTTGCAAAGCCCTGTTTATTGCTTTAGGGCCTGTGTCCACATATTGTCTCTTAGAGCACCAGCGTCTTTTTTAAACTGTTCCCAATGAAGAGAGAGCATATAAGGTCGCCTAGAGAAAAAGCAGCAAGTCCAAAGTTTTTTTTTCCAGATCACTACAGCTTTTTGTGCAGCTGCTCCGAGTGCTTCTCGTTACAAATCTCTGAACATTCCAGAAAAGCGCTGATGTTGTCACTGCTGCTCCTTTAGCTACTGTCTATCCCCAGCTGTATGATGCGTCAGTCAGGAGCCATCGAGAAGCTATCTAACAAAGGCAAAAAAGCCCCTTTGTGAGGAGCAAATTGGCCAGACACTAACTGTTCTGTGAGTGTTGTGCTTTTTTCACCATATGCATTGTAAAACGTGTTAACTGTGTAGTCAGCCCTCTTTTGATGTTGCTTTATGTTAGCTGGCTGGGTAATGTTGATGTCAAGATACTGTTGTCATAGAATCAAAACCCATGCTTCACAGGTGCTGGCTGTCTCTGGGGGTAGTAAATATCAACAACCATGTTCTCTGATGCACATTGGTACCACATACTGAAGACCTTTCCTTTACACTGGTGACTGTCTTTACACCCATCTGAAGTCAGCAGATATCTGTTCCATCTGCAGTCTCTAACTGGAGTAATGTCACGCACTGTCGAACCGCAATTATGCACGGCAGATCCCCTGCTTACATTTTGTGCAGCCAGCATCAGACTGCTCTAAAATAACCACAACCACGGGTACACCAAGGGAGCTTGACCATGGAATTGCCAAAAGATGTGTTTGGCACGCTCCCAACGCATTTGGCAGGGTGCATCCGACTGTGATCTGGCCACGCACAATAGACCCCGTGGTGTCTCCTTGTGCGCACAGAAAGTGGGGAGACAAAAAAATCCTGTTGTCCACCCTATTTCAGCGCCAGTGCCATGCAGAATGCATCACTTTTTCTACAAAGTGGTAGGAAAAAGCACTCCCTGCCAACAATTTGCTGCTAAAGGAGAACGCTATGTGGACACAGGCCCTTACCTGAAAATGCTACTTCAGGGAACTCAGTGACTTTATTATGTGCACCTAACCAACTTAAACCTTCGAAGACAACAGCATATTGATAATGTACTGCTTCCAAAACAGTTGGCCTGCGGCAAATCCTTTTTGAAATTAAATTTGTTTTGGTAGCACTGTGTCAGAGAGGTTGTCTCCATTTCAGGCCACACACTGAGATAGCGTTTCATTGGACTTCATTATGCTGAAAGATGTCTTGTTTTGTTTTACTTTACGGTAGAAAAAAGAATTTAAGATCCAGTATCCCTTATGTACACTAGGTGTGTTGTAAAGGAGTGCAATATCTTGTAGATTCTTTCTCAGAAACTTCTCTTGCATTCAGGACATTATTGAATCGGTCCCTATAGACAGCAGTCCACTGACAAGATCACAAAAATTACCAGAAAGTTGACATGATTTCAGCTAAAACCGAACAATATAAGCTTCATAGGATTTATTGCAAGGCTGTTGTATTGCAGTCCAGTGTCCCCAGGAATTACCTCAATATTGGATGATTCACTATTTCCGACCAAAGCCAATGTTTAGCACCAAAGCAGGAATCAGTGAGCACTTTATATAGCCAGTGAGATTAGGATGGTGGATGGGTGTATATTGTGGACTGTTATGCTGGAGAATATAAAGTGTGTCCTGTCTTAAACCTGAAATAACTGCTTTTTTATAAATCATAACCATGATCTTTCCCTAACCTTAGCTATAGTTTATTTAGAATATTTTCCCTACCATACACTAGTTGCCATGCGCAGATATTGTAGAAAGAGATTTTAAATATTGTCATTGAATTTAATACAAGGTTTCATACAATGATAGTACAGGTTGGATTGTATTACATAATATTAAATAAAAGTACTTAACACTGTACACTGGTAACTTTGTTTGCTCAACCTGAAAAAAAAAAAAAACCTGTCAGACCACTATACAATATGATGTAAAACATACCCTTGAGTTTCATTAACTTAAATCATAAATAATGCATTTACCTTTAACCTAAGCAGTGTCATGAATGCAAATCACATCCATTCACTTCCAGTTTCATCAGTGAATGTCATCACTTCCAAGAGGGTTGAGATTTCTTATTCCTAACACGACACGGACTCCACTGTGAGCACTGTGTGAGAGGCAGAGGTGTCTGTGTCCACAGCGATAGAACTAGCTTAGCAAGCTTCTAAAAGCAGCTAATTAGAGCTTAAGATGAATGCCCAGCGGGGAATGAGTCAAGGTTAGACCCCATCTGGCCCTGTTTCACACAGATAACAACTGCAATAGGCCTTCAGTCCCAACCAAAGATAGCTATGACCTATGCATATGCCCCTAAGATCAAGTCTTTTTCCCATTACACAAAACAAAATTGCTTTATTTGGTGATGGTGGTGTATTGCTTACTTGTGCAAATGCTGTGCAGTGGGCTTTGTTACAAGGTCACTTCAGGTCAGTGTGGTTTTTGTTTAGGTTAACTGGCTTGCTCCCATAGCTACGTGTTATGCTCAGAGGAACAACATAAATTAAAGCACCTCCAAGAATGAGTTCATGACTCTGAAAGAAAGGTTGCATGCTATTGTGTTTAACATGGAAAGTCTAAATTCTATATCCACAATTTTTCCTAATCTAAACCTGACTGTGAAAAAAATTTAAAACATATTGTTTCTTTGTTTTGTTTTTTTGTGTTTTTTTTTTTTTTTGATGCAGCAGTCAGAGTGGTTGGCTCTTATCTGAAAGATAGGAAGCAAATAGATGTTGTTGGGACAGCGTCTCATCCAAGATCTATAGCAGGGACACTCAACTTGCTTTGGCTGGGGGCTACTTTTGCAAGATAACAAGAGGCCAGAGGCCAGTTAATAAGCAAACAACAATTAAATACACGAATAATTAGCCTGGACCTCTGTTGCGGTTTCAGGGGGATCCTTCCCTGGCACTTTTCTTTAAAAAATAAACAAGCTCTATTTTTATGCTTTTTATACACTCTGGCGCCTACTTATATTCAGAGTACAAAAAAATCTTGATGTGAATTAGTTTATTTTTTATTGTGAATTAGAAAATGGTCTGCATGCCACCCAGCACTCTATTGTGGGCTAGCTTTGGCCCCATGGGCTGCAAGTGGAGTATCACTGGTCTATGGAATGTGGGGTCCCACAAGGAAGTGTACTTGGACCACTTTTATTTCCTCTTATTGATAAATAACCTGAAGTCTCGCATTTTATGTGATATTTCTTCATATGCAGATAACTTTGCAGTACTGGTTTCTCTTAAGATAAAAGCAAGGTTGAAACTGTGCTGAGTGCAAAACCTGTTAAAGTCAGCAGGTAAATGGCAGATAATAAGCTGTCACGCCATTTAGAAAAATAACAGAATCCCTACCATTTGGTTGAAAGAAAATTGACAACGTTCCCTGGTTTTAATGTTGTTGTTGGTGACACTGCACGTTAGGGATGTCCCGATCCAGCTTTTTCACTTCCGATCCGATACCGATATTACAGCCTTGAGTTTTGGCCGATACCGATACTGATCCGATCCAAGCGCGTATTATACACATTCACTTATTTTGTTGTCAGTCATGTTAGAAAAGGTTTGATCAAGCAATATTACTCTAACAACTACTTAATCAGGTTAGTTAGAATGATCCACAACAGTTAGTATGAGAAACTGACCTGTTTATTGTTAACAGGGTTAAATAAACAAACTTTAAACTTGAACATTAACATTAAATAAAAAATATAGCTGGTTTGCTTTAGCTGCTTTGGCCCCTTAATAAATAGAAAATAAATCAACACAAGAAATCTTTAAAATGTCTCCATACACTTGTGCTTTGGCCCCCTAATAAATAAAAAATAGATTAACACCACAAGACATTGTTGACATTTAACAAACAATGCAGCCTTTCCTTTTCAGTTATTTTAGTAGTCAGTGCCAGCCTGGTGCACAGGCACACAATATTGTACAACTGTTTAAACACGCAATAGTCCATCCATGGCTCCAATTTCACTAATTGTGCCCAAAACAATGCCATCAGTGCTCTTTACTTAAACAGTAAGAGTGTAAACCAAATAAAAATATCACTCTCAAAAAAACAGAGCAGAAAACAAATAGTCAGTTGACTAAATTGACCGCTGCTCTTCCTACCCTTCCCTCCATGTGTGTCTGCCACATGGTCTGCCTTCTGCATGCTGGCCTGGTGGATTGATAGTAAGAACTGGAGCGGATCACTGGAATGGACTGCTTGAATCGCGGAGTGCTGGGCTGGCCGGAAAACCTGGAGCGGACTCTGTGGAAAACTGGATCGGAGTTCTTGGATCGGCATTTTTCCATGCAGTCCGATCCGATGCTGATGCCCGTTTTTTGCTAATATCAGTGGCCGATACCGATCCGAATATCGGATCAGGACATCCCTACTGCACTTGCAGCTAAGGGGTCAGTCACCTTGGCTATGTGCTAGATAGCCATATGTCAGGAGTGGGAACATGCCTCTTAACCAGAATTTCGAAACGTCTGGACAGGAAAGCAATGATGACCCTGGCAGGAGCTCTTGACCAGCCTTATTTTGACTATGACTGTTGGTCATTGTACATGGGATAACTTTGTACTTCAAGAACAGACTTCAGGCTTCTCAAAATAGGATAGTTAGGGTTATTCTAATGTCCTTATAAGAAGACAGCCGTCACACTCGAGAGCCTTGGGTGGTTTAAAAGTTCAGGAAAGAGTCTCTCAGATCAAGTTGACCGTGGTATGTAAGATTGTGCATGGTGCTGTACCTCAGTACCTATAAAATATTTTCATACAGGTGAGGGATATTTACTTTTTTCCTCCCAGGTTTAAGAGTCACCAGTGGAAGGAAACTTTTCTGTGCATGGCAGTGATTCCATAGAATAGATTGCCAGGAAATCTTGAAATCATATGCAACTTGGGAGGCTTCATGCTGGCGCTTAAGAACTGGCTCAGAGGATATCCACAGTAGGATATTATGTCTGATAATAGGGTGTCTTTATTTTATTTTTCTGGATCGGTATTTATATACAGTGAATTACAGTGGATACCTTGATGAATGCCAGTGTGGAAATAAGCCCCAGGGCTTTATTGTGTTATCCTTACTTTTTTAATGTAAGTACTCACAGTCTTGGCTGAGCTGGTGTTTTTTTTTTGTTTTTTTTTATATAAAATTGTCTGATAAATTCAGTCAAGAAATATGGAGTAATATAAACATGTGCATAGTATTCTTGTCAGAGGACTTTTACACAGTGCACCATAGTGTTCCTGCTTTTAAATTCTTTGTTTCCCGTGTTTCACAAAGAACCTCTACTTTGAGCATTAAAAAGATTTGAAAGAAGTCTCCTTTTATCTGTAAATTACAGTGATGCTCTATAAATACTTGTCAGGCTAGGATAGTAAAACAAGCCAGGCAGGCCATTTGACTGGCAGCTGGAATAAAAGAGCACACAAAATCACTGAGACGGTGTCCAAGTGACCGTGACAAATACGCAGTCTGTAAAACAAGAACAGCGGAGGTTTTTATGGTGGGTGTTTTGAACAGGGAGGGTGAAAACACATTTGTGTTTCTGCCAGCAGAGACTTGAGTTCTCACACAGCCAGATGGCTGTTGCTGGTGCTGCCTTGATTCCTCTATCCGGGGCAGCTAAAATAGATAATTACACACCTTGGTGCCAGAAACTGGCTGCTACACATCAGTTGAAGTGGCTGAGCGTGGAAGAAAACTAAATGACACATCGAGCTGAATGTGGTTTGCAACATTTAGCAAAGTGTTTTCAAGTAAACAGTTTGTCTATGTGTGTTACCTTTTACAAAATAACTAAAACTGGGTTTATGCTAATTTATGACAAAAATGCTAAGTAATCACAAATGCCAAAGTGTCTCAAATCACAGCATGCAAAAAGAAATGAAAGCACTCAGTAGGGATGCACTGATGAGGATTTTTTTCAACCGATACGATAACCAATAATTTCACATTTTTGTTTTTTAAAAAGAAGTGTATAACCTGTAGTTAGTGTACACCTGAGGGTAAGAAAGGCTAAGATGTAGTGAGAAAATATGGCTGATTTAATATTCCATAGCCCTGACTCAAACCAACATCACTTGTTAACACAACAAAAACAAACAGTTCTGACTCTTCATACCTGCCGACATTAGGCTGTGAAAAAGAGGGAGATTTTCTGGGGTATTTTCAAATGGCCTACCCTCAGCACTCCTGCCCTAATATAACCCTACACTACATGAATATATTAAATACAAGGATGTGAAAGTAAAATGACTTTTAATCAGGATTAAATCTATAGTTAACGGTAAGAAAGAGGGAAATTATGAAGCCCAGTGTATCAGTAAAGTGTATAAACAGTGTTGGGCAGTAGCGTCACTACAGTAGCGGACGTTTGTAGTTTAACTACATTTCTCAGTAGCTTGGTGGTAGCGTCGCTGTTTTCTGAATCAAGTAACTTCTCAGCAGTTAAGCTCTTTTATTGATCACTTAGCGCAGTAGCATCCACACAAGCTACATTTCCAAAATCATTTCTGAAGCTCAAACGAGGCGGGGATTTCTGTTATGGACTGAAATAAAACTGTCACCGCTACCACACAGAGTCACTTCCGCATGAACCTGACGGGGGACAGCCCTCCATTCCCAAACACCGCCGTTCCAAACGACCCCCACTCCGAAATTGATTTTCAAGTCCATATCGAGTTTCCTGCATCAAACACTGCCGCCCGCTCTCCGGCCGCACTCGCGCAATTCTGAAACTCGTTGTACTACAAAAGCTTGAAATGAACGTTCAACTCATTGTTTTTTATTGAAAATATGTCACTGTCTTCATTTATTATGTATAATTTCTCTAGCAGCAAACACATTTAAAGGAGACGCTTGTCAAGTCTTATTACGCGCGCCGTCCGTGGTGCTGAAATCCCCGCTGCAGCCGCCGCTGCTGCTAACAGCAGACCGGGGGAGAAAAAAACCAGACATTTCTTTGCTCTGTGCTTTCAGAAAATAACCAGGGTTAGGGAAAGAAAGACCAACGGTCTGTACAGCAGTCCCACTGTGTTTGCCAGGGCATACCAGGCTGTGTGATTATGCACAAAGATTGGTTTAACGCATTGGAGCAATTTCATACAATTTCAGACATTTAACGTGATAAACTAATTTCAGTTCAACATGGTCATTTGCTTGCTGCTCACTATAAAATGTGTTTACTAAAATGTGTTTACTAGCCTCATTTCTAGTCAAAACAAATCTCTTTACACTTAAAAAGTACTTGTTTCAAGCAAATTTTCACTTGAAATAAGTAGAAAAAAAATCTGCTCATGGAGCAAGTTTTTTTTTTATTGCTTGCAATAAGAAAAAAAAACTTGCTCCATGGACAGATTTTTAAATTTTTATTTATTTCAAGTGAAAATTTGCTTGAAACAAGTGAAAATTGTATAAAAACAAGTTACTTTATAGGTGATGAGTCTTATTTCAATTGTAATGAGATTTGTTTTGACTAGAAATAAATATTCTTGGTAAGATTTATGAGTTTTTGCAGTGTACATACACATACATACACGCATGTACGTTTTTGACCATGTTGTGACTTTTTGAAGCAGGTCTTCATTCTTGCTGTTGTGGTTTGAGTCGTGTTGGGAGTTAGTGCAGCTCACTGTTCAATAAACAATTGAACTTAACTTTTTTACCTGCCTATCTGTTTGACTGACAGTTTTATTGATCAGTAAGATAACACTGACTTGGCACAAAGTTGGTTCAATTTAGTAAAAAGCTTGGATGTAGTTGCACTAGTTACTTTCATTTTGCTGTAGCTTAGCTTGCTACATTTCTGAGGGTGATAGCTTTGATGTAGTGAAGCTTCATTTAATATTAGAGTAACTAGTAGCTTAGCTCACTACACTTTCCAAGTAGCTTGCCCAACACTGTGTAGAAACTACACTGCAGCATCGGCAGGTCCATGTTACGTCTGGTGTATGAACTATTTATTTCGGCACGCTGCATTTTTATAAACACGCCCAGACGAAATACGGCACACATGTAGTTATGATACAGGATGCTTTCGTACAACTCTGGGGTTGAGGTGAATAAAATAACTGTGTTGTGACCTAAATAACATGCTGTTGCTATCTGCAGAAAGTATTAAAGCATGAAATCCCGCATTTTTAATGTACGAAAGCATCCTGTATCATAACTACGTGTGCCGTTTGTAACAAACCAAACCTCGTGAAAATCAGTTAAAAATTCAGTGAGTTATTCTATTTTACTTGTGCATACAGCTCCTTCCTCAATAGAAGTGAATGCACTGTGGAGGCGAAGCGAGACCCATCCAAGATGGCGGCCGGCGAGGACGGCAGCGGCAGTCAATGCGGCGTCTATGTATATATGTCTATGTGTACTGCCACCCGCTGTGTCGGGTGTATAGATGCTACCCTTGTTAAGTCAATAAAAGCAGTCTGGCTTCATATTATCGGCGCTATTTATCGGCTATGATTTTAATTATTGGAATAATGCATAATTATAAATATGTCCCATTATTTGATGATAATTTATCATCCCAAAATATATCATGCATCCCTAACATTCAGGCATTCAAACTGTTTACCACTTGCAATATACTGTACAGTGTGGCCAAGATTGAAAGCAGCTCAACTTCCAATATTTAAAAGATAAAATCCACAATTTCTCAAGAACCAAACATTCAAATCTCTTTATGTTGTCTCTCTATGCAGAGCAGCAGTGGTCAAAAACTACCTGCAGTACCTTTAATAGAAAACATTTACAATGCATTTCCTCTGGCTGAAATAAGACGGACTGAGCTGTCAGACAGCACATTAAACCACTGCAGGGATAATCTTCAAATGAAAAACATATCTGTTGGAGGAAATGTTTTTTTTCTTCCTACAACAAAGGAATTAAGCTGTTTTTCATATTAAACATTCTTCCCCTGAGTTACTTTTTTTCAAGTGCAGCCCTGTTAGCTGCTGTATGCATAGGCACCGCAAAGCAAAATCAGGCTGCAGGTCACAAAGGTGTTTCTCCAAGTCTCTCTGTGTGGGAAACAATAGAGCCTAATAAATTGCCGTCAAGCCATGCGCACCATCTTTGTCATGACTCTGCATCCCAGGCTCTTTTTAAAAGAGGAACCCATCGAGCTAAAATGAGCTGCGGGTCAGGAGGTGTTTGGCGTTCTTTCCCAGTGGGAGACTATACGGAGTTTAATAAATGACTTGTTAGCTAAAGGAGGACTCTTATGAAAAGGAACAGAACGAGGAAAAATGCCCAGGAGTTTATCACAGTAATGTGCAGGAGGTCTGTGGCTAAGCAAATGAATGCACAGCTACTGAGAAAATAAGGAGAAATAGGTCAGAGGACATTTTATTACATAGGCCTGCTGCAATTGGGAAATGTAATAATTTGGTTGTAGGTCAGTGTCCAAACATGAAAAATCAAGGAGATTTATCAAGAATGAGCCGAGATTTGATTTTACATCTCTTCCCAACTCACAGAAAATACATTTCCAGACAGATAACCAGCCAGCTTGGCAGTCCATCTTTTTCATTACCAATATTTTTTTCAACAAAAGCACAGGGAGCACTATACCAGGACAAGCCAAAAAGAGGATGCATCAGTCTTCAGCTCAGCAGCACAACAGGTTAAAGTTTGGTTTCCTCTGCCTCTCAGTGAGACAGCATCTGACATATCGCCAGTCGACCTGCTGCTCCGTCTCAGTTATAAGCGCGCCTCAGATGTGGCTTCCAGATAGCCCTCACCCGGACATCTGTCTTGCCAGGTGTGGCTCATAATGCCCATTTATTTTATGCCTCAGAGGAAATAACTCAGCTAATTTAGAAGGCCTTGGAGTTCAAACGCTTCTTACGTCTCAATGGGCTTCGGTCTGAGTATAGACGCATTTTTAATCATTAAAGATGTGGGAAAACACTGCAAACATGCTATTAATTAAAGCCTGACTCAGTGAATGTAAGGATGATATATTACTGCATAAGTCTGACCAAGGGCTGTGGAGTTAGAGGTTGCATTTTGATTAAAAATCTTCCCGAGACACAAGCTGATAATTATTACGCTGTACAGCATCTGAATTGGAGTTCTGTATGAGCACTCACAGCGAGCTCAGCTATAAATTACAGTACTTATAGATGATATAAAGTATAATTACATAATTTAATTTTATCAGTGCTGTGTTACCCATCACTTCTTTACTCCACGGTGCTACATATATTTGTAAATACATTCACACAGTGCAACACTTTTCCTAAACATTATTTAAGCAATATTTATATTTTATTAAATTAATTAATATCAATGAAAGCAGTATGATATACAGGGTGGATATATTACCACTTTGCTGCTAGCCGACTTTCGTTTTGTACAGATCCTCTCATATTTTGGACGTGTATACTAATTTGAAAAAGCAAACTAATTCAAAATCAGCTTCTTTGCTTTTTGTAGAACACTCAGCTTTATCACTTAAGTGTTGCCTGCTTTTCAGTGTGCTGAAAAGATTTGTTGATTAATCAGTTAGTTGATGTACAGATAAATAATTTACAACTGTTTTGACCAAACTCAATCCCTTGAAGGGATACTTTGCCAGTTTTCGACCAGCTTTTGTAGCTAACAGTGTCGTTAATATGTGTCAATGAACTCTTCGTCCTGGCTCTAGGGCTACTGCTCAAACTACAAATTGTGCTTCCTTATTTTCGTATGAACAGCCACCATGGATACAAAGGCATATAAGTGGATCAATCTCAGATCAAACTGCAAAACTAGGCAGTGCTGATCAAATATAAACCATGATTCCGTAACTGTATTGCCTATTTTTTGCCTAAAATGTCTTAAGCAACATATTTTAGTGCCCTGTTTTGCTGTAATATGAGAATTTGTGAACATGAAATGGATGCTATACTGTTTCCTGTATTGCAAAGAAGGAGGCTGAAAATACTGAGATCAAATGGTAAAACTAAGCAGTGCTGATAAAAGAGAGATTGATGTTAGGAGATAGACGCCATATTGTTTCTTGTGTCGAAACAGCCAAGCTCGCATTAGGTCACCCATTCTGGTTTGCATTCTGGTAGGTTTTCTTCCTCATGAGCAAAAACAAATACATCAGCCCTTTCTCTCAGTTTTCTCTGGTCATTTTGCACCACTTTCAAAAGTATTTGCATCTTTCTACTGCATAGATAGCCCAGTTTTATGAAAAGACCATCTTTACAGCAGTGAAATACTTTTTTTTAGGTCATTTATTTGGCAAACAGTATTGCTCTTCTCACTCCTTTTTCTTTATATAAGTATAAATTGAACAACTTTGGGTTTTGGACTGTTGATTGGACAAAACAACCAAGGACATCTCCTCAGAGTGTGGGAGGTTGTGGTAGTCAGTGTTTCTATTCCATTCTGCCCTCATTATTTTATAGTCTAAAAGATTATTCTGAAAAATAATAAATAATGATGGAAATAATCATTGTTTCAGCCGCAAATTATAGTGTATAATACATACATTCCTTGCTCTCTACAAGGGGTAGTATATGAGTGCTCTATTCGTGGAGCATCACTTTATTTTATGTTTTTATTTATCTTTTTTGTATTGGCTCTTGATAGATGGTTATCCAGTTGTCCCTATTATGGCTGATAGGAGTCCACAGCCTGCTATCATGTGATGTTATCTCCCTCAAGGTAAAATTTGTTTTGTACAGGAATGAATTGAGAGCCATGCTGTAGACCTGCTCCCCTTTCCCCAAACTTATTGGTGACATTTCTAATTCATGTACCTCGCCGCAGTCTCCCCGAGGACATCTCACTTTCTCTCTTTTATTGATATTTATGGTGTGATGCTGTCTGGGTGCGGGGACTGTGACAGCTCACTCTCCAAAGCAGCGCTTGGATTGTTTGCTGCTGTGCGCAAAGCAATAATGTATTTGTCACCTGCTGCCAAACGCCATACACTCCGCCGTTCATCTTTTTGTGTTCCATTTTCTGTACAACAAAGCAAAAATATGTCCTACTTTCCCATGGCAGGTACGGGAATATATGGGGATCTGAAATCAGAAATCTTTGGTAAAACTGCAAGCCATTATTACAGAAGCAATTGGCTTTGTGTTTTCATTCATGGATGTCCAGGCTGCACAGTTAAAATGGTCTGCAATGATGCTGCGAAAAAAGTAAGACACACCAAATAAATTTCACATCAGAGGCAAGAAGAATATTAAAGTTTCAATATTACATGAGCCCCAGCGAAAAATGTGCCAGTGTACTTTCTGCCCACAAGTACGCAAGTATTGCAGTGTTGTTATTTATGTTTACCATGAAAAATCTCATTTAGCAAGTTATTTAAGTTTATTTAAACTATTTTCATAGTTTTGGCTTTCATTCCCATTGGCAGTACTGTAATAATGTTGTGCTCACCAAGTTAATTAGAGAGATCTAGGAACAGGACAAGAAACACAAGCAGTCTATTAAACAGTTTTTAATTGAACCCAAGGCTAGCCAAAGGTAGAGAAAATTAAGGCAAACAGTAGAATTATTATTACCCAAACGATCTGTTGTAAACCATGGAGAGAAGTGTTGTGAGATGGCACAAAGTTGCACATATGGGATGAACAGCACAACAAATAATTTAGTTGTGGCTCTTGACTTTTTAATTGCTAAAAAAAAAAAAAAAAAGACATCTTTCTGGGCCAGTGGGCAACATGTCACCTGCCATTCTGACTCTTGCCACTGCACCAAAACTTCATCTGCTGGGCTTTGTAAAGGTCTAGTGTGTAGACTGTAGTGGCATATAGCAGTAAGGTTGCAAATTTCAACCAAGTGAAACTTCTCCCTCGTGCCAAGAGTGCAGGAGAACTACAGTGGCCAAAGCACAAGCAGTAACAGCCCTATCTAGAGCCAGTGTTTAGTTTGTCCGTTTGGGGCTACTGTAGAACAACATGGTGGGCTCTGTGGAAGAGGATCCGCTGTGTATGTAAATAGAAATGGATCATTCCAAGGCAACAAAAACACAACAGTTCATAGTTTTGGGTGATAATACACTAAACAACTAAAGAAAACATAGTTATGAATAACAGACTGACTTTCTGGTTTAACTTATCATTCTTGCCATACATACAATATTTTGAGTGTGCACACTTAGTTTTACCTACAAATACTAGACTCCTCGCTTTTCTTACTTTCTTAGCCTTTGTTGCATCGATTATACTGTATATACTTACCTGATGTTGGAAATTGCTTAGGTGAGTATAATGTTAGGCCCATATTACACAGGACACGCTTTAGCCACTGAAGGCACCTTTTTGTAATTGATTTTAATGCGAATGAAGCTCTTTGCTCATGTTTTTTGCATTGCGACGCGCATCGGGTTTCTGCGCTCTAAGCGTCTGACGTTTTTTGCTGAAGCACTCTGAACACCTCGAGTTAAAAAAAAAATCAACTCAGAGCGAAAGAACACCTCATGTCATCTCCGCTTTTTGCCCAGTGTCTAATTGGATGATTCGAGAGGCGGGCCTTCTGTGGTGGTCATGACAACAAGTTTACAGTTGGTAAACAACGGAGGAGAAACTGGTGGTAGCAGTTATTGGATACTCAGAGCTATACAGCAGGTTGTCAAACTGCCCCCCGAGTCATCCTAAATATGCCTGGAGATGGCCATCATCAAGGCGAAGCTCCTGGACCAACTGGTGGTACTCTCTGTTATCCACCCTCTTTTTTAAGGGTCCCATGTACCCACACAGATCTCAGTTTCCTTGCGCCCGACAAACTATCTGCTGACAGCCTCTCATCCTCAACCAGAGCTACAGCAAGTACCCTCTGCCTGAACATTTTAGGGCCGAGATACTAATTACTGTTAAATTACTAGAATAAATTAACAGTACATTGATTACATGGGAATGTTAAGAGGTGATGGGGTGGTTGCCTGGCAGCTATAAAAAGGCGCTGCAGGCTTTTTTAATTTTAACTAGTGGCATTCGTATTAAGAAAAGGCAGTGCAGCGCGCCTCGCATTTTGCAGCCTGCAAAACACGTCCTCATCATACCAGAACAAAACAATGTCCAAAAATAAGAGAATAGAAATTTACTTGTAGCGACTCGTTCCCTTATAGCTTTGTGGATTTCGGACAGACAATTCAGTTGTTTGACTATGTTAAAAAGTAAACAGCATGTTTAGCTAACTTTGGTAAATGTGTCACTGAATGCATGCATAGCCGTGCATGCAATTAACTTCTCTCTAATTTCTGCAGTGGCATTTCTGTGCATCAGTAAAAAAAATAATAATCTTGCATTAAACACATTAAACACTCCTTATACTAAATAGAATTATGGACTCAAACAAAACACTTTGGACACAAGACGTAAGAATGCAGACATTATTTTATGTACTGAAATAACTTTTCCTTTTGCTCCCCTTATATGAAACATTCAAGCAGGTTTAGGCTAAATATGACCATTGAGAGGACTGCAGCATTGCACACCATGTACAATCACTTTGATTATATGTGTGAAATGCTTTTATAAACTTTGCCGTGACTCATCTAGTTGGAAGCAGATCTATCTGAAATAAATCTATTAAATCTTGGATGGATTAAGTCGAAGGCTATTTATAGAGAGCTGTGTAAGAGGGGGCTATTCTCTGTGTGGCACAGTGCATTAGTCTCTAACAATAGTTGAAAGGAGTAGATTTGCTGGGGCAGAAAGATTGGGACTTCCTCTGTGATGGCTTGAAATGGAGTCTGAGCCGTGACGATGATGTCACGGCAGCGACCCAGGCGTTCAGATAGAGATCATAGGGTTGTGCCTTGTTAGAATATTTCTCCGGTAAAATTGAAGCCTTGTCAACAGAAATGCCTGTCCCATCCCTTCCTGTCTCTTTAGGGTGCAGACCTAATCACTGAATACATTAAATGTGATTGGCTGGATTTTGTGCACATGCATCTAACCTCTATTACATCTCATTCCTGTAATGACTGAGCCAATTTAATTGGATGGATGAAAGCGAGATCTCTGCCACAGTACCCAGATAGTTAGAGCTATTATGTCCGATTTGTCACCCAGTGGCAGCATGAACGCATCACATGTTGGAGGCGCCTGGGGTTGCTTTGCTAGATAAAAAGCTTCCTTTTTTCTGCCAGCTTCCTCAGTGTAATCACTGAATGGAATAAACATAATTGTTGAATCTGCGGGCTGCACCGTTTGGCACCTCGACGGTCCAGTCTCATCTATTTTTTTATCGAAACACAAATGTCATTTTAAATGTCAAAAGAACTGAGCTTCAGTCTTGGTCTGAAATTACCCAAAAGACAAACACTAAAGCAGTTTGTCTGTGTTATTTCATTTCTGTCAAACGGTGTAAAAACGTAAATAGCTCAGGCAGTTTAAATTTTCAAACAACAACTCTGAAAGCACTTTTCTTTCCAACCAAATCAAACTTTTTCCATTTTCAGTTCCAGGTATTCCAAGTCTGGGTCTGTGATTTTATGGGGCATTTTACAGTCAGAATATTGCGTGCAAAATGCCTTTCCACTGTTCTGCTATTTCTTGGTTGCCTGGTAATACCTTCTTGGTGCTGAAAGGATTTGACTGCCATCTCCAAGTAATCCCGCTGCTGCTCTCTGTCCTTGATCTCCAGTCAATATCGGAAAACACAGCAGGGTTACCATTTGCAAATATTTCTTTGCATTTGTTTAAATGGGGCTGCAGAATTAGTTAGATGCAGTCTGTTTTACTCTGTCTTTATTGTGCAGTGTGCTTAATGGCACTAATCAAATACTACAGTATATACAAGCTAACACAACCCGCATGTGAATAATTAGCCCTAGGCATATCTGCCTAGATTAAAAACCAGTACATAATACGAAAGGCTTGATTTTAAAATAATCATAAAAGCATCTGCTTTGCCGCTATAGTTTGGGCCACACTTCCTGCAGCTACAGTACATACGAGCTCATTATGAAGGCCTGAAGCGCCTCAAGACTTAGTATTCCATTCACTGGGCTAATATTGACTTTCAATAACATAAAAATCTGCACTGAATGAAAAACAATTCCCATTTCTATTTTGTTATTGTTTCTGAGGAGATGAAACGGATCCACTGACATTGATTGGTATTGATATTGATGGATGCGTGGAAGGATGGTAGTGCAGCCATTGAGGGCATGGTTGAAATGATCTTTGTACTTCTTTTTTGCATCAATTGCATTTTAGAGTTACACGTGACAGAGGTTTTAAAGACAGATGCCATATTCCTTTTAGATTCAGAACCATTTAAGTGGACTGAGCCCAAGAGAAATTAAGACATAACTGTATTTGCTAAAGCTTTGTTTCCACTGAGCAATCCCATTCAGTTTAGCTTACTTCGTTACACATTAGAAGTTATTTTTATGTTTCCCTTTTAAAAGTTGTGGATGGTATCAACCATTCCATCCCATCCTGTCTTTTCATCACCCTCTGTTGAGTTACCTGGCACACTGATCCAGTACTAAAAGGTGGAGCTAGAAACACTGCAGTCTGTTTACTGGCCAAGAGAGAATCGACACTCTTTCTTGAGGCCAGTGGACTGTAACCAGCTGTAACTCTAAAATAAAAGGATGTTTTGCTGCTGCTGTTTTCATTTCTACTAGATAGAAGGTAGCAGCTTTAGACTGAGAAAAAATAATTTAATTCACTGTGCTGCTCAAAGGCTGAAGCAGGCAGCTTCTGGATATTTTTAAGGTGGAATGTTTTCTTGCATGTTACTCAATGCATACAGTGAGCATGCAAAAGTCTAGACGAAGAATAGTTAAATGAGTAGAAGATGAACTGATCTCCAAAAGTCTTGAAGTTGAATATGAAGCATGCTTTTCAAAGGTTGAATATATTATTTCCAGGACCATTAATTTGAGAACTACTTATCAGCAACTCAGCTCAATTACTCAACTACTAATTAACAATCTGATTAAATAATTTCAAATTCATTCCTCGCTTTGTATACCTCAGAGTGTAAAGTGGTGGGTAGCTGACTTGCTGAAATGTCATAAAACCTGATTGACTGACAAGTGCAACAAAGAGCTGTCAGCTAAATGACTAGCTGACAGTGCACACACAAGGCAACAAGCTTGTGTTCAGAGGTAGAAAGAACATTATGTGCTTTTACTTGACTTAAGTAGCAGCTTTATTATGTGTGGTGAATAGTACAGAAGTGCAGAAGTGTAGCTTTTGGATGCTATTTAGACTGTTTCAAGCTTGACAACATAAACATTCTAAATGTGTCGCTTTATATTTCCTGTTGCAACGTTTGCTAATGCAGGAGCTGATGAGGAAACTATAAAAGAAGGAAAGGACATGTCATTAGTGACAGCGTTCGAATTATGATGTGGCTTCTATGGAAGTTAATGGGGTGGGTGCTGCAAATCTCACTGTAACCCATCATATCCATTATGTGATGTTGACTGGCGTTTTTTGTTTTTTTTTTTCATCTAAATGTGAGCGTTTATTTCCTTGGTATTGGTCTCTAAACAGATCTGTCTAGCAGCTGCATCCCAAGCCTCTGTTGGGTCCTAGCTAACGTAGTTAGTTTGTAGCCTACGTGTATTTGATTATCAATAACTTCATGATATTTGATAATATTTGGGTAGACTAACGTTAGATAATGTTTCCTATTATTGCTAGAGGGTGGCACTCAGGGAACTGCCCATTGGTCCGACATCCCATTGTTCCGACCATATTAAACCCATTGTTCCGAAGTCCCATTGTTCCGAAATCATCATGATGCCCTTAGGTTAGGGTTAGGAAAAGATCATGGTGTGGGTTAAAATGAAAAAGAAAGTGGCAAACACATAAGCCGTGAGCCTGCTCCGCCTCAAGCCTTTCCCAGCTGACCCAGAGCCGGTCGCAGCGCACCATCAAGGCAGAAATACGCCCGCCGGGAGCTGTTCAGCACCACAGACCGTCGGACTAATGGGATGTCGGACCAATGGGCTGTCGGACCAATGACATGGACCCGGCACTCATACTAAATTATTCTAAATTTGGACTTAAATCACTTATCAGTTACTTTTTTTCATCAAGAGAGTGCCTCAGGAATGAGTGGAAACCCAGAAATGATTTAGCAATTTAGCACTCCTGGTTCCCTCGTCTCAAGGTCAGTAGGTCTTTTTAATGTTTTTTTTTTTTTTGGCTAAATACCTTAAATAGAGTATTTTCCATTTTGTTGAACAACATAAAATATGTCAGTAAATACCTTACTTGCGAATTTTGAGGCTTTTATGAGTCTTAGGCGATTGCTAACAAGTGGCTCAATGAGAGCAGAACTTCATCACACTGAACACTGCTTTACAGCCTTGATGTGGTGGTGACATCAAGTCATGTGACCGTGATGTAGATCATTAATAGCCTATCATTAGCTTTTTACTTATAGTGATTGCAGTTGGGCTTAAAAAATTAGAAAAGTGGTGTTCATTTCAATTTCATATCTTGCTGAACAAAATGTGTAAGCATTATAATTGTTTGTTTGCGTCAAGTCCTAGTTTGGCAGATAACTAGCTAACTGAAAGGCCATATCATTAGGTCCAGCCAGAATAATAATCAGAGCCATTAGGAACTGATCTGGTTATTATTGCAGTCTGCTCAGCAATAACAAGTTGGACCCACCCTGTTGGTTTATGTATTATAATGCAACGTTAGCTATCTTGAACTAAACAGGGGCTTAAGACAGATCCGTTATCTGTTTGGAGACCAATAACAAGGAAAACTTGTATGCACATTTAGATAAAAAACATCAGTCAACATCACGTAATATGTGTTTTTTAGTTTGGTGGAAGGATTTTTCAGTTGAAGCTGAAACCAGTCTGGCTCCAATGCAAAATTTGAACACTGTCACCAACGTCATATCCTTTCCTTCTTTTATAGTTTCCTTGAGAGCTGACAGGAAGTAAACAGGGATCAAAGCCGTTGCTCCAGCAAAGGAATAGCAAGAAATAGCTTATAGTTAAAAAAGTTAATCATGTGTTTACCATGAAAGGATAAATACAGCATCCTGATCTTAATTATTTCAAAATGAATATTATGGTTTCCTCTGGTCCCTTAAAATCTTAATGCTTCGATTGAAATCCAAGTGTAGGAAAATGTGCCCTCATACTGTGAGTACAGTTTGTAAGGATTTGAGCTGACATTAATTTTGGATTTAATACCACTGTATTACAGGTTAGGGAACCAGCTTGACTAATGAGCTCCACGCATGAAGAAGTAACTCATTTGTCTGCTTGCACCTGTCTGCCCTGAGCTGCTGACCCTGGTTTGATGCTTAGGGATTTGAGCGTCTCTTAATCTCAACAGCACTCACCTTGCCAACCTAACACAGGCCTGCTCGCGCTCTCCATAGTGCCACACTCAGCTTTCAGGCGTCATACGTGATAATAACTGGACTGCCATGTTGGCAGGCTGCAGTGTTCTCCCCACCATTAAAATCACTAGTGGCCTCCTTGGCAGTGGTTAACAGGTATCCACATAAAGAACAGGCTGTTTCCAAATCTCTCCAGTCAGACTCTCTGTACCACTTCTTTGTTGCTATAGCATGTTGGCTTTCAGGCTTCACACTTTGTCATCATTGGCTAGGCTTAAAGTTGACGTTGCTGTCACTCTGCCCAGGAAGGGGAAAATAGGCTATTTTAGAGTTTTGAGGCTTTTAGTTTATTTTCTCCAACTGGGAGCTGCACAATGCAACTGTGCAAGCCCAGTAATGGATCAGCCATTGTAAATAATGAATCAGGCAATTGTTTGTGGTAATTAGTATAAGTATTTTTAAACACTGGAACTTTTAACAAAATGCAGACATGGTTATTTGTAAACTACAGATGCACAGTTACCCTTGCCGCAGCAAGGCCAACCTACATTAAGGGTGGCAATGTCATCAGCTGCCACGTCTGAAACCCTGGTGCAGAACCAGTTATTTGACAAACACATGGGATTGAGTCCCTAAAAACTAGTCCCATGGCTAGGGTTGCAGTAGTGAACTAGTTTTAAAGGATGGGTGGTATGAAATTGAGGGTTATCATATTGTGTGCATTTGTTTATCTGTGGTACTGAAAAAAATGCAACCCGATGGTGAATCTCGCCTTTACTTATTTTCAAAAGGGAGACTTGTTACACATACTTCCATTAACAACTGCCCTGGCATTGACGAGATTTTCCATCATTTGCGACAGAATGCTTCCCCGCCATTGAAAAGATATTCTGGCAATCTGTGTTTTCACTGTTGTAAGATAGGGGGTGTTGTTACACATCTTGTCAAATAGAACAATACTGCCGTGTCCAAAAACAAACAAAGAAGATGAGCTGTAGCAACTTGTAGACTGCACGAAAATGCCGGCGCCAACAGAACAGTTTACGGTTGCACAAGTCATGGAGATATCAATGGACTCAGACTCTGACAATTCCTGTTTTTATCAGCATTCTGAATCCCATTTGAACTAAGAAGCAAATGAGTTTGGTGGGACGAAAGGGGATCGCCATGACGGTGACAGTGACACACGGAAAAAACAACCACAGAGGACAGGGAGACAACAGTATTGGCACTGAACGTGACGTGTTCCGTATATATACCTCAAACAGAATATCATTTTCAGTATTATTATTGTTATTTTCATTTATACAATTCAAAGTGACCTAAGAAAATGACAAAAACGAAAAAATGTAAATGTGAAATTGATGGGGATTTTTTTATATATAAAAATTTATAAAATTAAAGTGTCTATTAAAAAGGAATGGAATGAGATAGAATAGCATGTTTTTTAGTGTTTAAAAGCAGAAGGTCTGTTCTTTAGTTTCATGTATACACTGTTTACATATTCAAAGAATAAATTATTCTGTGGGTCTTAAAGGATTTGTGAATATGATCAAAAATGCTGGCAGTGGCTTGCAACTTAAAAATAATACTCTGGAGGGCGAAGTGTTAAAAAACGGTTTCAAGTTTCCAACTGTTAACAAGAACTATCAAAATTGTGTGTGCAGTTTGCTGTGAAATTTACTGAGCACCCTCAAGTCCTATACTATAGCTGAGATTCTAAAAATAACACCCGTCAGTTTTTCAATTCATGCAACACTTTTGGGGAGTAATGAGCCTCTAGGAGCTGCTTTTGTGGCTCGCTACTTTTCTTCTCATGTGTCAATCAAATATCCTGTTTTCTTCCCCTTGTGATCTACTTTTCGCACCAGCCTCTATTTTCTACATCTTTTATCTGAAAGGCATTGTTTGGCCCATCAGTAGCCTGTAGTATGCAGGACTGCACTCTTTATATTCGGTGTGTGTTGTTGTTTTTCACCTGGCATTCTGAGCCCCTCAGTGTTACCTCAGAAACAAGGTAGTTAACATTAGAAAGGTTGGTCATATTTTGTCATGTGGAACAATGATGGTCTCCCAGTTATTGGAAAATGATGACTTTTTCAAATGTTCCGAATGACTGTTCCTCCTCCTAATTTTAAAATCAAAATTCGATCTCTTACTTAATACTTACTTAGTGAGAAGGAAGGTTGTTTCAGCAGGCTTTAACAGAGGAAAGAAGAGCCTCATGGTTTATAGTTAAGAAGCTTTCACTCAAACCTTCCAAAATCTAAATCCGTGTTGTTTGGACTTTCTCAAAAACTTTGGTACACTGGAAACTCCATCAGGTGCGGGGCCATAACATATTAGCAGGTTCCTTATGTGTATTTTGGTGTGATGATGACTAAGGTCATAAAAAAACTGGCAGATGGTTTTGGCCTCCAATGTAGAGCTATGCAAACAGTTATGTATAATGTTCTTTTTCTAAAACTCATAACTGTGGAACAGCTGGCAACCAAACAAGGATAGACCAGACTTTACAGGGTCATATAAACCATATACGCTGTTATGCGAACAAGTAACTGACATTTTTGTACCTATAATTCAAGTAATTATGTTAATGGATGTGTTAAAGTCTGTGCATCATATGATTTATTCCTTTTAGGTGACAGACTGAAAGATGTATATTAGCAACAGAGTGAGGACATTTTGGCCAGTTCTCATTTTTTTCAAAAGCCTGTTTGAGGGTTAAGACTTGATTTTAGGGTTCAGGCCAGAATGAGGTTTAGGTTACGGTTAGGGTGAGGCATTTAGTTGTGATGGTTAAGGTTAGGGTAAGACGGCTAGGGAGTGCATTACTTCGGTGAGGGTCCTCACAAAGATAGAAGTACAAGACCGTGTGTGTGTGTGTGTGTGTGTGTGTAATTATACGTTTTACCTACATAAAGACTGCATTTTTTCATCTGCGTAATATTGGGAAAATTAGGCCTATCCTGACCCGAAAAGATGCAGAAAAATTGGTCCACGCTTTTGTTACCTCTAGGCTGGATTACTGTAACTCTCTATTATCAGGTAGCTCTAGTAAGTCCTTAAAAACTCTCCAGCTAATTCAGAATGCAGCAGCACGTGTACTAACAGGAACTAAGAAACAAAATCATATTTCTCCTGTTTTAGCTTCTCTGCACTGGCTCCCTGTGAAATCCAGAATTGAATTTAAAATCCTACTGTTAACTTATAAAGCTCTAAATGGTCAAACTCTGTCATATCTTAGAGAGCTCATAGTGCCATATTATCCCACCAGAACACTGTGCTCTGAGAACGCAGGGTTACTCGTGGTCCCTAAAGTCTCCAAAAGTAGATCAGGAGCCAGAGCCTTCAGCTATCAGGCTCCTCTCCTGTGGAATCATCTTCCTGTTACGGTCCGGGAGGCAGACACCGTCTCCACATTTAAGACTAGACTTAAGGCTTTCCTCTTTGATAAAGCTTATAGTTAGGGCTGGCTCAGGCTTGCCCTGTACCAGCCCCTAGTTAGGCTGACTTAGGCCTAGTCTGCCAGAGGACCCCCTATAATACACCGGGCACCTTCTCTCCTTCTCTCTCTCTCTCTCTCTCTCTCTCTTTCTCTCGTATCCCATTACTGCATCTTGCTAACTCGGCCATTCTGGATGTCAGTAACTCGGCTTCTTCTCTGGAGCCTTTGTGCTCCACTGTCTCTCAGATTAACTCATATCACAGCGGTGCCTGGATAGTGTGACATGTGTGGTTGTGCTGCTGCCGTGGTCCTGCCAGATGCCTCCTGCTGCTGCTGCCATCATTAGTCATTAGTCATACTTCTACTGTTATTATACACATATGACTATTGTCACACATGTATACTGCCAGATATTAATACATACTTTCAACATGTTGTATCACAGTAGCCAGAACTATAACTATAATATTATTACTTTCAATAATGTTGTTGTAAGCTACTGTCATTACCTGCATCTCTCTCTCTCTGTCTCTCTCTCTCTCTCTCTCTCTGTCTCATTGTGTCATGCGGATTACTGTTAATTTATTATGCTGATCTGTTCTGTACGACATCTATTGCACGTCTGTCCGTCCTGGAAGAGGGATCCCTCCTCAGTTGCTCTTCCTGAGGTTTCTACCGTTTTTTTTCCCCGTTAAAGGGTTTTTTGGGGGGAGTTTTCCTTATCCGCTGTGAGGGTCCTAAGGACAGAGGGATGTCGTATGCTGTAAAGCCCTGTGAGGCAAACTGTCATTTGTGATATTGGGCTTTATAAATAAAATTGATTGATTGATTGATTGATAAAGAGGACTCCCTGCAGAACAGCATTTTTTGGTGAAATTAAATAGAAACTTCGCTGATTTTCAGCCAGCTTCGTATCTTAATCAACACAGTGTGAGCGGTATGTGTAAATGAACTATAGTAAGCTTCCCTCCATCTTGCCAGCGCTCAGGTTTTGGCTGACTCTCCGGCTGTTGATCAAACTACAGGTTGTACTTCCTTATTGTTGTATGCCCACCGTCACCAGGGATACAAAGAGTATAGAAGCTGATTGAGAAAGAGACCCGCCCCTTTCTCTCTCTCAAACTGTTGATCAAATATAAACCAAGATTCTGGTACTGTATTGCCTATTTCTCACCTAAAATCTTTTCAGAAACATTTTAATGCACTGGTGTTATGAAATATTGTGAACAGGAAGTGGGCGTTGTACTGTTTCCTGTATTGTGGAAACGGATGCTGAAAAATCTGAGATCAAATGGTAAAACCAGGTAGTGCTGATGAAATACGAACCAAAGATTCTGTTACCCCTTGCCTATTTCTCACCTAAAATGTTTTCAGAAATATATTTTAGCTAACTGCAAAACAAGAACATTTGTTACCAGCTGCCATATTGCTTTCTGACTGGTGACTCACATTACGTCACCCATCAGCAGAAGCATTTATTGTTCCACTCCGGTGCGGTGCATTACATTGTGATAGTCGTAGGTTTTCTACCTCTTGAGCAAAAGCAAATGCTGCAGCTCTTTACTCTCTTTGCTCTGGTCTTAAAGTGCCATTGTCCAAAATAATTCAATTTCTCTACTGCATAGAATCTGTAGTTTTTTACAAAATAAAAGACCATCTTTCCAGCAGTGAAATACTTCGAGTGACATTAAAGACATTTTGAAGGAAACATGCAGCACACCCTGAGGCTAAAAATCAAACTCTGACAGAACAGATCTGACATGATTTATTATACAAGACAGGGCTATAGTTATCTGTGTTATACTGTATTTGTTTCGCAGCTACGCCATGCATAGCACAATTAATTACAGTGCTTGTATTAATGAGCATCTTCTATTAATCCGGCAAAGTGTTACATAAACAGTCACAGCCTTGTAGCATAGCTAACAGGGCCTGATCACAACGTGTAAAACTAACACTAAATTTATCATATGATAATACACATACACAGTAATGGTTACACACACACACACACACATAGAAACACAAGTATGCACACACCTTGCTGACTTAAGAGATTTTAGGTGATTTTGCACCAAGCCAATGAAGCATGTTAGATTGTATTCCCACGGGGCACTTTAATTAACACATTAAATATTACAACATGGTGCAATATTAATTTCTCACACAGTACTACTCCCCTCGACACCACACCCCCCTCATGGTGAATGCATAAAGGCTGCCTATGCGTGTGTGTGTGTGTGTGTGTGTGTGTGTGTGTGTGTGTGTGTGTGTTAATTCATGTACATAGAATATGTTTGTGTGTTGTATATGAACTGCTTGTGAGGATTTCTTTCATTGTTCGAACTATTGAGGTGTTGGAAACGTGTGTCCTGTAGTTCCCGCCAACTGCCAAAAGCACTGCAGAAATGGCGGCTGATTTTAGTTTTTTAATTTTGTTTTGGCACTTGTGAAATTTGGCGTCAGGAGATGGGACGGAAATGATAGATGCTTCTGGAACACATTCTGTGGAATAACAATACGGTCCAATATCCAAGGCCTTCAAACACCGCTAATGACACGTTTTCCTGATTGAGCTGTCATGAGCTGATTGGCTCCGTTGATCTGGCATCAGCGGCAAAGATACACAAGCTGTTGACAGCAGAGGCAGCCAAATATTATGAGTCAACATATCTAAAAATATACCAGGTCAACAATGAGATAAAAATAGATAGTAGTTTAGAGAGTGACTGAAGAAACAACTGTGTACTCTCACAGTGGCTTACTATTTAAACTCGTGCTTATCAGGTTAAAGTGATATAAAGTGATATATCATCAGATTTCTTGATGTAAATCAGGACTATTCAATTACATGGTTTTAAAATCAAGAGATAGATGGGCCAGATATTTTCAGCAGCATGTTTAAAACCTTTTTTTTTTCTTTTAGCTTTTTGTAAAGTTTAAAGCAGAGGTGTCAGAGTCAATTTAGTTCATGGGCCTTATTTAGCCGCATTTGATCTCAGTTGGGCTGGACCAGTAAAACCACTGTAGAATAACCTAGAAATAATACAAACCTTCGCATTTTTCATCTTCTTTTAGTGTAAACATTTATCTGTTAATAACAGATAATGAACAACCTGCATTTTCAACAGTATGTCTCAGTTTTTCCACATTCCATCAGTCTGCTACTCGCTGTCTTTACATTTTTCTATACATTTCAACTCTTGCAGTAATGCTGGCATCACCACACCAGTCTAAAGTGGAAGCTATTGAGAAAGCAGGTTAAGTTATCCGCACCTTACAAACTATTTACATATCGTAAGTTTTGGCCGTACCTTAGCTGTAGGGTTTCACTAGAAGTATTTTAAATTAGATGTCTGATACAGATTCTTTTGTACTGAAGCTGCTGGTTGACAATATTTTGCACGATGTTCAATATCTTTAAATATAACCACGATAAGTATTCATTGTTTGTTTTTTCAGAGAACTGTACTCTGGTCAGGGTGAAAAAGCCTCTGAAGCAGCATTTTTCATGAAGTAGGATACTCATTTAACTTGCTCCTAAAAGGTACAACTGCTTCAGTGTTATGTGAACAAAGTCATCAAGTCGGCTGAATTGGACCCTTTGGTGGGGTGGTTCTGGCCCTTTGGCTGTATGTTTGAAACCCCTGGTTTAAAGAAATGTGAATGAATTTAGTAAAAAATAGAAATGTTTATTGTTTCACTTTTGGGGAAAAAAACAAACAAACAAACTTTTGGTCACATTTTTTACCAAAACACAACACACAATGCAGAAGAGCTAGCAATGTTAATAATGCAAAGAACCATAACAAGTGTCAGTAGCAGGTTTGAAAACATGCTTTGAAAAGCTACTCAGCATGATCAGAATGGCATCACATGAGAAAAAACTGATTTGTGAGTGACTGGTGGTATCGCTATACCAATCCATACACCCTGCCTGATCGGTACCGCACATGTAACTCAACAGAGTTGAGAAGGAATTGGGATGGGCTGCTCTTTAGCTACTTCCAGACACTATATGCAGTTTACATATTGTATTTGACTGGTATATTAGATTTATATTTGCTGGGCCAGTTGAATAGGCCTGTTGTACATTTTCTTAACTTTCAAGAAAAAGCATTCACACATAAAATAAAACCTGCCTACATTTTATAGCTGACAAAGACGTGCAATTTGTCAATAACTCATAGCATCAAAGGCTTAATGTACTGTATCTAAAATGTAGGTTTGCAAGGCTGTAAACCCTCAAAGCTGTTTTTTTTAAATACAGACACTTAAATAAGTCCCTCCTTTTCATTGATTGTTAAATGAAATTGCATGTTTGTCAAATCAAATAGTGACTTTGAGTATCTATTGATTTTTGTCTAACTCAGTCCCTGATCAATATATGGGCAGTGAAGAGAGATGAAGATGAAGTACCGAAATTCATCTAGCACCCTCAGAAAACCTCACACTTAAGGCACCAAAGACAAGAAAAAAGCCCTCTTCCATTTATACAACACCAACACCACAGATACATTTAACACTTACACATCTCACCCTTTAATTAGCACATCAGTATGAACAGCAGCCGGCTAATGGACTGGGGTTGTGACTCCTCCAACTGGAAATGGCGTTCCCTTCATTTGCGACAACACCAGACTGCACAGACAGACACGAAGGTGATAAATGATCCTAATGGCTTGAAAATCAGTTACGAGACATGTTAGAAGTATTAGAAATTCACGGGTACATCATTCAAATCAATGCAAATGATCAGCCATATCAGAAAGTATGGTGCCAGTGTTGCTTTTATAAATGAATGCTTTGAATTAAGGCTCTTAGACTTAATGTGTTATTAAAAGTTCCACATTATTCTACATTTGGCTGAGTCTACGGTTCACCGCTGGAAAAATTACAAACTTTTTCAGTGTTTAATCAGTTTATTAATTTATTTTAATTTATCAGATTTGCATTTAGATGATGCATTAAACAGTCAAAGAAAAAAATAATCCTTTCAAAAATAATTTTGCGTTGTTTTTAAAATGATGAATTAAAATAACTAAGGAAAATGGAATGTCAATATTAATTTAAATTCTTTTTTGATAAATGCCAGTCTTTTAATTCATTCGCCATTCATTTACAGTTTCCATTTAATCACTGCTTCACTGTATAGACAGCTCTCTGTTATTTAAAGATGTGTTAGCAATGTGTCAACCCAAAATGAAATCTCCAGCCTACAGAGCAGCAACAGGAGCTTTTATTTGGCAAACTGTCATGTGCTGCTGTTATCTGTCTGTTCACTTCTGTTTCTTCTTCATGTTCCCATGTGTTCCTCTGAGATACGTCCTTATAGGATACAAGTGCTAGCGAGGAAGGAGAGCACGCGAGCAGATAAAAGAGCACATCCAATTTAAAAATGCTCAATGAAATTATCACTGTCTTTGGCTATTAATGTACAGTACAGGCCAAAAGTTTGGACACACCTTCTCATTCAATGCGTTTTCTTTATTTTCATGACTATTTACATTGTAGATTCTCACTGAAGGCATCAAAACTATGAATGAACACATGTGGAGTTATGTACTTAACAAAAAAAGGTGAAATAACTGAAAACATGTTTTATATTCTAGTTTCTTCAAAATAGCCACCCTTTGCTCTGATTACTGCTTTGCACACTCTTGGCATTCTCTCCATGAGCTTCAAGAGGTAGTCACCTGAAATGGTTTCCACTTCACAGGTGTGCCTTATCAGGGTTAATTAGTGGAATTTCTTGCTTTATCAATGGGGTTGGGACCATCAGTTGTGTTGTGCAGAAGTCAGGTTAATACACAGCCGACAGCCCTATTGGACAACTGTTAAAATTCATATTATGGCAAGAACCAATCAGCTAACTAAAGAAAAACGAGTGGCCATCATTACTTTAAGAAATGAAGGTCAGTCAGTCCGGAAAATTGCAAAAACTTTAAATGTGTCCCCAAGTGGAGTCGCAAAAACCATCAAGCGCTACAACGAAACTGGCACACATGAGGACCGACCCAGGAAAGGAAGACCAAGAGTCAGCTCTGCTTCTGAGGATAAGTTCATCCGAGTCACCAGCCTCAGAAATCGCAAGTTAACAGCAGCTCAGATCAGAGACCAGATGAATGCCACACAGAGTTCTAGCAGCAGACCCATCTCTAGAACAACTGTTAAGAGGAGACTGCGCCAATCAGGCCTTCATGGTCAAATAGCTGCTAGGAAACCACTGCTAAGGAGAGGCAACAAGCAGAAGAGATTTGTTTGGGCCAAGAAACACAAGGAATGGACATTAGACCAGTGGAAATCTGTGCTTTGGTCTGATGAGTCCAAATTTGAGATCTTTGGTTCCAACCGCCGTGTCTTTGTGAGACGCAGAAAAGGTGAACGGATGGATTCCACATGCCTGGTTCCCACTGTGAAGCATGGAGGAGGAGGTGTGATGGTGTGGGGGTGTTTTGCTGGTGACACTGTTGGGGATTTATTCAAAATTGAAGGCACACTGAACCAGCATGGCTACCACAGCATCCTGCAGCGACATGCCATCCCATCCGGTTTGCGTTTAGTTGGACGATCATTTATTTTTCAACAGGACAATGACCCCAAACACACCTCCAGGCTGTGTAAGGGCTATTTGACCAAGAAGGAGAGTGATGGAGTGCTGCGGCAGATGACCTGGCCTCCACAGTCACCGGACCTGAACCCAATCGAGATGGTTTGGGGTGAGCTGGACCGCAGAGTGAAGGCAAAGGGGCCAACAAGTGCTAAACACCTCTGGGAACTCCTTCAAGACTGTTGGAAAACCATTTCAGGTGACTACCTCTTGAAGCTCATGGAGAGAATGCCAAGAGTGTGCAAAGCAGTAATCAGAGCAAAGGGTGGCTATTTTGAAGAAACTAGAATATAAAACATGTTTTCAGTTATTTCACCTTTTTTTGTTAAGTACATAACTCCACATGTGTTCATTCATAGTTTTGATGCCTTCAGTGAGAATCTACAATGTAAATAGTCATGAAAATAAAGAAAACACATTGAATGAGAAGGTGTGTCCAAACTTTTGGCCTGTACTGTACATAAGACTGCATTTTACAGTCAGTGGTTAATCAGAGCTAAAAATATGGCTCATGAATACGTACTAAATAAATTCATTCATATGTCTGAAATCAGTAACAATTTCCCCAATGATTGGTAAATGTGGAAAAGCAGAGATAATGAAACATACAACAGTAAACCTAAATCCTGCAGTTGATATAAAAGGCATATTAAAGGCTCCCTGTGGAGTTTCCTTGTAAACAAACGTTGAATTATTTACAATCAGAGTTTGTTACCCAAACACACTGTGTGAATCATTAAGACTTAACAAAAAAGGCTGAATGCATTTCCTTCCTCATTAAAGATTTGCAGTGCTGATCTATGAAATATTTGGAAACCTGCTTTGTTTACATCCATGTTATTTTTCTCTGCCTTTTAATGGTGCGGTGTCACCAGCGAAGAATAGTGTGCCAGCCAGCTTGTGCGTGTGTTATTTTGTGCAGAGATACAAATAAAACAGGGAACTGCCCATTGGTTCGACATCCCATTGTTCTGACCATATTAAACTCATTGTTCCGAAGTCCGTTCCAAAATCATCATGATGCCCTGTGGTTAAGGTCTGGTTAGGTTTAGGCACAAAAACCACTTGGTTAGGGTCAGGAAAAGATCATGGTGTGGGCTAAAATGAAAAAGAAAGTGACAAACACATAAGCCGTGAGCCTGCTCCGCCTCAAGCCGGTCGCGGTGCACCATACGCCTGCCGCGAGCCATTCAGCACCGCGGACAGTCGGACTAATAGGATGTCGAACCAATGGGCTGTCGAACCGATGACATGGACCCATAAAACAGAGGCTCAAAACATTGGAAGTGGTCACAAAGTCCACTAGAAACCACATGTACTCTGTCCTTTTTGCAGTAAAACACAATGTCTGAGAGATTTTTAAATTAAATTTAATAGTTTTTTATTATTAAAAGAAAGAAAATTGCTCCTTGGTACTTAAACTGACTGAAATCCATTTAGGATAAGTTTTTAAACTGTTATGTGCTCCAGCTAACTAGATGATTAGCTATTTGGCAAGCTGACATTAGCAGCACAATTTCCTCTGGTGGGTATTTGGTGACTTACACTGTGTTCACACTGGAGGCGCCCCGATATGTCAGTTGTCACGCAGCTGTCTGTCAGTAGTTGCCTGGCCGTGCACACCAGAGGCACATTTCTGCACCAGTCCACAAGCAATTCCACTCCTCTAGTCTTTTCTAATCATGTGTGTCTGTCTCGCTCTGTGTGTATACGCAACTGACAAATATGAGGAAAAGTAAGCATGGGATGCAGTCTCTATGATTTATATCATATGTAGCATTCATAATACATTATTATTTTGATTGTTTGTGTTGTTTGTTTTTTTGCCAGATTTGCTTGTGGAAAAAATAGGCCAGATGCTGAAACTATCACTGCAGATTGTAGTTTAAAATTTACCATTTTCACTGGCTGTATGAAAACACATACTCATGCTGACTGGTTAATGCAAAGATAGGGGTACTTTTATGAAAGTGATAAATCTAAAATATTGCTGTTGTCATTAAAATTGATTATATAAAATCCACTGAGACGTATCATCTCATTTTAATTTTAATTTCTCTCCTTTGGATAGAAATGTTTTACTTAAAAGAGTGTACAGGATGTGATTTACAAAGCAGACATGTACGCTGCAGCAGGAAGATTATATAAAGTTTAATTTCAGTTGGACTTAAACCTTATGAAATGACAACATGCCCTCACTCCTAACTCATCGAAAACAGTCCCCTCTAGCTTCAGTTTTGGATGTGCAAGTTACCATTAGTGTTGTGTCGTTCACGAACGAATCGTTCAAAAGAACAAATCTGTTGAGTGAACGAACTGAACTGAATCACTTCCAGAACTGATTCGTTTGTTTCTCAGTTCACTTGAGCTCAGCAGCGAGCATGCAGGCCAGAGGTGAAACTGCCAATTCGGTCCGTGCGAACGATGAATCACTCGCGAGTCGCGAGTCAGCCAGGGTGCAGGGAGGGACTGCCTACTGCATGATGAATCACTTGGTGAGCGAATCACTCGGTGAACGAATCACTTGATGAAGGACGTAACCCCAGTCCCTGAGTGATTCAAATCATTTCTTCTCAGCGATACACTTTCATAGGGACCGTTTTCTCCAAGCTAACGGCTAATGGAGCTAGGAGTCAAGCCACATGAACACAATCACACACCTCCCCATTGCTTTAACAGACTTAGTTTCCAGATAAACAAACTTACAATGCAGGGCAGACGCAGCAGCAGCTCAGCCTTGTATTAGTTCAGTGAGTCGGACTACACAGTACACAGTCAGGGCTCCTCCCGCCAAGCACTGAACGATTCGGTGAATGAATCTTTTGAACGAATCTTTTGAATGAGCTGATTCTAGTGATTCAGTAACATCTGAAGAACTGCTTTGCCCATCACTAGTTACCACTCGTTACAAGCATACAGTGTTTTCAAAATATACTTCAGTGTTCACATGAAACACTGGTTTCTGCAACTACTTTAGGTTTAGGCAACAAAACTATGCGGTTAGTTTTAGAAAAGATATTGTGTTTTGGGTTAAAATAAGTATGTTTGTTGAGTAGGTTAGGGTCAGTGTTGGGCAGTAGTGTCACTAACCACATTTCTCAGTCATGTGGTGGTAACTTCACTACTTCCTGAGTCCAACAGCTTTTTAGTAGCGAAGTTAATTAATTGACAGAGTAGTACAGCAGCATGCACAAAAGTTACAAGCTATTTTTCCCAGGAAAAGCTCTGAAGTGCAGCTGCCTTTTTTCTGCAGAGGTCTGAATCAAAGTAAGGATAATAAAACTGAGTAAGTAAAAGTAATGTGACTGATGCCAGCGCCACACCAAGGCATATGCATGAGGGATACACTTCCGTATGATGTCGCATACTAATCCTTCAGTTTATTCTGCTTGCTGCTGCACTATTTGCTTTTCTTGGCAAAAAGTCTGCCTCTGATTGGCTACATTGTACTTCTTGACACGTCTCTCATGTGTCTTGCCTGTAGACTGTAGACAGCAAGGGCCAAGAAAAGAGCTGAGAGAGAACAGTATTAAGAAGAAATGGAGGATAGAGACATACTGATGTCACGTGTTCTCTGCAGGACAAGTTCATGTTCTAATGTTTCCCAAAAAGAAAAGTTTTCATTTAGGTCTGTTATTTTTATTGTTTTTATTACGGTCTTTTATTTATTATGGTTTTATTGACTGAAAAATATATTATAGAATTCTGTTTTGAATTAGTGACCGAGCCAGATAGCCTACTGAAAGAGGCTGAGACAGAGAAATGCATTAAGTAGGGAGAGGAAGAGAGACAGCAATAGGCCGGCTGATGATGTCATGTTATTGGAGGACATGTCCAAATGTCACAAAGTCTTCAAAAAAAGTTTTGATTTAAGTTTGTTTTATTATAAACAGTTCAACTAAACATTTTATTTGCTTGCGTATTTGTTTGGCTGACAGTTTTTCTCATCACTGAGATAACGCTGATTTGACATAAAGTAAAAAGCTAGCTTCAGTGTAAACTTTATTTTGATGTAGAGTAACTGGTAGCTCAGCTCACTACATTTTCCAAGTAGCTTGCCCAACACTGGTTAGTAAATATGTTCATTATCATGTCACTTAACTACATTATGTAGTTCCCTACGTGGACTTTTTTGCTCTGACTGCGCTGCCTTTAAAAGTCTAATATTGCCGTAGTCGTAAAGGGTTGGATGGGACACCTAACGATACAGACTGACGGAGGAGGTCAGGAAAATGCTCGTTCAACACTGAAAAGATGAATAGATAGCTCAGCAGCTCAGCAGCTCTCAAAGTGTCCTGTGTTATGATTGCCGTTGTTAGCCCTTCACTGACACATCCTTTGCAGCCTACTGTATAATACAAAGCTTCCTGTATCTGTTATGTGACTTTTGTTGCACAGGAGGACCTCAAGTAATGTTTGGCTCGGTTCAGTTCACAGAGAAAAAGAGATAACGCATTAAATGTCCTTTTACTAATCTTGTCAATGCGATAGTGGCTCCAGGACACAGCTGAAGCAGGATCAGCCTATTGTGCACAAAGGCTTGTACCATTGTTTGCTCCACAATGCCTGGCAGTGTGCATCATTCAGCTGTGTTGCTGAGAAAATCATCCCAGCTAGTGGCAACAATGGCGATACACACGGCTGATCTGATTGCAGTGCAGGAGCGCTCGCTTTCATCTGTAATGCTGGAAAACAGATCATGTAGCTGGAGCTCTTATCTTGGAGATGGATGCTGACAGCCAACACAGGCTCTGTGCGCTTGCTCCTGTTTTTTTCTCCTAGCTCTTAATCTTTTATTTCCTCTCCCGCACCTCTCTCCCATTGCCGTTGTTTTCTTGCTCCTTGCCTCCCTCACTCCTCCACCTGTCTCTACACCTGCTTCTTGTTGTCTTTATGCTCCCTTTCTGACTACAATGTGCCCTTTCTCATCCATAATGCCTGTGATTTATTTTTATTTCTCCACTTTTCCTTCCCTATCTTCAATCATCATTCCTCCCATCTACCCAGCTTACTTCCCATCTGTCTTGTCCATCCTCAAACCTCTCCCTTCCTTCACCCGTTGCCTTATTTCCCTCCCTTTTCTCACCTTTAATTCTAATTTAATACCTTTCCCTCTTTCAACACTCCTTTATCACCTTTCCCTTACACTTCCATCCACACCCCACTGCCACCCATTCCTTTCTTTATCAGTCTCTTCATCGCTGGCTCAGACCAGCTCTCAGAGCCGCATGCAGCCCCCATTGCCTGATCTTGAGAAGATAGCTGATCCCACTGATGCTATTTTAAGCCTGTCATGCATACTCTCCCTCCTCTTCCCTTCCACGGAGAGCTGGCAGCCACAAAGAGGGACATGAAACATGCATTCTTCCCTCACAACCAGACTTTCTCTTCCTGATTGTGACTTTGAAATCAGTATAATTAACTGTATTGTCAGGGGACGAGCTAGTCTGACAGAAATAGCAGATTCCTCTCCATATGCCGTTGCTAAATAGATGATTTAATTGTCTTGAAGTTTTGTCAGAGGACCTTGAGGAGGTAGAAGACAATTTTTTTTAATGCTAAATGTGGATTTTTTTTTTTTAACAATGTTTAAAAAAACATCATCATCAGTCATCATGATTCCTGCTCCATTTTCATCGCCTATGTCTGACCAGTTTCTGGCCCACTCCCAGTGGCCATCCTGAGAAGAAGAAAGGAAGAAGATATACTTTTTTTTTTTTTTTTTTTTAAAGATTTTTTGGGGGCATTTTTAAGCCTTTAATCAATAGGACAGATAAGCGTGAAGGGGGGAGAGAGAGTGGGAGTGACATGCAGCAAAGGGCCACAGGATGGAGTCAAACCCGGGCCGCTGCGGCAACAGCCTTGTACATGGGGCGCCTGCTCTACCACTAAGCCACCGATGCCCCAGAAGTAGGGATGCACCGAAATGAAAATTTGTGGCCGAAGCCAAAGCCGAATATTATTAAACACTTGGCCGAATACCGAGTACCGAATACCGAATATCATTGTTTAGTTTTTCATTAGTTTTTGCAGATGAACCCCCTCCAGATTAGTGTTGTCACGGTACCAAAATTGGATCCCACTGTGCGATACCAATGAATATCATGGTTCTGAGTAGTACCACGATACCACAGCGAAAATGAGGCAGATGTGCCTTTTGTCATTTATGAAAAGATAAATCACTTTTCTATAATACATCAATGATATTTCAATGGAATAAATTACTTATGGACTTATTCATACTTCAAAAACAGCATCAATAAGTGATGAACATAGGGGGGATCAAATAAAATAAATAAATAAAATGAGAATCAACCAGCCACTCTCCTCCCCTGACAAGTCCCTTCATAAGTAAAGAACAGTCCCTAAAGTGCGGTGAGGTTTGTGGGCCGTTACTGACACAAAGAGAGAAATGTGAACGGTTCATTTCTCCTCTGACACATCACATACCTGTGTTTGGCTGGCTCGGCTGTTCAGGTACTTCTGGGCAGTCATGACGCCAAGAAGAGGATATTATTGGAGCCGACTTCTCCGTCGCTGGGTAAGCCGATGGCCGCCGTATTTGACAGGAATACATTACTGTCTGTGTCTGTGACCCCCGTTCAACCCACAACCGGTGGGATTTGCCTTTCGTTTCTGCTGGTGGTTGAAATCTGTAGGCTGCTCGCACAGCGTGCTGAATGATTTAAGCCTATTTTGCTCGCTCAAAACTATTTTTAGTCGCAAATGCGGGTGCGGTGACGGACGGATCGCCACACTGCCGACATTTTATTCCGCCCGTCACGGCACGCTGTTTGATTGCATTATCAAAGCACGCCGCTATTTTTCGGCCTTGCTTTTAACTTATTCCACCGAATACCGAATGTGTGCTTTTTTGCAATATTCGGCCGAATATATTAGGTTACCGAATATTCGGTGCATCCCTACCCAGAAGATATACTTTTATACTTTTTTACTGGCCCCTCTCCAGCTACCAGAAGATGTTCCATACTTGGTCCATATGGGAGACTTGAAATAGCAATCTTCTGGTTCCTAAGCCAAATCCATATGGACCGAGCATTGGCATGTCTGCACCAGCGATGCCTGGCTACAATCTGCAACCCAGTGATGGCAGAGGCCAAGGCTTTGCCGTTTCGCAGCATCCAAGTGTGTAGGCAACAGCGAGTCCACTTGCCCCCTGAACTAAAGGCTTTATTGGCATCATCTGCATGATCAGTGAAAGCCTTAAAATAGAAAAGGTTGATTTATACAGACTGGGATGGCACAAATTATCATGAGCAGAAGCCTTTCCCTGGCCAGGAAGTTGCATGACTCATATTCAATATAAATTTAATTTTTTTATTTCATAATTTATTTTATTTTTATAGTCAACATAACCAGGCTTTGATTTTACAAAGCACCAGACACAGTGCTTCCTGTTACATACATTACATTCTTCTGTGTATCTTGTTCTTGCCGGCTGTTTCAATTTGTGTTTTTTTATTTAAATGATTTCTGACTTCCCCTGTTATTGGAATGCTGTGAATTTAAGCAGCATTGCAGACCAGTATGTGTACCTATCCCCACACAGTACTAATTTTACTAATTGGGTTTGCGTTCCCATTGTATCTTCCCAGTTTTCCGCTCATTAAGACGACCACTGTTGCAGATCGACAGACATCTTTTGGCTGATCTCTTCCTTCATTTCCTGTTAGTAAAAAAATAATAAAATACATGCATTTCTTGTAAACTCATTAAAAAACATTTGGCTATGATGACAGCTAAAATGTGAGCTTTGTAATATGTTAATATGCCGTGTAGTTGTGAGAAACAGCTTGTGTTTTTGTGCACTCTTCTCACCTGTCATCTCCTGCCTCGCTCACCTGCCCAGCAGACAGCGATGTCAAGCTTTCCCCCGTTCCTGCAGAATCACCTGATTCGATCACTTGTCTGCACAGCTGCCTCTTATTTCCTCATTAGCCTCTCAGTACATATAGTGGGCAGTTTACTCTTGTTATTTGACAGACTGTCCAACTGGCCTCGACACTTTGGCTGTTAGTTTCTGCCTGATTCTTCGCACTGTCGGCTTGTTGCCAGCTGTAAGCCTGACTGACCTTTGAGTGATGGCTCTTAACTGTACCAGTTTCATCTCGTTTGCTTGTGGTTCCAAGGTCTGCTCTGACCTGTAAACAAAACAACACCAAACTGTCAGTGATTTACATGCTATGTATGTATCATATGAATATATATGTTTTTTACTAATATTAAAATGTTATTAATATAGTGGGATAGTGAGCATGAAGTAGCATGCATGCCATGTATTTACACCCTCAGATAAAATGATTTAAGGGTAAAATTAGTCCTAAACTAAAGCATATAAATACAATACTACACTGTAAACACAGTAGTGCCCACCACTCACCTTTTTTCCTGCACCTGACAAAAGTCATCATTAGTGTGAATAGTGATATGTTAGATAAAATTAGCACACTGAGCTCATAAAAACATTAACAGGATACCTTACTCCCCAAATGACCATATGTATATTATTTATGCCCCATGCAACATTGTTTTCCTTGCATGCCTTCTTGGTAAGTGAAGAATCCGAAAATGGAAAAAACTTCTTGATTAAATTGAAGTCATAGGTGACCACATTTAACAACCACAAACTATTCTAAAACATCCGTTCACAAACTCTCAAACAACTCAAGCAGTATAATCCAATACTCATTTATCCAGGTGTGTGCTCAGTACTTGGCACACACACAGTCCTTTCTGACAAGGAGCTGAACTAAAAGAAGAATTTATCTATGCTCTCTTCAAAGCCAGACTCCCCTGACAACAACAGTAATTTTGCCTTATTAACACGGGAGCAGCTACCGCTGTCTTAATCAGTTTGTTTGTTGTTATGTGACATTGGTGTTTTAAAAGGGTTAGTTTGGATTCATCAAAGTCACACAATAACACAAACAAACTAAAGGCTGAGGCAGAGGTGGGCTGGCAGCTCCTGTGTTCAGCAAATTCATTCTGCTGTGGTTAATAGTGCTATATGCTATATGAAAGTGCAATGTCAGTAGTATTCTTTTATGATTCAGTTCAGTCACACTTGTTTTAACAACAAATAAATAACAAATATACATTTTAAAAAATTATTAATAATCTTTGTAAATGTATTATACCGTATTATTACTCAGTTGTGAAAATGGCATGACACATTCCTGTATTTTACTTGTCGTGTCAAGCAGGATTTATACTTCTGAGTCAAATCAACGCTGTACCTGCGGCATAGGCATCGTAGAGCCTACACTGTGCTGATGTACTGTACTGTAGGCTGATGTACGCCTCCCCAGAAATGTAACTACAAGTCGCAGGGACGCAGACCTGTGGTCTACTTTTTTAAGCTGAAAGCCCCCACAAAATACCATTTTGTCTTGTGTGTGATTTACCCGGGTCCATGTCATTGGTTCGACAGCCCATTGGTTCGACATCCCATTAGTCCGACTGTCCACGGTGCTGAACGGCTCACGGCGGGCGTATGGTGCGCCGCGACCGGCTTGAGGTGGAGCAGGCTCACAGCTTATGTGTTTGCCACTTTCTTTTTCATTTTAACCCACACCATGATCTTTTCCTGACCCTAACCAAGTGGTTTTTGTGCCTAAACCTAACCAGACCTTAACCACAGGGCGTCATGATGATTTTGGAACGGACTTCGGAACAATGAGTTTAATATGGTCGGAACAATGGGATGTCGAACCAATGGGCAGTTCCCGATTTACCCTGGCTTCATATGAGCAAAGTAATCGCTGCTATTCGCTAGGCTAACTAATAATAAGTTTATTTGTATCAGGGACAATGTACAAAATAACATTAGTCTCAGAATGAGAAGAGATGCTTTGTACTGGATTTAGTTTACTAGCTACTTTCCATCCGTAGTCCCTGGGCAGGTGAGTAAGGACAATAAAAAGTGTCAACATACAAAACAAAACAATCATCTATACACATGTGCATACACACACCCACTCACACACACACATCACAAACACTCCGGTACAAAACATATTTCATAACAGAGGGAAATAGGTACATACAGGTATTAAAATATTACATACTTTGACAAAGTTGTAAAATCATTTAGGCTTAAGATTAATGCTGACAAGTCTGATTCCTTAAGATCCATTTTTTGACTTCACGAGAAAAAACGTTGAAGTCTGTGCAAAGTTTCAGGTTGGTTGGAAGATTGTTCCATGATTTGATGGCTTTAAAAGGGAAAGCAGATTGAGCAAAGGCAGAGCTACACTTAGGGATGTTACAATCTCCACTTGAGACTGATCTTGAGGCTCTGATAGTATGTTCAGAGCAGAGTTTAACAAAGTTTTTCAATGGGGGAGGAGCAGCATTATGAATTATTTTGTACACTAAACGGACATCTGAATACAACATTAAATTATCAAAGCTAAGCATTTTATATTTGTTGAGTATATCACAGTGATGATACTGTCATGATTTTCTATCTAAGATTTTCAGGGCTTATACAATGTAAAATACCATAGCCTTGTGCTAATAACATTAGCATGTTGTATTTGTTTGAAAAATGTGTTTAGTACAAGACAGTTGTTTTGTTGGTGAACCTTGTGAGTTCTGAGTTGTATTGGTGCCAAATTTTGTAACGTTGCCTTTGTTAAATGTTGCTGTTGTCCCTGGCTTCATATGATTAGGGGAAAAGTCCGCTAGCCACTAGGCTAATTAATACAATGTAAAATGCCATAGGCTTGTGCTAAAAACATTAGCATGTTGTATTGGTGGAGAAAATGTGTCCAGATAAAGACAAATGCTTTGTCTGTGAATCCTGCAAGTTATAGTGAAGCCGATTTGTGTACTTGTGTTTGAAATTGTCACTATTAAGCTATTTTAATGTGTGTTTTTAATCAACTAAACTTCAGCACTTCACGGAAACCTCCGCCACCAACTAGTGTTTTGGAGGTGGAACTGCAGAGTGACACAAACACACCACTGCACAAGTATAAATGCTCACGACAACATAGGCTATGATGTAGGCTCTGCATACAGCTGACGCACAAGTATAAATCCTGCTTCAGTCTTGACGTAGGACTTGAGTGCAAAGACTGGAGACTTACTTGTGACCTGCAAAACAATGATTTGGTCCCTCTGGTGTGTGGACCCCCGATGATTTGTGACCGCCATAGCAAACACTGAAGAAAACTTAGAATAAATACAAGTCTTAGGTCGCTGTACAGAATGTCTTGTTTATTGGTTGTCGTCATACATTTTCAAAATGACTATATGCTTTGTATCTAAAGACTCTCAGATGAATTGTACTGTCTCTAAAGGCAGACGTAGAAACACCTGGAATACAGGGCAACTCTCACCACAGATGTTTGGCTATTGACAAATTACATCCAATTTAATTTCTGGACATGAATCTAAGTATAATTTTAAGATCTGCAAAAAAAAACTTTAGATGACAGGTTTTTGTGATTCCATAATTAGTCCTGAAGGATTCCTGGTGAAACAAGTATTACCATTAACATAGAGTATGTTCATATGCACCTGGTGAGAATCACTCTGTTTTGCAGGAGCTCAGTCACACTGCAGAGTTGACTTTTTATTTGATAATGTTATACACCTGTGGAGAAACAGCAGACACTATCAACACATTTGTGCTTATCTTTTTTTTCTCTCTTTTTTTTTTAGCAAGTTTTCTTTTTTTCTGTTAAATATCAATTTTTGACATAATCTTTTTCACAAGAACAGACTAAGTTAAATCTGTTATACGTTTTGTATACCAACATGCTCACAATGTATCTGAACCATTTTTTCTTTTTTCTTTTCACTGTCAGAACAACATACATAAAAACAGACGCCCTTTTTGTTTTTCGAAACAGTATGTGCCAGGTCTAACGTGGTGGTATCAGAGTAGTGTGATTCTCTTTGTGGTTTCGCAGGCTCATCAAAGGCAGGAGGAAAATAACGGGCCTGCAGTCATGTACGCAGGCTTTACTTGCAGGGCATGACTAACTTAAGGAAAGAAAATCACAGACTGTTGTCGGGCACTCCAAGATAACATAAACTGACAAACTTAACATCAGTTCAGTCTCTCTTCTTTTTCATACATCACATTTGACTTAAATAAAAAAAAAAAAAAAAAGAATCAGTCACTCTTTATCAAGAAGATTTACATCATCTGTTATTCTGTTCAGGTCCTCATGTGCTCTGAGTCTGGTCAGCTTTCTGTCTCATGACAGACACATTATTTGTGGCTGTGTTGTGCATGATTATTAATATTTATCTCTTTTCAAATACTTTCTTGTTTGTGTTTCTTTATAACTTTATACATTGTGCAAAAACAGCTGTATTCTACTCTAGAAGGCCACCGGGTGTCTTGGTATTCATTTCCACTCTGTGTCTGCCCAACAGCATTCCTAATCGCGTCCTAAGACAAATCTTTGTTTGAAAATTCTCTCCGATGTGACTGATCGACCTTGTTGATGAATCATCTCAAAGTAAACAAATGGCAAGCAGAGTCAAGCAAACACGATCCCTAATATCAACTTGCTTTCTTGCTTAAGCTGGGCTAAATGTGAATGGCACAAGACTAACTACTGCAGATGTCTAAAAAAAATGCAAAAGCTATGCGTTCACCTTCCACGTGAATCATGTTTACAGCAGTTTACTCAAACTGTTTACTGTGTTTGGATCATGTGGCCAGATATTAATTGTAACAGCAACTGAAAAGACACAATTTATGGGACAAAAAGGAGATACGGTGTCTTAAATCAGCATGCTGGTTTCAAAAGCTTACGCAAAAATGAACAAAAGTCTGGCCTACTGCTCAAATTCAGCTTTTTCCTCCTGTATTTATAAGCTGTTTGAAGAGCAACATACATGTAACTTATAATCCAATCGCTGTTTGTATCTGGTCAGTATGAAGCCACTGCATTTTTCCTTTGGTTCAGACCAGGAAAACTAACAGGAAATACAGTACCTGCACACACATTTATATTTATATCTATAGTGCAGCCAGTTTTGTTGTGTTGGAGATTTAAATTGAAACAGACTGTGATGCTGAAGCTCTGATTCTCAGCTTTAACTTGGTGGGAAATGTTGAATTGTGGCCTTCAAATTAAGTTGTCTTACTCAATATTTGCTGTGCAAATCCTTTGCAGTCAATGCTCCCCACCTGGCCAGGCCTGCTGTATACTGCGGCCGTCTGCACTTTTTGTGGTTTTAGAAGCTTTTTACCTTCAGTCTTGTATTCAGGGGTAAAACGTGTGATCAGCTGGATCGAGGTCAGGCGACTGACTTGATCAGTCAACAACACTGACTGTGTTTGGCCATAAAAGCTCCTCTGTTGCCTTGCCTGTGTGTTTACAATCATCCTGCTGCATTGCTCTATGACTGGGGGAGAAGGGCTGTGAATCTCACACTGTTCACCCACTGAGGATGTAAACACCCTCAAACATTGTTAGAAGCTGAAAGTCAGCACTTTCACCTCATAGTAGTTGTTTCATTTCAAATCCAATGCTCTGAAGTACAGAGCCAAAACAAAACCAAAAAAAAAACCAAAACATATCACTGTCTTAACACTTTCTGACTGCTCTGTACGGTAACAAACGCTCAAGGCTTAAACATGGTTTTACCTTTGGAGCTTTGAACAAACTTTTTGTTTTTGGTTGCTTTTCTAAAGCCTGAACATATATATATATATATATATATATATATATATATATATATATATATATATATATATATATATATATTTTTTTTTAGATTTACTGATTGCAATTCAGCACCACTAAAACATCTGAGTCACCAGTGACTGTCTCTGTGGCACTGCTAGACGAATGTGCAGGCAGTCAGTTTATGACAGTTGTCTCGGAGAGCAAGTAGCTCATCATTTGTTACAGTGGTAAATATATAATATGTTATAGATGTGTATTATATTTCCCCTCGTCCCTGATGGCCCAACACCCAAAATGATAAAACGTGAACGGCTGTAATACATTAGCGTCAGTCTACTGCATCACTAAAAGCAGCGCAGCAGCCTCACCTCATGGATTTGCATGTTATGTACAGAGAGTATAATACATTATTCTGGATAGGTATGATTTATGGTGTTTATTTACATATAACATGTAGTCTGGATTAACATATTTCAACTTCGGCTCTTAAAATAAATGACTTTAAAATGAAATTGTAATATACCAGCAATGTAGAAAAATAAGTCGTATTCACTGTATTGACATGAGGAAAATGGTTTTTATCTAGCACCTATTGCAACCATGTTAATGTATACTATAATTTACCACAGCAGACGTATGGGCACCACAGAATATACTATAACTCAAAAATGTCTTACTACCTATGAACTGCTTCTCTCACAGGAAATACATTTCATGGGCAACAAAAGGACATTTGATAAACTATGAATTTAAAGGCCTTTAGATAGAAAAATAAGTATACTAGAACTTTTTTTTAAATTGTCCATTTCTAGTAATATATAAGGGGTGTATTTTTTAAATAAACTGATCTTTGAATAAGTTTATACTCTGCATATTTTATTCTGTTTGTGTGCTTTTCATTTACCTTTAACTTTTCATTTAACTTTGTACTTTGTGCTGTGTAAAAGCTATGATTGTTTATAAAGCCCATCCCTTTGCACTTTCATAAGCTGCAATAACAACAAATAATGAGAAGCTTTAATCAAGTACCTGTATGGAAATGTGATCCACTGTCTCCTGTTTTTATTGTCCTCCTACCATCGAGAAGGTCGTTCTAAACTTTTTTTTTATCTACACAAGTCAATACATCAATATTTATAAGTTTTTATTCCAAACTACATCTTTCATCACAGCTGTCTATCAATCTGTTCACAAATACCAAGAGTTTTACCTGAAGCTGAGATCGACAAATATGTTTCTGTAAGCAGTTTAACAGCTGCTTCGTCTTATGGAAACTAAATCTGAATAAATTTCTTTCATACACTGGACATAATGGAGGTTTGGAAGCTTCCTTCCACAGTACTTTGTATGGCATGCTTTTTATTTGCCCCTGAATGTTATATTAAAAAGTCTGATTTTGATATTTTGAACCCTAATTCTCACGGCATCATGTATTTGTTTGCTTCATTGTTTTCTACACTTTATTCAATCATTTTTACACATGGTCTGTCTTTTATACGTCTCTCCTAAAACAGAGATTGTGCCGTCGATTACAGATACCCGTTCAAATAAACAATTTCCTTTGTCAAATGGCATCTATCATCTTCAAAAGTTTGTCCTCCAAACTTTCAAAAGAAATAAATTCATGTTTTACATTTACAGCATCACTGAACGTCTGTGTGCTTTTGCAATTCACGGTGGTCAATAATTTAATTTGCATCCTGAAATAATTTCGAAATCATTCTGTCAGTAACATATAATCCAACCAGAGCCTTAAATAAATAACAATCATGCTCCTGAGGAAATTAAATTGTGTTCTTGAATTGTACTCTTTGAAAATAACTGTTTGCCATCTTTGTGTTTTTAGCCACGTCACAATACATCAGATCGACTCTGACTCAGCCGTGACTTCACAGATGCATACATGAATAATGGCTAATTTGCACTTTAATACATGACCAGCTTGTCTTTGTAAAGTAACCCAGGGGTTTCATTAATGACTGTAAACAAGAACCGCATCTATCAGCTCCATCACTGGACCTTATCATCCACAACTATCGATCACCGTGTCAACAGCCAGGGTAGAGAGCATCCGTCTGTGTTGTCGGGTTAGCCTGTGTAGCCATCCTGTCCCATTCTGTCTGTATTTACTGTCGGTGTCATATTGAACACGATTTAAATGACCTCATGATTGATCACTCTGTGTGTTAGGAATGACTGTTTGTGAGTGCTTTGTTAATTTATGTAAAGTAATGGGAAAAAAGTGTGTGTATAGGTGTGTTAAATCAAGACTTGTCTATATGGAACCTTTGTATTTCCCCCTTGTTTGGCCATCAAATCAAATTCTCTTTCACTTATCCTCCACGCAGTAACCTGGTAATTTCTCAGCATCTTGCCAACACAGCAAAAAAATCAATGCAATGCAGGACACTTTGATTCGCTTGGGGTATGTTTACAATATAACTGATATTAGAAGAATAAAATTAATTGTGCTTCTGATGAAATTGTACCCCCTCCTGCCTCAGAAGCCCCAAATGTTACCTAAAAGTTAAGTAATTGACCTAGCTATTTACGCCACCCTGGCAGCAGAGAGCTCTGAGTGTATTTATAGTGAGAGCACTGTCGGGACAGCATGAATTATTAATGGGTCCTGATGCAGATTTATCTGTGACCTCTAGGCCACCTGGGTGCGAACACACACACACTCGCACATAAATACACACACATTCACATACTAAATCAGTTTGTCTTTGTGGACCAAACCTGTGGCTCCTGTTATGGTTTTCCAGGGAAATTATGACAGATGACAATGTGTGCAGTCCAGTAACCCTCAGCAACCCCCGCTGTAGCCATTAGCAGGCCTTCGGTTGGTTTATCGGTTCATAAGGGATGTCTTTCGCCCACTTGGGTTGGTCCTCAGGGATAAATTATTTGAAGCTCTGAAGCATTCAGCAAGGTACAGCACATACTTACAGTACATACAGTAGGCCTAAACTACATACACACACATACGTACTACATATGTCAATAAGAGAACAGTCTGGTTTTTATGCTTCTTACTAGCTTCTGTGTAGACTTTCAACCTACTGGCATAAAGGTGAAGTTTCCCCCAGAAACTGGATTCAAATCAGTTGAGCGTTATCTCCCTTTTGCTGGAAAAGTCATAATCAAAAAACTTGTAAACTGATCCTTGGCCTCATGTGTCTGCTCCCTCTGTCCTGTTTCCTGGCTCAGAGGCGGTACTTTCTCAGCAGGTCGGCCTGCCACATGTACTTCCTCTCGGGGAACCTCTCCGGGATCTTGATCTTGCGGAAGTCTTGAATGCACTTTTCCAGCTCCTCCTCGACCGTCAGCTTCTCTTTCGCCGGCCTTTTCTTGCAGGTGCTGGTGTCACGGGAGCTCGCCGTGAGTGTGCGCAGCAAGTCACTCTTCCGTCGTTGTTCGCCCTGCTGGAGCATAGCAATGGGGCCCTTTTTCAGCGGCCTGTCCAGGGTTTGGACGTTGGCGTGGGGGTGTGACTGGCGGCTGACCGGGCCGCAGATGACTGTTCCCTGGGGAGAGCTGGCTTCTGACTGGCTCTCGGAGCTGGAGGTGGATAGCTCGTTGAAGGAGGTGCCGCTCTCGCCCTCGCCATCACCTTTGTGGTTCTTGCAGCAGCAGTCACATGGAGGGGAGGACCAACGTGATGGACCACCTGGAAAGAGACAGAACCAGAGAAAGAGCTTACATTAGAGTCTATGCAGAGCTATTTTTTTCCACCTTTCATTTCTTTCTGGACAGACAATCATGAGGAGAAAAACGAGACGGTGGCACAAAGAGAGCCACAAATTAGTCAGACAGGAGAAGAAAGCCAAAGTAAGAAGCAGGGAAGACAGACAAAGAAGGAAAGTCAGCAAATGCCAAATGGCTATCACCTAGAACAAAGTAAAGTGACATCAGGGACACCTGGCTTGCTTCCAGCCTAATCAAGGAAGTGAGCTGGCTGACTCTGTGACAAGCCTACATTGTTCAGAAGACTACCCTCATAGATCCATGCTGTCACATGAAACAAGTGGAGGAGCTAAAACCGTTTGCAAACACACAACAATGGTCCCTATTTGCATGCTAGAGATATATTTACAGTTTAACAATGAAGGCAGCGGTACAGTATTTCGGATTTAATGAAAAAGGAGCCGCTACAGTACAAACGGTATACCTCTGAACTCTTAGATTAACTCTTGAGTCTTTGTGATGGCCACACAGTGGAATCTGTCACATGATGTCTGTGGCCAAAAAAGACTTTTTCCCATTGACTTACATGGCGAAAGAGACATTTGTAACTAAGTGAAAAAATGTAGTTAATGTGTTGCAGCACTCCCAAAATGAAACACTTCTCACCATCAGAATTTGATCCATTCAGTCCGATAGCATTTGGAAAGTCTAGAAGAGTCACAAAATTGAAGCAATTCATCCCCATTGAAGTTTGTGGAGCATAACACTGAGTAAAGTATTTGGCTCAGCCGGCGGAAGTCTCTAGTGCGCCCGCTCTTTGGGCCACACAGTACGAAAGCAGTGCCAATCATCCAGGTAAATATTTTTGCTGCATGTTTTGGGCTTCATGCACCACTGAGCACTTTCATAGGAATGAACAGGGCCCTGCCTTCACTGCTTTATCCAGTTCTCTCTGCACATCAGTATAAAAATACTGTATCTGCAGCTTTATTTCTCTGAAGGCTGCTGTCCTGTTCAGCAGCCAACTTATTCATCTGTAGCTGCAAGAACATTACTAGGGCTGGGTATTGTTTGAAAGACAACAATAGCAGCACCAATACCTATACCCTTAAAGCGATACCAGTACTTCATTTGATACCTTTTTTTTCTACCTTATTCGATACCTATCATCTGAACAGAAGCATTCATTTGCATGAAATACCACCAGACACCACAAGCGTGTACTACAGCCATACTTTTGAATGTTTCGGTGGCATCTTAGCATGCTGTCCATCAGATACACCCCATTTAACTTTTCCATACCACAGATTGAATGGGTTATAGCTACTGTGGTAGTGGGCCAATTACACGTCACATTAAATCCATGAATGCTTGCATTGATTTGTTGTGAGCAAATCCTTACACAGATGTTTTTGTTCTAGGTCTGGGTATGAAAAGGATCCAATGCGGGTATCATTTGACTGAAGAAGTTGCAGTACTACTTGGTACTGGGTTATTTCAAGTGGTATCTTAAACTGCAGATATCCTGCCCTAAACATTAAAAATTCATGCTTAGAATTGAAGTGGTACAGGTCAGAGGAGAGTTGCCATTGAACTATTGTGCTTTCAATCATATGATCATCAGACAGGACCTACCACAACTGTTTTCACCCACCCTGGAGCTTACAGTGAGCAGGATTGTATTTCAAAAAAAGTTGCAAAGTATCTCAGTTTTGATAAGGTTGAGGCAGCTGCCCAGAAGTTGTGGTCTGGACCAATAACAAGACAAAAGCAGTGATCCGCAATCATAGCTGAAAGGAATCAATTGCCCAGCCTAACCTCTGTGTGAGTGTACAGCAAAGGGCTGAAAGACTCACAGGAACCAGGGCAGCACCACACCTCTCACTGCAGGAAGAGGCCATTTATTTTTCATGCTAACCTCCTGAATAATTGAAGGGGTATCTGTTGCTGATGGACTCCACTATGTTTAGTGAGGAGAGAGATCAAAACCCTTGAGGCAAACACACACGTGCAACGCCCCCACCCATTGTGGTTTTGAGCCCATTCCTCGCTGTCGACACGACCACACACGCAAGCGCAGGCTCCAGCTTGTGATGCATCCTCTACTCGTCAAGTTCAATTGTACCACTGATTCTTTTTATGTTCTGCTGAGCATATCACTTCAAACGAGATTGTACTAGGCTATAAATAACGCTGCTTAAAATAAATAACCCCTCGCTTTTACGTTTGTCCTCAGCATCGTATTTGGCTTGTTTATAGAGAGGCAGTAGAACAGAAATCAATTCATCCAACAAATATTTGTTCCTTCGAGTACCACTCATTACCAGCTACCACATATCGTAACTCTATATGAGTATAAATAGAAGAAATATTTCTTGGATGGCTTTGACACTTACACCAAGTGTTATTCTAAACTGCAAGAGGACAAACATTCAGTGCAGAACTAAATATACGTGCATGCTACACACACACACACACACACTGCTGCTAGCTGTATGTGAAATAAACATCACCCATCAAAGGCAGTGACAGAAGTGGAACGCAACACCCTTTGTCACCCACAGCAGCTCTGGATGTCTTTAATTACCGCCGGCATTTACAGCTTTCACATGCGCAAACACACAACGACAGAGAATGCACTGTCATGCTGTCATAATGTGATTTGAAGGTACACACACAATTAGAAGTGTACCAGCCTCAGATAAAACGACGCGTTCGTTATACAGTTGCAGGATAGAGGACGTAACCCCATGATTGGTGCAATTATGTCTCTTCCCAACCTTTGTTTAGGGACACGAGTTAATTTGTGTCACTCTGAGTGAATAGCTAGCCCTGTGATCAATGAGATGCAGACTCGTAATTGGTGTTTTGAAAAATGGCCCCAGACTCTGGTGAATTGTTAAGTCTGCCAGTAGCCAGTCTGGCTGTCCAAATATATTTAACGCGATGAGACGGCTGAAGCTGCTGTAACAAACGTCTTAAAGAACCTTGTGTGTGTTTATGTGGTGTTGCATCTGTGTATTTGTTGTATGACACTTTTATTAAACTTCGCAATTATATCCACCTCCATGTAGCTCCTTTTACAGGAAGTGCTGACAGTGACATGCTGCTTTAATTTACAGGTATTGTGGATATCTATTAGCCTCGCTAATGCAAAGACCACCAGGGAGGGATCTTATTTATCATTTTGACCAGTTGGATTTCCTGTCAAAGCTTTGGCTTCATAACAAATTGTCTAGCAAATAATTCAATTGAGAACACCACTTACAGGGACTTTAAAATCCAAGCACTGATAAATGAGATTTGTCAAAACAAGTCATTGTGTAGTGTCTCTACCCTCATCAGTGATACTATAATTACATTCCCAAAAGGATATATCAGTGCAAAGTGTTGATGCTTCATAGCACATCGAGTCATGTTAGTGGTAAAAACCAATTTCCCCTGCTAATTGAAGGGGGAAAAAATGTGTAAATGTGAGGACCCACATTTTCTCATTGGTATTTACACTGTATGGTTATAATATTCTTGCTAATTGAGGTGAAAATTAAACCACTGCTTATGGCATCACACTTCTGTGTGACTCATTTCTATCTTTTTTCTACTGCTTCTGCCGGCAGCATAACTCAAGTTACCCAAAGCTACGGTTGGTAACTTTTATTAAAATAACTTTGTGTGATATCTGCTGAAACTGTCACTATATTCTGAAAAAGGTACATGAGACAGTCTGGGGAAAAATCATTTCACACCTCCTCTTCCTACTGCTTCAAATGGCATTTGCTAGAATCAGACCACGGCACACAGAACGCAGCTACTCAGAGCTGCGGATTCTCTAAGGCAGCCTTCAATCATGCCAATCACTGTAGGGGTGTGGTCAGACTTTTAAAACTAAGCAGCCCTGATTGAAAATAAACCAAGACTGTGTTTCTGCATTGCCTGTTTTTCACGTCAGATGTTTTCAGAAACATATTTTAGTGTACTGTTTACCTGTAAAATGAGAATGTTTGTGACCCAGCCACCGTGGTGGAAACAGTTACATAAAGCACCAAGTACCGCCCACTGGCCAGACCAACTTTCTCATTTTACAGCTAAACAGAACACTGAACTATGTCTCTGAAATCATCTGAGGTGAGAAATAGGCAACGCAGTAACAGAATATTGATTCAAATTCGATCAGCGTGGCCTAGTCTGACAGTTTGATCACAGTCAGGAGCAGTGATTAACATGATTGACAGCTGCATTAGAGACTCCTCAGCTCTGATTGGTTGTTTTGGTTCACTTGCCGTAAGGCCATTAGAAGCACTACAAGGCAATAGAGTGGGCAGATGAACAGGATTTTTTTTTTTTAACAGATTATCTGTCTCATTTAGTGCTGTGTGAATATAGTGACGGTTTCAGCAAATATGACAAAAGTTTTTTCTGCAGTAAGTCCACATATAGCCTAACTTTATAAAATATACCATACCACACCACTAATTTGGTTTTTCAATATACAATGCCCTATTTTCCACAGTTGGTCAGATTAAGGGTCAAAATATTTGCCACAAACGTCATTTTTCAGACGCCCCACTCCAATTTTGCCTAACCATAGATTAATGATGCATTTTGGCAGTGTGCTCTGGAGCTTCAACATTTACACTGATGGAGGTGCCATAATTAAAGGTCAAGGTTTCGGAGTCTAAAGGCTATAGCTGCCACACAAACTGTTTGATTTTAATTATACTGGGGAGGAATGATGCATCTTGTTACTAAGCAGCCCCAAGGATGCCTGCATCCATCACTTTAGGCGGACAATTTTAATTGAGGCTTGCTTCTTCTTCTACACCTGAGGTCATTTAAACTGCAGGAACTGAGATAAATTTCCCTGCATTATACCTGAGCAGTCCAATCACTGGGGTTATATCTTTGTACAGCTTGTGAAAAAAAAAAGCCTACACGATTTTTAGAAAAGGACCAATTTCCTGCCTGCTTGTCGTCATAGACGAGGTATTTTAGCTCTCTAAATGCCAGGGATTTGACGGTTTCTGTCTATGACAGGTAGGCGACGCTACTGAATGATCCACTCAGTCAGAAAATAACCTGAGGTTCATTATTCATACCAGTCAGGAGATGTCTTGGGGAGAGCGCGTCCCCACTTCCTGTCAATCACGCCCACGTGCATGTCAGCATTTTTGGAAGGATGTAGAATAAATCACAGGAGGCGAGGCGAAGCGAGGCGGAGGCGCAGTTACTCAAGCGAGAATGTGTCTGAATTTTAACGGAATATTATTGTTTCATTTTGCACCATATGGCATCTTTATGCACAGTTTTACAGAATGTGTTTATTGTCAAATTACAGTTTCATTTCTAATTGAGATATATGTTTAAAAAAAGTGACATTTACAAAAGGATTTGTAAGATTAAACAGCAGAGCCTACTGACAGGACAGGACAATACACTGCTCAAAAAAATTAAGGGAACACTTAATGGTCACAGTATAACACCAAGTCAGTTAAACTTCAGGGATACCAATCTGACCATTTAGGAAGCACAAGTGATTGTGAATAAGTTTCAGCTGCCGTGGTGCAAATGAAAGTGACAACAGGTGAGGCAAAAGCAAGACAACCCCCAAAAAGAAAATGGTTTTACATGTGAGTTGCTCTCTCCTTATCCTTCCTGACTGATTCTTCTCTAGTTTTGTGTTCTGCTCGTGTCCTTGTCACTACTGGTAGCATGAGGCGGTACCTGCAGCCCAATCAGGTTGCACAGCTCCATCAGGGAGGGCGCAAGAAGGTTAGCTGTGTCTCCCAGCACAGTCTCAAGAGCATGGAGGAGATACCAGGAGACTGGCTGTTACATAAGAGAGCTGGACAGGACCGTAGAAGGGCATCAACTCAGCAGCAGGACCGGTATCTGCTCCTTTTGTGCGAGGAGGAACAGGAGGAGCACTGCCAGAGCCCTACACGATGACCTCCAGCAGGCTACTGGTTTTCATGTTTCTGACCACACTGTCAGAAACAGACTCCATGAGGGCTCGACGTCCTCTAGTGGGACCTGTGCTCACAGCACAGCACCATGCAGCTCGATTGGTATTCTCCAGAGAACGCCAAAATTGGCAGGTTCTTCATTGGCTCCCTGTTCTCTTCACCGATGAGAGCAGATTTACACTGAGCACATGTGACAAGCGTGAAAGAGTCTGGAGACACCGTGGTGAATGTTATGCAGCCTGAAACACTATCCAGCATGCCTGGTTTGGTGGTGTGTCAGTGATGGTCTGGGGAGGCATATCCTTAGAGGGTCACACTGACCTCCATGTCATAGCCAACAGTACCCTGACTGCTGTTAAGTACTGGGATGAAGTCCTCAGAGGGACTGTCAGACCTTACGCTGGTGCAGTGGGCCCTGGGTTCCTCCTGGTGCAGGACAATGTCCGGCCTCATGTGGCCGGAGTGTGTAGGCAGTTCCTGGATGACGAAGGCATTGATGCCACTGACTGGCCATCTTGTTCCCCTGACCTAAATCCATTGAACACCTATGGAACGTATATCGATGCATCAGATGCCATCAAGTAATGCCACAGACAGTGCAGGAGCTCACTGATGCCCTGATCTGAGTCTGGGAGGAGATCCCCCAGGACACCAGGAGCATGCCCAAACATCAGGAGTGCATACAGGTATGCGGGAGTCATACACACTGCTGAGTCATATTATGAATTACTGTTATAAAATTTATAAAATAAAATTCTCAGTGGGTTAAAGATTTTGGTTCCCACTGGCTGCTGTTACGTCATTTTGTTCTCAACAAATTATACAATATACATCAGTAAAGATTTTATACTTGGATAATTTGTTCATCAAGATCTGATGTGTTAAATGTTCCCTTCATGTTTTGAGCAGTGTACATAACAAGATCAGCGGATGAGGTTCTGTACATTGCTTGTTCATTATTGCCATACACATCGTCACATGTGACTCTTGACGAATATCTCTCTCACTCTTGTTGGTCTTATTTCTTGAGGCTAAATTATTATGTCTCTCTCCATAACAACTTTTTTTTTCAACCACTTAATGACCCAGCTGCCTCCTGCTATTATAATCACAATGAATAATATATTGGTTAATTTAAAAATAAATTAAAAATACCAGCAAGACGGGAAACGACATGTGTTAATAAACAGTATAACAAGAATACTGCAGGCAAACAGCTCTTGTGATGACATCAGCCAGCCTCACAAACTGATAGCAGTCTATTCAAACTAGACTTCACAAAGCTACATACTGTCCAACAGATCGCCCACAGCATTGTTTAATGCAAAAACAGCAGCCCAAAGGTAGAGAAGTGGGCTTGTGGCTGGAAGGCAGCCAGTTCAAACCTGGACCCTCAGGCTAAAATTGTTGCAAGCAAGTGAATCAGGGGTGTTTGCCTTGAGTCTTGAGCAAGGCACTTACTCCCCAAACTGCTTCAGGGACCAACAGAAAATGCTTTGGTTGCACTGAGCTGCTCCTGGGTGAGATCATGTTTAACTGTATAAATTTGAGGCTCATTGCTCAGCCGGCGATAAACAAACATTCAGTCTTGACAAGTGATTTAGTCTCACAGGCATAAAATGCGTTTCTCTAAAACACACACTCCTTGACTCTGCTGGTGACATATGCCTCTTTTATATGTCCACATTGCAGATTAAGTAACGCAAGTGGTAAAAACACACACACACTCCGTTTCTGTTTATACATCAGCGTGTGTGTATAAATATGAAAGTATGACACTTATATATAATGTGGCATCCTGTGCTCTCATGTGAAAGTAAGGTCACACTTTCCTTCAGGGCTGAGTGCATGATTGTGTGGAGGTGTGTGTGTCTAAGTGCACATGGGAATGCATATGTGCACATGTATGTAACATGTGAACGATGATGCACCGTAAGTGAGAGCCTGATGTAGGTCAGTTTGTGTGCTTCACTGCCGCCTACTTTCCTCCACATACGTCACACATGCTGTAGTGTGGGGTGTGTGTGTGTGTGTGTGTGTGTGTATGTATAAAGTATGCACCAACAGTGTGTGTGTGTGTGTGTGTGTGTGTGGCCCGCCTGTGGTCATCCCTCAGTGTGTAAGTGACATTGGCCTTGGAACTATTATCTGTATGCCGTTGGGCAGAGAAAGGGAGGCTGATGTCAGGTGGGGTTCCCATTCGTGTCATCAGAGGTGTCAGACTGTCGGCCGTGCCTCTGGCCAGCATCACTCAGCACACACACTTTGCCTCGTGTGTGTGTGTGGGTTTCTGCGTGTGTTGTGATGTACTGTAGCCTGTGTGCTATGTGCAGCAGTTGATTCATGTGATCTCATGTTGTTTCTCTTCCAGGGAGGTGGGCAGGAGGTCTGACTGAAGTCTAATGACTGTCACATGCTATTACACAAACACACACACACATACACACACACTCGATGCTCCCTGACAGGTGCTTCAGGCTCTGATGTATTGATCTCAGCGGGGACCTTCACAACTTCTGTTAGCTCTGGCCAGTAAAAAGACCTGGCTGACTCACACCGCACTCACAATTGAATAAACATCATACTCACGGACGCACACTGCACACTGAAACGATCACACACACACACATGTATTCAATACAAACCTAATTTTCTGTCCACATATATCATTCATCATCTATCATTTCCTCCCGTCAACTACTATCCAAAACACTGACACAATATGTTATCCAGTCACCAGAATAAATGTTGGCATTGTGTGTTTCTGTAAACCATGGATATGTAACATTTGTGTGATATTATATTATGGATATGTTGAAACTTTCTTTACATTTCAACAACACTAAGGTTAATGTGGTGTTAGGTTTAGACACTGCAAAATGCAGTGAAGTGAGGCCAGAAAACACCACGGCTGGAAATACATGTGTTGCTGAAAGACGCTCAGTTTTGTTCTTTGTTGGTCTAGAACATCCATCCATCCATTTTCTAACCTAACCTATCCTAGTCTCTATATACAGACTCTACATTCAGTGAATGTAGAGTCTGTAGGCAACCCCCGGAGATCTTGCCTCCGGAAGAAAAGCGGAAGAGCCCTGGTTTCCGGTTGTAGGCAGTTTGTAGTCTGCGTGATATTGACCAATCACGTTTGAGTCGGCTGCGGTTGTTGCCAGGTTAAACGGTCCGTGCGGTGAACTAACGAGGCGGAACACAATTGGCGTCACTGCAAACTCTGAATCCATCACAATGATTCAGCATATTTACTTATATATAAACGGAAGTCGGAAACGGAAATTCGCCTCCTCCGCCCAAATCAAATCGGAATGCCAAAAAATCGGGGGTCTGCCCCCAGAGTCTGTATCGCTGTCTGCTGGAAGTCAGATGCCGAATACAGCTGATGGGGTCTGAGAATTAACCTGTCCCAGCTGACATTGGGCAAGAGGCAGGGTACACCCTGGACAGGTCGCCAGACTATCACAGGACTAACACATGGAGACAGACAACCATTCACACTCACATTCACACCTACGGACAATTTAGAGTCACCAATTAACCTGCATGTCTTTGGACTGTGGGAGGAAGCCGGAGCACCCGGAGAAAACCCACACTGACACGGGGAGAACATGCAAACTCCGCACAGAAGGGCTCCCACACCCGGGATCACCCTCTTGCTGTGAGGCAACAGTGCTAACCACCACACAGGTAAGCACTGACTGAGAACACTAGCAAACCAATGACTGAATCCATCTTTGATTCTTGTATTTGTCCATTTGCATTTTACACAAAGTATCACCAAAGTTTGTAAAACCGAAAGCAAAGATACAAAAAAGTACGTACAGTTACTTTCCAATGTCTTGACACAGTTCATGCAACATAATTCAAGTCTTTTGTTGGCAAAACACTGCAGGCAAACTGAGATATTTCCCTCGTCATGTTGGGTTATTTTGGGAAAAAGAAGTAATTATGTTTCCTTACTGAGTAGAGTTTCAAAACAAGGGAGCTGCTGGAGTATTTTGTGGTCATACAAACAAGGAGAGAACGTTTGACTGACACTTGAATGAAAACACATGCACAATATTCATTCATATTCATTAGGGATAATGAGCTCCCATCTCTATTCGTCTGCTCCTCTTTTTATTTCTTTTCTCCTGTATTTTTTCTGCATTTTTCACCCTCCTCTCTTCATATTCTCATGTGTCTTTTCCTTACTGTTCCTCTCCTAATGCCTGTATCGATGGGTTGGTGCATCAGTGGAAGGGTATGGACGATTGCCCTCTGATTGATTTCTGTCATACAGCCTCTCAGCACTGGGAGGCTGTTCACCAGAGATAAATGATGTTGGCACAACAAAAGCAAATAAACCTCTTCTATCCATCACTCCCTCCCCGTCAGTTTTTTTTTTCTGTGTCCCACCTTAGCTCTGCTGTCTGCATCTCTGTGCCACTGTGTCTCGCTCCCTGCGCCCTCTCTTCCCGCCTTCCTGTCTCTTCCTCAGCCTCTCCCATCTTCCTCTGTCTTTCTCGCTCAGACTGAGGTCTCGCCACCTTCTCTCTCCGGTGGTCACTTTCCATTTTTTCTCTGTCCGATGTTTTTCTTTTTACTTTAAGCTCTCCCTCTAACTCTCTGTCCTTCCTAATTTGCTTAATTTTGACAAGTCAGCAGCCCTGATAGAAGGTTCTGTGTGTCATATACTTGCTCTGTTTCTTTGATATCGAATGGACGACAGATTTATTATTTCATGAAATAATGCAAATTAGCTCAGGAGATCTAACCCTAACCCACAAAAAACACCAAGAACAGTTCTAAATTAAAAAGACAAAACACGAAGAAAAGCTCACTGATTGGAAATCATTTCTTTCATTTGTTTTCATTGTCATCTGATTTAAGAAGAAACATTTTGGAGCTATATCCACTCAAATGCTTGTTACATACCATCAGTACTTATTATTTGATGAGGTGTTGCAGGTAATTTTTTCTGTATATCTGCCTCCCGTCATCGTGCTTCGTATCAACTACTATTATTCAATAATTGACCTTTTACTAAGTCCCGCCCCTGGACACAGACTGGCCAATCATAACGTAGCATCTCTCAGACCAGGGTCCGACAACAACACAGCTGTGCTCCATTGACTCTAATGCAATCGTTTCAGATTTCCTTCATTTTCAGGCTGGTTTTGTGGATTTGGAGCTAAATGTTGTGTCTGGGCCACATCGTGTATTAATGATACTTGTTACCTGGAGAGGTTGGAAAAAGATATACGTTTCTTCCCTGTTCCAAAACCAAAATCAAACCCTGAAAAGTGTAGGGTTAGCTAGCTAGCTACTGAAGATATAGCCTACTGAATGTATACACATGCTGCTTTTGCTTTTTAATGATTATAACAGTGAAACAAAGACCGACCCTGCTGTACAGGAACCAGTGAAGGGAAGCAGGGAAACTTAACTGATATTCAACCAGCTGTGTGTCATCGCATTTGACTTCCCACGGAGATCCCTGCACATCCGGCGGCAAAGGTCCGGGTGCTGGCAGCAGCACGGGGTTGTAGCCAAACACTGTTCATCTGCACACACTGCAATGCCACACAGCTGGTTCAATATCAGCAAAGTTTCCCTTTATATTCATTGTCTTGTGTGGCGATCAGCAGTGATGTGGTGGTTCACTTTTACACTGTGATCTGTAGTCTATAGTTCGGCTTTAGCTTCTAACTATCTTTGTCTTTTTAACTTGTTGTTGCTGCTGAGTCAGTTTGACATCCTGGATATATCCTTCAAACACAGACTGTAGACCCCTCTGTCTGCTTCTCTCTGGAATCACTGTTTCATTTCTCCAAAAATGTGATTTCTTCAGGGAGTGCAGTTAGTTACAGTGTGGGTTCTGTGCTTACTGCAACAGCTTGTCAGACCGTCGCAAGGGGGCGGGGCTTAGCAAAAGGTCAATTGTGTCACACTGTCACACTGGGGATTTATGTAATTCAAGCACAATTCAGCATGTGGCTGTAAGATACAAAATTGTTTTATTTCCCTCTCTAACCTCTCACTCTAGCCTAGCATTAAAGAGACGGTTTTGGTGTGAGTTGCCGAGTGTTTGAGAAATTGGCCTTAGAGATGTCTGCTTTCTCTCGAGTGCCATCTAGTTCCAGTATATTCGGGAGATGGCAGACATCTCAATGGCTGATTTCTCAAATACTCTTCAACTCGCACAAAAATGGTCTAGCTTGATGAAAAGCATGACAGGTAACAGGAAATATATGTATTTTTGATTTTGAGGTGAACTGTTCCTTTAACCTTTATCAGGCTTATGATTATAAGACAAGAGCCCTGAAATGTTAGCCTTAATCCCTGTGCTTACCTGTCAGCTAGCCCAGATGTCTGCGTTTGTGCATTGATGTTAATTGTCTGTACAAACAGTCACCTTCAGTCACCTAATTCCCAGGTATACCCAAATTTAGTTGTAAGACTGCAGGTCTTGACTGGGTATGGTTTGGATGCCTCATATCAATAATGCCCATGTTTTTTTTTTCTCTTTTGAGACGCTGTCTACTGGATCAGAATGGATTAGTTTATAATACATAAAGTCTTTGTCAAAGGGTGCCATAACAGCATAATACCACAAGGATGAAAATATAAAAAATCCCTGAGCCTTAAATCATACATATAGTTTCTATTGTATTTCCCAATGAGGAGAGTAGCCCCTTTGATCAATCACCATACTGCATTTAATACAATTAAAGCAGAATTATTAATGGACTCAACCCTCCATATGCTTTGACTACAATCCCAGTGAAAGTTGAAATGATATGAGTGAGTGTTCGGTCTACCCGAGTGAAAACAGTGAGAGACAAAAAGAGAGAGTTTGTTCCTCCCTTGAGCATCAGACCGATGTGTAGCACCATAGAGAATCAATCAGAAAAGAGGGAAAATGAGACGCTGGCTGTACCCTGTGTGATTTTCTGGGCATATGAGTCTATTTTCTGGTTCAGAGCTGATATCACTTGCTATAAAATGGATTTTATTCTAGTTCAAAAGCTCAGACAAAATGCTCTTTGGGTCCACAAAGTCAGTCTTCTTTTATTGTGGAGCCGCTCCCAGCGCCGAGGCACAGCCTGAAGTTATCACAGGTTAAATGTAATAAAAAGGTGATAATATGTTTATCCCTATAAGGAGATTATATTTTCAAATGCCCTCTTCCAGGGCAAGGAGAGGGCAAAAGAACAGCAACTAAAGTTGGCAGTAATTCAGACTCATGCCTACGGACTCTTCAGCATGATAGATGCTGGTCAAGTCTGAGCCTGCAGGAGCCTGCTTTACATCTCAGCTGTCTGGCTTTTAGCTGTGGGAAGAAGCTCGTTCGGTCAGATATTGATTGAACTGTCGCTGGCCCTGCATGGGAATGAGTTCTGGACAAAGATGTCAGCTGCCAAATGAAAATTCAGCATATTCAGAATGCAAGCGGTGTGTGTTCCTAAGCAGATTGTTGGTTCGAGCTATATTTGCAAGGTTGGCACGATAGATAACAAGAATGAAGCATTTCTTATCCCTTCCCCCTTTCCCTCTCTCTTCTTCTCCCTGTCTCTCTTGATGCAGCATAATTAGTCCCTTGCAAGGCAGCGTGAAATGATGTGTTTGACTGTTCAGCTTCTTAAACCAGCCACTTCTTTCATGCCAGCGTGTTTTCACCCCTGTATTTAAGAGCTGTGTGCCTCGGTGAGTGCGCTTTTGCACTCACGCTTGTTTTGTTTTGTGTGTCTGCTGAGCCAAAATGCCTCTCTTCCCTACAAGCAGGTGTAACGTTTCGCTTCTGAGAGCGACACTGCATGGTGACAGGAGTTTCCATCTCTAGCAGCAAATTTCTTTCCATCTTCCCATCCCTCATTCCTTCCATCTATATTGATTTCCTCCACTCTTCCTCCCCTGGAGTGCGTACTGTAAATCTTAGTGTGTCTATCATAACGCCACAGTAACCTAGAACAGTATGTCTAAAAAAAAATGTACGTAGCACATGCCAGTGAATGCATAAGTCACCATATGTTACAGAAGCACACTGGCAGGCATTTTCCTCAGAGATTACAAGAGGTACTTCGGCAAATTGCTGCAAGTTCCGAGAACAAATGTGATACCACTGGCACTCGCTTTTATTCTCATTTCAAGTTGAATGTGCAGAGAAAACTACTAATAGAAGTATGGGAGGTGGAGAACAGAATGACGCAAAGAATCGGCAAGGAAAAATAGTTTTCAAAGTGTTGGTAATTTGTATGGTTTGAACATGAAAGAAAATTACCCTTTAATGTCTGACATCGATCACAGTGCCCTCATCGTAACAACAGCGTGTTTGAAAAACCCCACAGTAGCTCTACTGATGCAGGCACAGTGACATTTTCCTCTTGAAGACCAATCCTACTGATTACTAATCAAGCCTCCTCTCCAAATCTTCAAAAAGTTCCCATTTTAGAGTTTTTTGACAGGCACCAGCCTCCGTCAGCACTCATTAATAATACTTGCAAATTATCACTTTCAAACCACCGTATCCAGACTGCTCTCTTAAACATTCATCATGATGCAAATTAATGATCCTTCTCTGAAAAACCACCAACTCTGGTCTGTCTCTCGCAGCTCACACCGAGCGCCAGGCCATCAGTGCTCACACTGTTACTGTTTACATTTACAGCTTCCCTTTTAATTAGCCATGCTTATATTAATACATGTCACAGGAGAACATTTCAAAGTTTAAATAAAAAGTATTTCTTCTATAAGTTGTAGAGATGAGGCTTCGTGCATTTTCCTTTTTGGGTCACAAACAGAGAAATGTCCCAGCTAGTAACACTTGTTAGTAATGCATGAAATGGTTATTGCAGTATCAGCCACATTTAAATATGTATTGATTCCCGCATTGTTAGTTAGCTTGATGGCTATTTAGGGGTTTCCAATATTATCTCCACTTCTATTCACAGCCATCCATCAATCCAAAGACCTTTCAGTCAGTCCTACATCTTCTGTTTCTCCCAACACATTGTCACTCCCACCTTATCAAATACCAATGCTTGGTCAGTGGCACCACATGTCAAACTATGACGCTGAAGGTGCCTCTCTATTGTTAGTTTTGGACACTCAGTTTCAGCTTGTTATATGCACAGTGTCCCTTCAAAATAAAATTACATGTTCACAGACACTGTGTAGAGTTCTCACTCAATAAATGCATACAGTAAAGTGTCCTTTCAAAATAAACTTCCAACGTAGATTTAGTTCATTGGTTAGGCAAGAAAATAAGTGGTTATGTTAAGAAAAAAGACCATTGTTTGATTGAAATATGTACGTTTGTTACTAACATAACATATCGTGCAAGTAAGTAACTCAACGTTGACTTTTGGTTTCACACAGGACAAGAACAGTGGTCTTTTGGGTGAAAGTCCTCTGTTTGTTTGACCTGCCCAGCCATTCTATGTGGACTTCCTCCCTCTTTATACTATGTCTGTTGCTTGAAATGTCAAAACACGTGGTGACCCAGTGCGTCTCATACAGACGCTAAAGGGTGTCTAGATATCTGATGCCAAGGCCTACTGACCAAGCGTCCGTATTTGCAGAATTGAAAGTGAGAACAGGTTGACTTTTTCCAGTACTTTTTTACCTTCGACTCATCCATTTATCAATCATCCAGCGCATTTGTATGTTAATGAACTGGAACAGCAAACATCAGTATTACTTACAAAAAAAAAACAAATAAAAAACTGATAAATGCCAACACAACATTGCTGCAAAGGGTAAAAATTGCCGTCAGATTTTTTAAAAATACTGGTAAAAATAAAAACGTGTGCGTTAAAGCTATAAAAAGCATTAAATCCAACGATATTCATCTACAGTTTTCAAGACCAGTTTCCTTTGCACTGATTTCAAATTTTCATGTGCGAATATGACTGAGTTCCCCATGGGCAAACCTGGGTGATTAATGTGAGCCTATGACCAGGTGATTCTTTACTCTGATTCTTTATTCTTTGAGAAATAGAGTGGCTTTTAATCTGAAAGCAACCGAGCGAGCAGCCTGAAGCAGCAGAAAATCTTGGCACCGTGCAGCCAACAGTAAAAGGAAGCACAGACCGCACATACAGTAAAGCACTGCTTTTTCCAGTTACAAAACAACTTAACCCTACAGTCGAGGGGTGGGAGGTGTGCAGGGAGGAAAATATGGCAATTTATGAAAGGCAGATTAAGTTTAATGTAACACGTTAGTATTGGTTTGATTAAGACAGAATAAAACATTTTTCATCTTAAATATAAATCAAGGAATAAATGTAGATTTCTATAGTCGGGTGTGGTTGTACGCACAACAGTTACTGTATGTAGGCTACATCTGTGGAAATAAAAGTGCACACCACCAGAGCATTTGTGTTTGTCAGGAGCAATACACATTGTGTCCAGTGATGAATTATCTATGATGTCAGCATCAACAAACAGGCTGTAATCAGCAAACAATCGCACGGGCATTATCACTGCCAAGCAGAGCGCTCGCTATCTCTGTCCCTCTGTCACACACGATCACTCATTATCTATTACACATACACACACACACACACACACAAAGGTTACTTTCAAACTGTAATCACTTACAGATTACTTAATATTTCCTCATGACTGTAGTAATCCTGACACTCTGCAGACTCTGGTGGTTTCAGTTATATCTGGATAACTCTGCTTGCAATCTGAGGTTAAATGGCACTTCATTTCATTTTTATTCCACCATTATCATCACTTGCAAGAATGATCATCCATTCTTCATCTTTTATAAAATAATTAATTTTTTTCATCATTAGCGACATTAAGCCTTATTTTCTCTCTTTCCCTCCTCCTTTCCTTTTCCCCTCTGCTCTCCATCAGTGTCATTTTTGTTCATTTTCCGTCCAATTGTTTCATCCATTCTCAATCAATTTCCACCCTTTGTCTCCCCAATCTGTCATCTGACCCCTCTTACCCCTTTTGCAAACATAATGGAGTGCCTTTGCAGGCTTTTCTCCCTCCTCTCTTTTTCTTACTTAAGACTCAGTCGCACTTAACTTTATAGCTCTATCCTCTATTGGAACTGAAGATGGCGCTTCAATAGCACTTTTGCTGTGATATGTGACAGCCTTTTCGGCTGTCCATAATAATGAGTGTCAGCCTGAGCCTGCCCCTTAGATTCTTGAAGCAGTATCCAATCTAGTCAGTAAGTGATGCAAGACCTCAGCCACATACACTTCAACTTATAAAACAACCCTGCTCCTCCTGTGCTCAGTGGCCCGTGTATCAGTTATACCTACTTAGCAGCATATAGGACCCTCTTCTGCCCGCAGGCCCTCCTGAAATTTTTCAGGCTTGGATTCAACAGAGTGCAGGAAATGTTCAACACGAATCACATCGGCTTCCCCTTCTCACATTTCTCACTCTTTAGACATTTTCATCCACAAGAGTGAAACTGATTGCTGGTGTTTTTGTTTATTGTCATCCTCGGGAGACGAAAGACACTGTGGTGCGGGAAAATCCCAGGAGGCAGGCTGTTTCTGAGCCGTAATGATAATGCTGTGTTCCGTTAATTAAGTCACACATCTTGTCCGTTGTAACTGGAATTTTCAACACCGTCTGCATTAGTGACTGCATGACTGAGCTGTCTGTAACTACAAGGAGGTGGAAATTAAGCGGCCACTTGGTGAATTAACTCCTACTGGAATGCATTTTTTTCCCCAAAGCATTTTCATTGCAAAGTATGATTCAATTTAAGCACTTACATACCTGAAAAGTGGGTATTGACTTATTGAAGATAAATAATCATCTCCTGTGCTGCTAACTGTATCTCTGTCACTGCTGTACACGTCAGGTATAAAGGTATGTGGTGCATGAACATGACAAATGTACTATTACTCTGCTGCCTTCGGTGGACACAGCTCTACAGGAGTTCATGATCAGTCAACCATAGCCTCATGTGACCATTTGAATCTAACAGTTCATGGGACTGGCACTGATTTCCCCTGAGGAGTCTGCAGCCAGACGTCTCAAGTGCCTGGGCAGCGGGAGCGTTGTCCATTTTGTGGCCTGGATGCCAACATGTGCAGCATGACTGAGGCGACTGCGAGGAGTGGTGGACTGTCAGAGGCAATCCAGGCAGATGTCTGAAATATTACAGATACAGAAAATAATCAGCTCGGAAAACAAACTGCGAAGAGACTTGTGCCACGTCTCAAAATCATAAATTTCAAAGCCGAACAAGGGTTTAAGACAACACGAGCAATTCTGGATTTTAGACAGAATCGATGCAGATGTCCAGGATGGATGGTCGGAGTGATGAAAGGATTGACTGAAAAGTAGAGGAATCAAAAGATTAAGAAGGGCTGTTGTTGGCTCTGAAAGGTATACAGATTGAAAGGCGTCTGATCAATACAACCTTATCGTGGTGTTAAATCCTCTCACGTCCTGGCAGGACTCTCTGTACTTGGCCTCTTTATCTCTGATTCCATCATGCTCTCCTTTTTTACTCGATCTGTTTTACTCCTATAAAGCAGACGGCCACATGCTCCGGAATTGTTTTTCTTTATTGAGAGGAAAAGCCAAGAGAGGAAGCAGATGCGATGAGCTCTGCAGAGATTTGGTCCTAGGCCAGCAAGGATAATTTTCAATTTAGGCATTTAGGCAGGGTTTTACCACGACACCATCTTCTGGTGTTGTGAATCTCTCTCTTTAATGCTTTCTCTCCATGCAGGTGGCTGTGAGAGTGCATGCTTATGAGTGGTTTAACATCTCATCCCCATGAACTCTGCGAAAACAAAACACTACGTGAACTTGAGAACTGCTTTTCCCTCTTTACACTCCACTCCAAGCATCTACTCTATGTTAAGTGCCTCAGTCTGGAGCATCATCTGTAAAAGGCTCATCGCAGTTGTCCCATTTTACCTGGAGTATTCCCAGCAGGGAGGGTGTAAAGAAAACAGCACAGGACAGGATGTGCAAGAAAAAAAAGCATGGTTGGTGAACCAAAAGGAATATTCCCCGAGGGGAAGTGACATTCTTTAACTTAACCTACTGTAAATCTCTACATGTTGATGCTCTCTCTTTCTCTCCGCCTCACGCACATTAAGCAGCCTCTTTCTTCTCCATTTTCTCATTTCTTTGCAGCTTTTCATTTCTGCCTCCCCGCCAGTTTTTCCATTGTGTTGCCCATTTGCAGGCATTTTGTTAAAACTAGAGGCATTATTTTTCTCGCTGTGTAGTCGCTCTGTTTTAAGTCACTGCTGATTCTCCTCGAATGCCATTTGCAATGAGATGACTGACAAACGGGAGAGAAATGAGAGGAAAATGAAACAAATTTGAGCAAGCAAAGTCTGCACCATGCGAGAGGCTCTAAGCAATTTGTTGTCGAGTGTTAGCTCGCCTGCGTGGGCAGTTTCTCAGTTTGTGCAAATTATGAACAAATGGGTGTTTGACACTATTCCAAACATCATCATATAGTCCAGATCTGATGGTGATAATGTCATTAAGGGCAATGACAAAGCTGGACTGCTGGTTACCACCCGTGGCAGTTCAAAGGCTGCACAGCCTTGCAGAGAACAGCTTTGAAATAGAGTTGGAACGGGGGCCGTTCTGGAGAACCACAAGCTCTGGACAGCTTCCCAGGGGCCTCATTAGGGACTATGCATGATGGGTAGATGGAGGAAGTGGGGCACAGCGACCAAACACACAGACACAACACAAAATCGCACATGTGCATGTAAACACCACACACACACACACACACACACATGCTGTGTCTCTGTCGCTTGCCCACACACATTCATACATGCAGACACGTAGCAGGGGGCAAAAGCCTAAAGCATGACAGAGTGCAAAAGTAATTGGCAGTAAAGTGATGTGTCAGAACTGCTGTGCAAATGGCAGAAACAAGTTCAGACAGATGAAAAGAAAAAAAATGTGATTGTGCCACTTGAAATTTCTTTACAGCAAAAGCCAAAGGAGCTTACTGAAACCCCAGTGTTTAGTATGCTATGTTGTGATTTTGTTGTTATTTTAGTTAATTATTTTCATGTGTTTATGTGTTTGTTTATGAGTGTGCATGAGTGTATACATCTTTGTGTGTGCATGTGTGTGTATGTGTGTGTTGGGTCATTAGCTACAACAGCTTTGGCTCATTGTGACTTTTAGAGCGTCTCCAGAGTTGATCTCACGCTAAGTGTCATTAAGCCACTCGTCTTTTCACGCAGCTGGTGAGCATGAGCGTACGTCTCAGTGTGTGCGCGTGTGTGTGTGTGTGTGCATATACTGGGAGCGGGCTGTGTTCCGACACCCTACATTTAGCTCTTCTACAGCTCACTGACGGAGCTCCATATGGTGTCTCTCAGTTTCTTCCACACACACCCATCACAATGTGTGATTTATGCTTTTTTAATAGGCAGGTCCCCGTACGTACACACACAGACAGGACACTCACTTTTTTTAATGATGTGGCATAAAAAACAAATTCCCCCCTAAAAGTCCACATTTTCCCAGAGAGATCCTGGCAAAGGTAACTTAAAAAAAAAAAAAAGGACAAACAACCACGTCTACCCGATATTGTCACATCTGCTGAGAAAGACAACCAAGTAAGCAGATACACATTTTCTCATCTACAACAGAAAAAAATAAGTCATATATCTAATCCATGACGTTGAGTTCTCTTGGCTGAGCGAGCTGAAGCATGAGTGTTCAGCACCATTTTGCTCACTATGTCAAAGATTAAATCCAACCCACATAATCATCTGCTCTCCCTCACACATAATCCCTGTCACTCTTCACTTTAAGATACTCACCAAAAGACATACTGTGAAAATGTCAAGTGTAATTGTATTTAATATACTGTAAATGGAAATACTCACCATGCTTAAATACTATATGTTAAACAAAATGTATGTGCACATTTGTACACATACATTTTTTTTCCATTTTAACTTCAATTATTGATTTGTTTCAACATGATTAATTGGGATACATGCCATTTTGAGCAGACATGTTGGACATAAGTGCGAAATACTGTATGCATTGTAAAAAGCATCTGTAATGTATCTTGAGGGTATTTATAGTGAATTATAAAGCTGTATGACTGCACTCATAAACACATATAAGACTTCCTGATGCACTATGCCAACAGTCATTAAACATTATAGATTTGACTTAAAATGAATTATAAGTGTCTTCTGGATGTTCTTGACTAGTTATAAACTAGAGGCTGACTGATGGGGCTTATGACGCATTACGAACACCTTTACTCACCTAGACTCACTTAAACAATCAACTGAAATAAGGAATCATGATATGTCTTTGTGAAGCTAACAATCGTGTAAATAGTGACTCTGCAAGATGCCCAGTCTTTGTATAACCTTATTTTGTGACTAAAAACTCTCTGACTCATGACACAATGTCTTTAGATGTGAGAGGGCGTCAGTCTTTTAAAGGTTTTTCCAGTGTATGATGACATTAATCACTTATGATGAATCATAGATTATTTTAAATATTATATAGTCATTATAAGTCACATCTATAATGTTTTCTGACTTTTGATATGGTGCATCAGGAAACATTATGTGTGTTTATGGAGCCCGGTCTCACGCCAAAGTCATCGAAATCCGGAACTTGGGCAGTGACTTGTGGCATCAGAAGCCAATGAAGAAAGACGTCCTTTAACATTAGCACGTTTAACGGCATGAGGGGGAAACACGGTGGGACATGGTCGAAAGTGAAGGCGGCTAAAGTCTGTGTGAGGTGGGTGGGAAAAGTGGTGGACAGGTCCAACAAAAAACGACTTTCACCAGAGAGAACAATGCTCGAGTCCCGTTTTGTTGCCTAAACCTAGCCATGTGTTTGTTGTTGAAGAAGGAAAAAAAAGTAAATTTGCACTGTTGTACCAACGTAGTGCGTTTATTTTAAAAGAGACTCTATGTAAAAGTTAAATTTCCTGTGAAAACGGAAGTGTATTAGGCCAAAGTTGACACGGTGTCCCAGATCGTCAACAACCACTGGACCCAGGGTACCTTTCATGTCATATCTGGACGTAGAAAGTCCATAACCAAAATGTCAATATGTGACGAGGTCAGAGTGAGAATGTGTTGGTTTATGAGTGCAGTCATACAGCATTATAAATGCATTTTAATTCATTACAATGGCCTTATAATGCATTATAGATGTGGTCGTCATAGAAAGTGTTACCAACATTTTTTTTATTATTATTCAAACAAGAAGAATTTAAATGAAAACCACCACATTATGAAACTAAAGGAGTTGTTTCCCCACTGTGGCTAAATATGTCAATTACAAATACATAGTGGAATGTAAACTGATGCTTTTTTGTAAGTTAATGGCAGAAGATGAGGAGTTTCACAGTGTTTATTTTCAGCTTTTTAATTGATCTATCTCACCATTTAATGCAGACTGACTGCAGAGAATTTTACCTCAGCATCTGCGACTGAGACAAAAACAGCTCAGAGGTATTGTATGCCTCCAAGCTGCTCACATAGCTCCCAGTCATGTGGCATCCAATCAGATCTGCAGTGTAAAAAGACACACACACACACACACATATTGTGTATGCAAATGTATGCTGATATATATGTATACAGCTAGTCACTTCTGGCATGCAGAAACAGTGTACACACAGTTAAGCTCATTGGTCAATAACTGTTCAATAACATACAGACGTTGTACTATAATAAGCCCAGATGGCACAGTAGGAGGGTCTGTTTCCTCTCCTCCCCACCAGGAGTTAAAGCATTTACAGTGCATCATACTGCCCCTGGCAGCAGGCAGCAACATACCCTTCGGGAGGCAGACAAGCAGAACTGCTTTTCTGTTGTTATCAAGAGGAAATTTACAGTAAGGAACAGCACGGGTGTAAATAATAACATAAACAATGGCAGAATTCTGTTTAGCTGCTTCAGTTTCTGGGTCCTGCATTGTGAGTGGAAATCCTGAGTGAAATGGATGAAATATTTTAAAAGTTGAAAGGGATGACTTTACCCCGCTAGCATTTCCTAGCTTGTGCCGCTGTCACAAAGACAACCAGATTGCTTTCCATTTTCCTCAGAGCCTTTGCAGCTACCACAGTTTCCTTGGTTGTTCCACTGTAAACTGGAGATAGTTTCTGCAAAAACTTAAAGTGATATTCTTTGTAACTGGGGATAGCTGCCGATAGCTACCAGGGAAAATGAAAACACTCTACTTCTCCTGTTTTGGTTGTGCAATGGTTGAGATCTCCTTTGGGCCAGAAGTGCATAGTTAAGTGTAAGGTGATGTCATAGCCATTACATTGTACAATCAACATTTACTTCGTAATCCAACAGCAGAATGTGACAAAGTTTAAACAGAGCTGGCAAATGAATCGTGACATGGAGCATGTGATTTAAACATCCATTGCAGCTTTTGCTCCACGAAAGAGATAAAACTTTTCGGGAGACAGAAACATCAGATCTTTGTGGAACAATAAGGAGAATGTAACATTACTACAATTAACCTCTTAAGACCCTGTGTCCTCGTGCAGACATCACATTTTGGGTTTTCTTGACCTTATACTTCATTCTGCTTAACTTAGACCTGTCGTCCTCGTTCATGGACACTTTTTTGTGCCATCTAGTGGCACTAAGAGCACAATACACTAATCCATGTAAAAACAAGATGGCAGCCATCTCTGCTAAATCAGTCTGCAGCCGATCCTGACACTAATTATGTTTGTAGTTTTAATATGGCAACAAATCACCAATTTCAGCAACAGTAACAAGCTAAGACATTTATTTTTACAATTAGGAAGTACTCGTCTGAGGACACTGGGACTTTATTACCATTAATAACATTTAGTTTTTTATGCTTATTGGGTTCTACTGCTCCCAGATAGCAAGGAGAAAATTTAAAAATGCATACCAAACAAAAGTTTGGGTCTCAAGAGGTTAAGACATGAAATACACATAAATGCTATATTTCAATCATGTTTTCCATGTTTTCCTCTGTTGTATGTGGTTTGACTGCTGCTCTTTTAATTTTGTCATCTCATCATGCCTGACTGAAGATTAAGTGCCACCAACTGTTCTCAATAACATTTTATGTTATGTAATCTCTTTTATAGCTTTATTACTATTTTATTTATTGATGAAAAACCGTCCCTGCAGCCATTTATGTGCGTCTGCATGCTTTCTAGATGTGTGAGAGAGAAAGCTGAAGCTCACTAAGGCTCGTCGAAAAATTGCACGAATGTTGATTGCAGGAGGCAGGTGTGGGTGGCTGTGGTTGCATGTGTGCTTGAAGGATTTCATGTGCCAGATGTCAGCTCCCTTTAGCAATACTTGTGACTCAGCAGGACAACGGGGGGAATGAAAATCCCTCTGAATTGCTCCCGTCTTGCTCTTTCACTGTAATGCTCCGTCTACCATATGTTGCTTTTCATGTTCGATCAGATTTTGAGGACTCCTTCTGGCCTTGATTCCAAATGCAGCTCTACCCCTCCACTCTCCAGCCGTCCAGCTGTCCGTGTGAGATATACCACATCCCTAATCTTCTAATTGGTAGGTAGTCTCAGCCATTACCTGAGCGATGACAGGGGAGAATCGATAAGAGACACAATGCTAAACGATGCATCCCGCTGTTTCTCTCTTTCTCTATTCCTCTCTGTCTTTTTCTCAGTCTCTGCCCATTTTGCTGTCTTTATCACCATCCCAGTTTAAATTCACGGTATCCAAGGCAACAGCCATTCAATCTCGACACGGCAGCGAAATGAGCACTCCTTTAATTTGTCTTTATTACTGCCCCGTTGTTCCTCTCTTGATCTTCTTTCCATATTTCATACATACTCCATATGACACAGCGAGAAAGGTTTGCAAAATGTCTCCCCGTCCTTCATCAGCTTAGAGGTATTCAATGGAAACCTGGTTCTCAATCAATGCCAGTAATTTCCCCCCACAAGAACCCGCCAGTCTCAAATAATGCATTATTCACTGTGTGTCACTGCATGACATAGTGCGGCCTGTTTGATGAACAGTCCTTTAATGGACTTTGATGACAGATGAAGATGGAGGGATGATCATGCCGGAGAAATAGAGGGAAGAGACGAGTGGAAACGAGAGAGAGGGGTCAGATAGCGCATGCCTATTTCGCTTAATTACGTTTAATTTTTTAGCCACCAGAGATGGAAACAAAAGACTGAGTCAAAGAAAAAAAGTGTGCTGGTTTCAGAGTTGCTCATCCTTCCTTTTCAGTTTATGGTGAGGAAATGAATATCATCATCATCAGCAACATCTTTGTCATCATTATACAGTTTACTCTCACTTAGAGACAAATAAAAACTGTCAGAGTAGCACCTCAGCGTGAGTAAACATTTATCCATCTTTCTTTGTAGTGCGGCACTTCTTTACAACATGCCATTTGAATAAAGGCACCTTCATTCCAAGCTGTGTGAATAGACTGCACTCCTTGGACCATTGTCACGTCTGAGCTTCTCGAAATACGTGCATGCATACAGAGCAGAAAATGAATAAATTCCCCCGGGTAGAATTATGTAGGGTTGAAAATCTTATTTGAAGCCTGCAGTGAGCGGTCCCACCAGATTATTCTCCGAAGCGGCGCCAGAAAATGGTGACAATCAGTGATTTCTAACGCAGGGCAGAACTTCTTAAAGCTCTGTCATGGTCGAACAAACACCAGTAAACAAAAAAAAAACAACAAAAAAAGAAGAAGATGGATGAGAGTAAGGGAGATTTCATAAAGTTTATGAAAATGGTTATATCATATGTACTATATCTGTCAATGGTAGTGCGCGATCTTGAAAGGAAACATAATATAGGATATAATATACCCTTTGGCTCACCTTTGTTTGATTAAAAAAAGGGGAAAAAACTCATTTAAATGTCAGAAATAACATGAAAATAAATATAGGTGGACAAACCAGATCTGCTGCGCCCCGGAATATGAAACACAATTTATATTTTTCCGTTTCCTATTTACTGAACATGAGATTTTGTCAGTCAATCTCCTGATATGAAACAGCACCAATCCTTCATTACAGATTGTGCTCCATATGCTGGCAATACAAACAAGCCAGAGGTGAAAGAATTAACATGGTTCCCTGCTTTCAAAACAGCATGATACACAGACAGAGAGATTTCGATAGAACACAATTACTGTAAAATAAACAGATTTATTTTCGTTACAGGTATTGACTTTTCCTTACGACCAGAATTACTTTTAAACCTTGCGTAATATCTCTGCAAGCTAAGAATAGCATCTCCTCTATTTGGAACAGGCTGCTAAAAACTCCTGCTCGCATGTTGTCTTTTTAATTAGGACATTTTCTGAGTTTCAGCCTGGTAATCTTTGAATATTCCTGGAAAGCTCTTACTGTTCTCCAGACCAATTAAAATACAGTGTGCAAAATGGCCTCGGAGGGCCCCTTAGGTAGTCTCGCCTCGTGCTCGACAGGCTCTCTGTCAAAACTTATCTGGCAGAACAGATGATATTTACATATTGAGCACGGAAACAGATATCATTATACCGATACTGAGCCGGTACTTCTGTATGAAGGAGGGAGGGGTGGGGTTAATCACAGCAGCTGGATCAGCCCAGACTCACTCTGTAGTACTTGTAACCTACAAAAGCCCTTACTCCATTTTCAAAGCAATGTCACTTTTAGACAGCGGGACACGGGGGATTTTTGTAGCCCTTCAGATTTTTTATTAGCATCAGTGTTAAGAACACACTGACAGAATGTGATGTTCGGTCATTAAAGCCTGTGTTAATTGAGCTCTAATCGCCTTGTCAAAACTTAACAGTGGATAAATGTTGAGCTGGGTGGTGAGATGACATGCACACTGTAGAATCTGCTTTAAACATTGTGTTTTGTTCATTATCCACTCAAAGTTTGATTGTTTTACTGGCTATATTATCTCCACTTTCCTTTCTGGGATGCCCAGAAAAACAGATTATAAATCTAAAGGTGGATCATGCAGTGGAGGAATAAACATTTTGCTCGTCATTTTCACCTTAGGAATAGTTCAACACTTTTAGCAAACACACATATTTGCTGTTCTTGTTAGAGTGAGGTGAGATTTATGTCTTATGTCTCGGCATTAAGTACAGAGCTAGCCTGGTTCCAGACCATAGACCCCGCCCACTCAACTGAGTAGGCTTGCATCTCTGGTCTGGCATACTGCAATGAATTTGCGATTTATCTCGTCCAAACGATGGACGGACCAATGAACGCTGGGGGTGGGGGCAGGTCTAGCGATTAGCCAATCAGCGCCACGCTGATGGCGATCGCTGCAGATCCTACAGGCCACATTAACGATACTATCAAGGTATTTCACCACTACTCGCGTTAATGGAGGACCAAATTAAGGAAGCTGCTAAAATGGATTTAACGGCAATGCAGCTGGGCGTGCACGACAACAGAGACATTTTAAACGGGCAATGCTCGCTTGTTTTCAGCACCCCCGAGGCATGGATACTAATGACGTCAGATTCTGGGTGAGTTGTTGATCTCTACTGATTGGTTAGGGAAAAATCAAATTCCCTCCCCCTTGTAAATCGCCTTCAATGGAGGCAATGTCAGACTGAAGGTTGTGGGAGCTTCAGTCTGACACTCAGGCTAGTACAGAGCTGCAGTCAGGGCATGTTTAGCCTAGCTTAGCTTAAAGACTGGAAGCAGGGGTAAACAGTTAGCCCAGCTCCATCCAAAGTGGAAACAGTACAACACCTGTAAAGCTAACAAGGCTGTCCCCAGTAACTTTTTTGTTCTCCAGGGCTTCAGGACTAATGATAAACGTGACTCAGGAGGTCAGCCAGATATTTCTCCATTCTCAGCTGACATGGACAGTCCTATCTATGCACATTTTGTGACATAATAACAGCTTATGACAATTTTATCACAGATAAATTATGGTAAACGGTAAATGGACTGCACTTGTGTAGTGTTTTTCTAGTCTTCCGACCACTCAAAGCACTTTTACATGACATGTCATATTCACCCATTCACACAGACATTGACACAGTGGTGGCCGAGGCTACCGTATAAGGTGTCACCTGCTACTCACTAACCATTCACGTGCACTTACACACCGATGGAACGGCCATCAGGAACAATTTCAGGTTCAGTATCTTGCCCAAGGATACTTCGACATGTGGACTGGAGGAGCAGGGGATCAAACCACCAGTTCTTCCAATTGGATGACCCTCTCTACTTTCTGAGCCACAGCTGCCCCACAAGTCCCTCCATGATGTTGTGATGTTGCGAATGCAGCACTCATTCATCTAATCCCTGTGCATTCTGCATGACCATGCAATTTTGTTTAATTAGCGCAACTTTACAGCAAATTTGATAATTGAACATGGGTAAGATCTCATTTTATTGTAGAGCTGCACACGGCGTATTGATCCATCAGTTCTACTTTGCTCCTCTTGAATGTGAGCGCTGTGCCTGGGACAGAGTCACATACACACAGTGTCAGGGTTAATGGTTAACAGTTACCCAACAGTTATTAATGGTTTGACGACAACGTTGAGCCGTTTAGATGCCAGTGTGAGATTGCTGGGACTATTTTACTGCTCTTGGTTGGATGTTAGCTGCTGTTGCTGTGTTAGCTCGTGCTACGCAGAGAGAGGAGAGTGGCTCACGGGGCAGTCCTTCAGTGCTGTGCCAAATAGCAGCAACAGCCAACGATCAGCAAACTCCCCTGACTCTACATTTTAGTTTGAGATGCTAAACATAACATAATAATCTTGGTGGAAGAATTGGTTGTGATTTGTCAATAAATAGCTCCAAACTGTTGTCTTTCTACCACATTTGATACTCAGCAACACACATTTGGTTCCCCATGTTCCAAGATATTCTAATTTTGGTTTTGAGTGTTCAATACTTTATCAGTAATAGCATCTGAAGTATGATTCCAGAAAGCCCTATTCTAGAGCAGGTATTAGAGAAAGGGATTGGAGTGTCTGGATGTAGAATAGGTAAACAGGCGGTGATTGCCGTCTACACACAGCCAGGCCTTCCAGGCTGATGGATGAAATGGCTTACAGAGGACACAAGCGCTGTGACATTGATGGACAGTCTGATATTGCCTCCCTAATCTTGCCTCCACTCAGTCTCACACACATTTCTCCGTGTCCCTCTCACTCCTCCATCTCCCTCTTTCTTCTTGTTTTCTCAGTTCTGCTCTGACTCATACTTTTTCTGTCTCTGCCCTTATTTTTCTTCTCTTCCTTTATTATCTCTCACTTGCTCATCTCTCGTCACATCCTTACCGGGTCTTATGATGTCTTATTTCTTTGTTTTCTGACTATTCTGCGCCGCAGTCGCACGCTCTCGCTTTGCCTCTCCCTTCAACTCTGCCGCTGCTCTCTCCATCCTTGTTTGCACACACCGACGTGCTCAAAAACACACAGATTCCTATAATCATTTCACAAGATCAAACAACCACTACTTTGTGTGAAGGACACAGAGGAAAGACGTCAGACAGTACACTAAAAATAAAAAAAAGACCTCACTCATTCACACACACACATATAAAAAGTAGCACATTCCTCCATTAGTGCAATAGATTGTTAGCCTGTCTATCATACAGAGACACTGTGTGAGACATTAATACTAGGGCTGTCAAAATAACATGTACATTTTGATTAATTAATCACATAAAAAATAACACATTAAAATAATTAACACTGATTAATCGCATTCCATGGTGCCCTTTAACTCGGCGTGTCATTGAAGGCCACAGTGGCTTTGTCACATGATGGAGGCAGACGCTGCTTGGCCCCGTGAATGGAACATTTACATTTAAAAAATCCCCAAATGGAGCTTTTGATAGGAGCGCTGTTCCCTGCAATGCCTGCTGTAATGACTTAAAGGTTAAATGTTTAAAGCCTGTTATATACATATTTATATTACCTAAACGCAAAGCATTTAGCAGTGAACCCAGAGGTCCGAGCTAGCAAAGCTTCTGATGCTAGTGCTAGCAGCCAGTCTCACAAGCTAAATTCAACAAGGCTGGCTGATGAAGCAACCTGAGTAAGTCTACCTGTGGCCCACTAACTAACTCCATGCAAAATGGATTGCAATGGACTGTAGACCAGTTTCGGTGGTAGAGGACGGGGGGACAATTGTGTCCAACATCCAGCAGCTTTACTACGACACATCTGCCAAAATTTATTTGAATTGAAATTCTTAAAATACTTCCACAGCAAAAAATGATGTATGTGATTAATTTAGATTAATTATTTTTTTTAATCACGTGACAGCACTAATTAATACAAGTTTTATTGAGACACAAATAACAATTGTTCAGTTTTGCAAGAAATAAAATGTCCCATATCATGCTCCTTTTCAGGTTCATACTCATATTTTGGGTTTCTATTAGAACAGTGGTTCTGTTGGGTCGTGGTCCAAAAGTGGGTTGCAAATATGTCAAGTTTGTAAAAATCCACTATACTGTAGAGTACAGTGAGTTTCTGGCAAAGAGCTTTTATTTTGAAGTGCTTTTTCCTGTTAGAGTGACTAACAGACAGCTACTTGACAGAGACAGCAAACTAGCTCAACAACATGGCCAAACGCAAGCATGATGCTGAATATATTAAACTGCGTGGACCGTGAACTAATGACTAAGGAGAATCTGGACCCCGAGGGCAGACCAGCTGGGAGCCACTGTACTAGAACATGTTTACACATTTTAATGTTCAAAAACACATTATTTTGTCTTATACTGTCTGCCTGAACATACCTGCAGTTGACCTCTGTCTAAAATGCGTCATTGTAGCGCCAACCTCCGTCCTGAAAAAGCCCAGTCTGCTCTGATTGGTCAGTGTTTCAGGGTCTTCCATGTCTGCGCTTTGGGCTTCTCTGCATCGTCATTACAGCTGGGGAAAGACTGTAAAGTCACTGTACCTGCACTTTCTATAGCTTGGATGCAATCACGTAACTATTATGTCTTGCAAAATTCAAATGGAGGGCAGGAAGTGATCAAACTGTATAGGGTACTCTGTGATCTCTGGATTGAGTGTTACTTTCGAAGTATTTACATAGCACCTATACCTGCTTTATATTTTTTTAAAAAGACATGGATATCCAGCTTTTTACAACACAGGACCTTTAAAGCTCCTCTAAGAAACATTAAATCATTGACTAATTTTGCAATAGTTTACCAATTTTGGGTTGAATGGCTACATAAAATTTGAAGGTGTTACGTGTAGTGACAAACCCACAGAGAATTATCCCATAACTCAGAGCCTCCTTCTTTCACTTTGCTTGTTTTTGCTCTCATCAACTTCGTCTCCTGCTGAAGCCAGCAGCTGTTATCAGAACAGAAACCTCTGATAAACCCACTGTACGCTGCCACTCTGGCTCCAAAAGACAGACAGACAACATTCGCAACTAGCTGGTGAACATAGCGGAGCATTTAGGAGCTTAAAAGCCAGATATATCTCTGAGGAGATGGTGGAAAACAAAACAGAGCTAAAGTGGAGAGACTTACTCATCAGATGCCAAGAAACATGGCTCCATATGAATGTTAATGTTACTGTGTGTCTGCTGGACATGTCAGTGGGCAACCATTTGCTAACAAGTTTATCATAGCAACTTTAGAAGGTGATGTTATGTCAGATTTTGCATTTGCAGCCCCAGTGGCAAAAGAAAATAAAGCTTTGAATGGATGTAATCCTCCAGAGAAAATGCTTTGACTTGTGGTTTATGATGCAGCCACAAAAGAAAATCCTTTTGGCTATAGCTGCCAAAAAAACAATGCAAATCAATATATTTGCTTCAGCATGCAGAAGCGGGCAAAACATGAAAAATGCCTGTACATGTATTTCCTTTGTAATATACATACAGTAGATCATGACAAGTCATTGGTGCTTCCCATCTGCTACCTTTTATCAATTACTGCAGTTGGTTTCCTCTGTCTGTATGTAACATGAGGTTACCATCTGCTGCTGTTTTTATTTTTTCTTTAGACTGCCTTTTATTGATACGCCAACTTTCCCACACGAGCCAAGTGTTAAAAAAAAAGCTTGTTTTTGTTAATATTATGTTGTTTTTCTCCCTGGGATTTGCATGCAGAGTTGTATAGACAAATTGAAAAAGCACATAAAAACAGGTGGATGGGAAACTCGCTCATGGCACCCACCATCGAGTGAGAAGAGTACAACAACTGATGTGTGAAGTTTTGTTATTTTGACTCATTTCTTGTTTACTTGCCTCTTCGTATTAGACACGGGTTGCATCACAGATCAGAGGCACAAACAGTAAGTCTAACCTGAGCCTGAAGGTCCGCCGGCTGAATGTAGCCTTTGTCCGTCTCTGCCGTGAAGCACCTTGTCTGCTCCGACTTCCTATCTGCTGCCTGTCTGCCAGCTTGTCTCTCTGCCAGACGATTAACCTGTGCGCACTTACTGTCACTTGTCTCTCTTCGTGCCAGGAAGGAATATTTTCTCTCTTTCAAAGAGCGCCACATTATGGGATGAAATAAAATAAACACACAGCTAGGCCTAATCATTTTCACAGTTTACCTTGTCTTTCCACTGTGTCATTTTCCCTGCCACCCACATGAAGTCTATCAAAACATGTCTGTCCGACTCTTTTACTACAAAGAGTGGTGTTCTTTTTTTGTTTTTCATTGTCATGCTTTTGTGTTCGACTTTTGTTTCTCCTCTTACCTGTGACCTCATTGGTTTTGTGACCTGGTTGTGCAGAAAATGGGAGTATTCCACCCAGCATGGGCTGGAGAGAGTGGAAAATAGCACGGCACTCTCGTACGACCTGGCTACAACACGCCATTTGATTACAGCAATCAATCGAGAGAGATAGATAGAGAGGGAGAGTGTGTGCGTCCATGTGTATACATGGGGGATTGCGGGTCAGACAAAGCAGAACAGACAATCACAGAGGCCTCTCGAACACACTCTTCACTCCACTCTTGTGCTCATCTGAAGAACATGTGGGCCGAATATCAAAGAGAGCACCGGATTCTCCTGAAGGGGAGATAAAAGAACAACAAGAACACATCATATCCCTGCTGGACCACAGTTTCTCTCCCTGACTTTCTGTTCTGCCTTGCACTGGGTCGGTCAGTGTGGGTGGTTTCAGTTTGACGTTAGCAAGCTCCGGTGCTCTCTGTCGACATATCATTGCTTCCCAGTGATGCATTACTGCCCCACTCTAATAACATCTCCAATGTGGAACACAGGTCAGGTAAACCAGTCGGGAATTGAAATCACATCCAGTATTGGGGGGTACTATTGGTTATGAGCTGTTGTAGTGTACTGTGTAGGGTCTTTTGAGGCGAAAGTATGAATAAATGAATGACTGATGTACACTTCAGAATGCTTTCTGAATAAAAAAATTCACAAGTCATATCCGCCTCTCACATCTCTGCAACAACTGTTGCCAAAGTCCAGTTAACAGGGCTGCATATCAATTTGGATATTACACAACAGCTTTCTTCAAAGGCTGTCCTTAGATATATGCATGACCAGACTTGTTTGAAATGCACTAATCTGACCAAATGACTTTGTGAGGCGTGATGATGCAACTAAAGTTTCAGAGGTGAGATGAGTTACACACGTCTGTTAGCAATAGGCTGTCTGAAGGCAGCACTGGAATCAGAATGACTGGATAATGATCTCAGGGACGGGGAGATTGATCCAGTCTTCCATCACTGTAATGAGAGACTATAAGACCACTCTGATTGGGCTCCCTGAAGAAGTGCCAGCAAATGTTGGACAATTTCTCCTACTGACTCTAACAGAGACATTTAAGGTCCCAGCAGGGACCGTGGAAACGGAGGGGCCACCACTTTAAATGACAGGCCTTTACATAATCCCTGCACCCTCTGTGAGAAAGGTGCACGCAGTTGCTTGGGAGACGAGGGAAAGGGTGTTCACATCAAACAGCTGGAGATTCAGCCTGTAACCATAAATGGAGATGCAGTGTGCTGGGTTGTTAATGATAATGAGGCTAATTTAGCTAAAACAATTGCAAAATTATGAACTTCATCTGATCACAAGATCTGTCATTTGATCTGGCAAAAAAAATCCTCTGCTGGCTGAATACAAATGTAAATGTCTGTGTGTTTGTGCAGCCTGACAAGCAAATGGTGGGTAAAACAAGCTTGATGATTTGAATAACTCAGCACCCGTCTTGGTGATTTTAAAACCATTGTTCTATATATGGCCATAAATAGTCTGCCTATAATTTGATTGAACCCTGAACAGTTTCTGCAGTTCTGCTAATGTTAAATTAATTAAGCCGCTGAAACCCCATCACACAAGCAACTGACATTTTACAGCCATTTATTGATTAGCACGGGTAGTTTCAGCGCAAGATGAATGATCCATCCACACTTTGATAGTTGTCGTAAAACATCGGGTTGGATTAACTCTAAAATCGTCTCGTCTGTTTCCTCTTTTAAAAAGCTTTTTCCCGTGTATCTCCCCTTCCATCATCACATTACTGGGAGATTCCAGGAAGTTACTGGTCCCAGCTTGAAGTAGTGATTTCACAAATCAGTCACTTATACTATTTCTATAAATTATTATTTCCTCATCACAAAAATACTGCCTTTTATCGCCCTTTCTAAAGTTTGCTATTAATTTACTTCTTTTATTTGAAATTTACTTTTGGCACAATTTATTGCCCTCCCACACACATCCAGCTGGCCGAGATGAAAAAACACTCTGACATTCTCTTCTCCTTACTCAAACCCAGCAGAACAATTACAGGAACATTGTGCATCAGAGCTATCAGGTTGCCTTGATCATTCACACCCCAGTGTGCAGCAGAGCTTTTTGACTTCTCCTGATTTTTTAAATTAGTGTGATGAATAACTCCTTCCAGGACATAATGAGTAAGATGTTGACACTACTTTTAACCTGACCAATAGAAAATGAATCCTTTACTTACATTACTTTTGTTTGGATGAATGGGTTTTGCATTTCATTTCTGAAAAAGAAAGATCATTTTTGTATTTCAGTTTACCTTACAGAGACATGATCAAGTGTGATACAACTCTAAAACAAGACTGAGTTTAAAGACCACTCAGACTGAAAGGAATATTTCACCCGCAAAATAACTGGTACCGCATTTTACCTTGAATTTGTGAAGAAAATTTTAATTTTTTGCTGCTACCTTTGTGAATGGAGAATCTAAATCAGACGAACACTCTTCATGACTTGAAGTAAACAGGGACACATTGAACAGCGGCACAATTATATCAAAACATCCGATTTCTCAAACCACTCCTGCAGTATAATCCAAGTTCCATGTATCCAGCCGTGTGCTCTAAACTTCTCACTAAAACATTACCATTTAAAACAAACCAGTCTCATGCACGGCCGAGTAGTGTGCCTTGGCAAGAACGTGTTTGAACTTGGCTCAAGCAAAGCACTACTTATAGTGGCAGGGTTTATTTTGTAACATTTTAGTGAAAATGCATGTGTTTGGGAAGTGCTGATCATACAGCTGGATAAATGAGACATGGACAGAGTTTGTAAATTGATGTTTTGATATAGTTTTGGTGTTGTTAAATGTAGTCCCAAAGACTTAAATTCAAGAAGAATGTTTGCATTTTTGAGGTTCTCCGTTAACCTGGGAGGCATGTAAGGTCCCGTTTATACGACAACGATTTCAACTGAAAACGGTAAACTTTAGTTGCGTTTTGGCCGATCGTTCACACGACAGTGGCGTTTTGGTTGCATGCGCGAGAAAGTCGACCATCACAACAACAATGGCGGACTTCTGAGCTCTGCTTGTGCTGCTCACCCTGTTGAATTTATCAACGCTTCCCCATCATAGTGTAGATTTACTGTAGCAACTCCACCTCGTCGTCCGTCCAGACAAACGTTCGTGCGGTTGCCATTTTGTTTGTTTATACATCGCCGCTCTGTAGAAGGAAGCATAAGCGTCACAGCGCCAACTGCTGGCCTGGCATGTATACTGCAGCGTTTTTGGTCATTTTTGTGTATCTGTGTGCACGGCAATTGTTATCCAAACATTGTCGTCTAAACGCGGAACTTTTTTCAAACAAAATGTTTTCAGTGGATAGTTTTTGGCCTAAGAAAAAGAAGCTGTCTTTATAAATTCAATGCAATGTGTAAATTATAATTTTAATTGCTCAGTTTGAGGGTAAGATATTCATATAAGAGAATTTGCACCAAAATAACATGCGCTGTCAATATATAGTTCAGTGCTCATGCCTACAGTGCTACAAACACTGAAGCATTATTCCATCACCAAGGCAGTTACAGTCACGGACATGCAGAGTAAATGCATATATTTTTCTGTGGCTTTTTTCTTTGACTATATATTGCATTCATCCTATCTCACATTATGTTGGGTTTATTGGCAATGCAAATTACTGTAGAGTTCAAGGGCTCAATTTAACATCAAAGACATGGCTGTAGTGCTGCCTTCAGAGAAAGACGAAGCTGCATGTGGCAGCTTTCCATTTTTTCTCCTCTCATAATCACTACCTTTTCATTGGATACTTAGAATCAACAAAAGGAAGTGGCCTCAATCTCCATCACTTGTGTCACCCTCTATTCACTGCCATAGCTTCCACTACCATTACCTTCACCTTAGCTACCTTTGAACTAGCCAGATGCTCACATGTGTCTCATTTGCATAAATGCTTTGCATACAGCCTCATAACATGCATTATTGATGCACAAAGCTCAAACAACTGCAGCTTCCCAATGGAAGTGAATAGAAACACAGCACATGTAAACACCAGTAGTACCTCTAATATATTTATGAGAAACTAAAAATATCTGTTCGTGTTTGGATTGAGTGCTTCATGACTGACACATCCTCCTGAAACTCTTTTTTGTTTTCATTAAACAATGTATCTATGTATCGTTCAGCTTCATAGAGTACATTTTAATTTGCAGAAGACAACTGGTTCTGATTCAGACGTGAATAATGTAATGTTTTCTATAAATAGATATTTCTTTCAAGTTGGCACCTGGTATCACCATATTAATCACACTTCATCCTTCCTGCTTCTTATGCTGCTCTCAACACTTTCACTGTACATTGTTACCGTTACGTACTGCTTCATATCACATCTTCATGATTGTCACGCCACTATTGACAACCTTGCTCATTTGTGCAGCAGCTCTTTTTCCAGTCACCTTCACAATCCATCTGCTGAGACGATCATGAATGGCTTGCAGAAAAACTGTTACGGATTATGTAAAGTTTCCAGAGGCTGATAATTCCAGATCCCTTTTTGGAAGATCTATGTTTGAAAAATTTCACTTGCTTGATATCAGAGAGAACTGTCAACTCATTAAACTCTGTTTCCAATGGACATTGTGTCCACTTTAACTGATATCTGCTGGGGAGTGGAGTTTGATTTTCCCTAACCAATCACTAGAGACCAACACATCTGCCTGAATCTAACATAAGTTTAAATACATGACAATGCGTAGCCATGCCAACATTCAGGTTTTGCCAGGGTTTTAAGAGTGAAGGTAAAACAAACTACAGTATATCTGGTGATATTGAGCAGTAGGGCTGGACAAAAATTCATATCTCTGTATTTTCAGGCTGAATGGTGTTACACAATATATATCTTGGTACTTTCGACAAAATGGGCCACATGTTCAGTTGCACGCTGATCCACGGCTGAAGTCCCCTGTTATTTTTGCTGCATGTGTTTGTCCACAGCGGGGCAGGTAAAAGAAGTCTACCTGTTGGAGGTGAGCTGTTTACAGAGGTGCAGTAAGAGCCTGTTGTCTGCAGCTCTTCATGAACATCTCACTGTGGCTGTTTCTGCCTTTCTTTCTTTTTTTTAAAGATATTTTTTTGGGCCATTTTGCCTTTAATCGATAGGACAGTTAAGTGTGAAGGGGGAGAGAGAGGGAGTGACATGCAGCAAAGGGCCACAGGCTGGAGTCGAACCTGGGCCGCTGCGGCAACAGCCTTGTATATGGGGCGCCTGCTCTACCACTAAGCCACCGACGCCCTGCTGTTTCTGCTTTTACCATTATTTTATTATGTAACTTCTTCTATTGTGAAGCAGCACAATAAGGAAATGTTGAGTTTTCGAGCAGCAGCCTCACCCAACTTCTAATACGGCTCATAGCGAACATGAAACAGTAAAATAAAGCAGATATCTAAAGTAAAAACAGGAAGCAGGAGAGAAACTAGACTCTAAATTAAGTACAGAGAGACTTTTAAAAACGCCTTTCTCTCTGGTCTCCCGCAGACAGAGGTGAGTAGGGTCTCGTGATGCACATTTGTTTGAGGGGGAGGAGCTGGTCGTCGAGGTTTGGCTGCGGTCGGTGAGACGTCACCGCTACCCACTTGAGGGCAGGTGGCCCAGCAATTGGACCTACTCCAGAGAAGGTCCATCTGTGGCGCAGCTTGGCGTGGCACGGCGCGCCTCGACTGATCATGTTAACACAAAGTGGCGCAGCATGGCTTGACTCTGTGCAGCCAAAAGTGAAAGTGGGAAAGGCCCACAGTATTGTACGTGTGCTACTGCGGTAATTTCATTCATCTCACAGACTGATTTGGTGTAGCTTGTGCAACATATAGACCAATGTCGTACTGTAGACTAATTAACAGACTGATTAAACAGAGGAGCAGCTCTGTGCGGAGATTGTGAGAGAGGAAAGAGGTTACGCAATGCGACTTGACCCTGTATTGATATAAACATCCATCCATCCATCCATCCATCCATTTTCTAACCACTTATCCTCTTGAGGGTTGCAGGGGGAGCCGGAGCCCATTGGGCGAGAGGCGGGGTACACCTTGGACAGGTCGCCAGACTATTGCAGGGCAGACATGTAGAGATAGACAACCATTCACACTCACATTCACACCTACGGACAATTTAGAGTCACCAGTTAACTAGTCTCTATATACAGACTCTACATTCAGTGACTGTAGAGTCTGTAGGCAAACCCCAGAGATCTTGCCTCCGGAAGAAGAGCGGAAGAGCCCTGGTTTCCGGTTGTAGGCTGTTTGTAGTCCGCGTGATATTGACCAATCACGTTTGAGCCGGCTGCAGTTGTTGCCAGGTTAAATGGTCCGTGCGGTGAACTAACGAGGCGGAACATAATTGGCGTCACTGCAAACTCTGAATCCATCGCAATGGTTCAGCATATTTACTTATATATGAACGGAAGTCGGAAACGGAAATTCGCCGAAGGAGGAATGCCAAAAAATTAGGGGTTTGCCCCTAGAGGCTGTATCGCCATCTGCCGGAAGTCAGATGCCGAATACAGCCGGATACAGCCGATGGGTTCTGAGAATGCCAATTAACCTGCGTGTCTTTGGACTTTGGGAGGAAGCCGGAGTACCCAGAGAACATGCAAACTCCGCACAGAAGGGCTCCCACACCCAGAATCGAACCGGCAATCGTCTTGCTGTGAGGTGACAGTGCTAACCACCACGCCAGGTGCTGCCCTCGATATAAACAGTATTATCTAAATCTATATCTTGCTTGAAAATATATGGATATATCTTACATAGTCTTTATATCGCCCAGCCTTATTGAGCATGTCTGTCTTGTCTATAGTGGTTGCCGTTGTTGCTTTCACTTCTCATTGGTTCCAGCACAAAGCTTGAGAATGCTTGACAGTAGCCTGACAACCAAGAAACCGCAGCTTCAAGTCATGACGCCAGACAAATCAGTCAACTTGGTGGAGTGGGTGGATTCAAAGGTCTGGACCAAGGCAAGACGTGTTGTTTTAGAAGTTGCTGCAATCACAACTAGAAACATAGGTTGTGAGACTACTCCCACCCATTTTTCTTCTTTTTAAACCTTTACAAACAACAATTACAGAAACAAACCGATCCCTTATTGTGTACTGAAATCACTTTGCGGACCCAAACAACATTATGCAGAAGTTAAAAGGATTCCCAGCAGCTTGGCATTAATTATATTTGGACAGACACCTGTGTAGTAACACTGAAACCCAACTCCAACAGCTAATAAAGCTGTTTCACAACAATTGTTAGTTTTAACTTAATATTTTATGGCTTGTGAAGGAAAACCGATACGAAACCAAGCGAAAGCAAACCATTTGCATGTGAGGTTGTGTTGCTGATTCACAACAACGTAATGCTTTTAAAAGTGAACCACCAACCTCATTGTGTCCCTCGCCCCCCTTATATTAACCTTCATCCCCTCCTCTACTCTCCTCATCACATCTTCTGTGTCCTCCCATTCCCACTTCTCCCCATTACTCTTGTACTCCTATGCATCACCCATTCTTGATTCCCCAGTACTGCAATGGATTATTTATCCAGAAAGAGCTCCATAAATCATGTCAACCGCACCAGCATGTCAGGCCTACTGAAGGATAGAAAGTGAAGTATGAACATGTGTGTGTGTGTGTGCAGAGAATTTGCTTCCCCCAGAACATCGTGACACCTGTGCTGTAAGTGTCAGTGTTGAGCTAACTTCTTTCTCTAGAGAAGAACCTGGAAGTTGAACAGCATTTGAAGGCCAAACATGAAAGCTTCGTAGCTATAGCCTATTCATAAAACTAGGCCAATGTAAAGAGCATGTGCAGTTTTATAAGTGGTAATGAGTGCGGAGGTGTACTGAAATGTATGTATAGGACAGTTTTAAATATTTAAACTACATATAAATAATTACTATAATGAAGAGGAAAATGGAAAAGGTAGGAGAGGAAGAAGGAAAGCTGGCAAGGCAGGCTGAGCAATCAAAGTTATAAGAGATTTTAATTGTCAGAAGTGAGCTGCAACTTACATCATGCCTGTTTTCGACCATGACTCTGTAATTGCTTTGCATGAAAAGGAGGAGCGGTGCAAATAGAATAAATGAATGAATGAAGCATTTGCTCACTGCTGTCATGGTTACCATTTTTGCATATTTAGCCTAAACTTTTATCTCTTACTCTGAGCAGAGATCGCTGTAAGAAACAAGTCAGTTCTGTCCAGGCAGATGAGGCGAATTTATGGCATTTCACTGAGGAATGATGGTATTTTCTTCTTCATACCATGTCTTTATATTTCCCCACAAACCCTGTCAAGTGTAGTTTTAAAGTTCAACTCTTCTAAAACGTTCTAAAACTTTTCCCGAAATGGCTGTGACAATTTGAAAATGCTCATGTCTCCAGAGAGTGCTTTTTTAAACTTGGGAACAAGCGCACTAAATATGTCAAAGAGTGAGCCGGGTGACGGTTGATGACAGTGCAGCTTCTTTCTGATTGGTGTCACGCACTCTGGGATTTTTGTCACTGCAACAGCAGTGTCACTGTGGCTATAGATAGGTTAGCAGAACTGAGACGACTTAGAGCCCTCTCTCCTCACCTGTCTGCACAGACAGTGGCGGTAAAACCGACTAAAAGAGATGTAGAGAAAGTGAGAAATGGGGAAAAAAGAGGAGTAGGACCAATGAGGTGGCTGTCTTTCAAAGTGAGGTAAAGATAAAGGGAGATAGGCTGGAGGAGAGGTGGAAAAGGGAGTGACTTTGAGAGCCAAATGAGAGCGCAGCCATATATATATAATTGCGGCCATTACCATCATTAGTCTTGTGCTCAGATTCACTTGGCTCACACTCTGCCCGCACTCTTGCCAGCCTGCACAATGCCCTAAAATAGCCCTGTGTTTTAAATTATGCATGGTGATAGAAATAGACAAATTGCAGCAGGACAATTCCCTTCCCTCTCACTGGCATATTGCTGCTTTACAAAGTTGGAAAACAATGAAAAGGGAACAGTCTCTTACTCAGGAACAATCACTTTATCAAAACAAAAAGTCATTAATAAAAAAGAAGTTTTATTTCAAATTTCGGGCCTCATTAGAATGCATAAAATGTTTGAGCGGATACAGTACAGTACGTAGTCTTGATTTATTACAGGTAGAGGAGGTCAAGGCTTCCTTCCTGGTTGGATGGGCTCTGGGAAATGGAGTGAAAAATGAATTTGTGCAGAGGAGTGATGATAAAATGTGGGACTGTTTGATATACCCTGTCTTGCCAGTACAATTTAAATGTTTGATGGGTGTGTTTTTTCCTACTGAACAGCCTCACTGGTGTCATTACCAGAGAAGATTATACCTCTACATGCAGTTTGCCTTCACTCATTTTCTAAATAACACCAAGACCCGGCTGAGAATTTGAGTATAATATCAGAGGTAACCCATAAAGGAGGTGTCAGGAAGTTTTTAGAACCGATAGAGCTTCAAAATGCAATGCACACATTCGGATAGTCCTCAGCTGAGGGTAAATACGAATAGATCTTCAGGGCAATATTAGATTTTGTAAAGACATTTCCTGCCTGACTCCAACCTGTGTTAACAGAGGTTTTTTTTAATTATTTTTGGTCACAGCAAACAAGTTATAAACACAACATTTGCATACCATCATTACCTTTTAAAGCAAACTTGTTTCATTCAGTCATTCATTCATTCATTCATTCATTTTCCGTAACCGCTTATCCGTAAGAAACCTCGGAGTAACATTTGATCAAGGTCTGTCTTTTAATTCTCATTTAAAACAAACCTCACGGACTGCATTTTTTCATCTGCGTAATATTGTGAAAATTAGGCCTATCCTGACCCGAAAAGATGCAGAAAAATTGGTCCACGCTTTTGTTACCTCTAGGCTGGATTACTGTAACTCTCTATTATCAGGTTGCTCTAGTAAGTCCTTAAAAACTCTCCAGCTAATTCAGAATGCAGCAGCACGTGTACTAACAGGAACTAAGAAACGAAATCATATTTCTCCTGTTTTAGCTTCTCTGCACTGGCTCCCTGTAAAATCCAGAATTGAATTTAAAATCCTACTGTTAACTTATAAAGCTCTAAATGGTCAAGCTCCGTCATATCTTAGTGAGCTCATAGTGCCATATTATCCCACCAGAACACTGCGCTCTGAGAACGCAGGGTTACTCGTGGTCCCTAAAGTCTCCAAAAGTAGATCAGGAGCTAGAGCCTTCAGCTATCAGGCTCCTCTCCTGTGGAATCATCTTCCTGTTGCAGTCCGGGAGGCAGACAACGTCTCCACATTTAAGACTAGGCTTCCTCTTTGATAAAGCTTATAGTTAGGGCTGGCTCAGGCTTGCCCTGTACCAGCCCCTAGTTAGGCTGACTTAGGCCTAGTCTGCCGGGGGACCCCCTATAATACACCGGGCACCTTCTCTCCTTCTCTCCTTCTCTCTCTCTCTCTCTCTCTCTCTCTCTCTCGTATTCTATTACTGCATCTTGTTAACTCGGCCATTCTGGATGTCACTAACTCGGCTTCTTCTCTGGAGCCTTTGTGCTCCACTGTCTCTCAGGTTAACTCATATTGCAGCGGTGCCTGGATAGTGTGACGTGTGTGGTTGTGCTGCTGCCGTGGTCCTGCCAGATGCCTCCTGCTGCTGCTGCCATCATTAGTCATTAGTCATACTTCTACTGTTATTATACACATATGATTATTGTCACACATGTATACTGCCAGATATTAATATATTATTATTAATTATAATATTATTACTTTCATTAATGTTGTTGTAAGCTACTGTCATTACCGCCTGTCCTGCATCTCTCTCTCTCTCTGTCTCTCTCTCTCTGTCTCTCTTTCTGTCTCATTGTGTCATACAGATTACTGTTAATTTATTATGTTGATCTGTTCTGTACAACATCTATTGCACGTCTGTCCGTCCTGGAAGAGGGATCCCTCCTCAGTTGCTCTTCCTGAGGTTTCTACCTTTTTTTTCCCCGTTAAAGGGGTTTTTTGGGGGAGTTTTTCCTTATCCGCTGTGAGGGTCATAAGGACAGAGGGATGTCGTATGCTGTAAAACCCTGTGAGGCAAATTGTGATTTGTGATATTGGGCTTTATAAATAAAATTGAATTGAAATTGAAAATTGAATCCTGTTGGGGGTCGCAGGGGCTGGAGCCTATCCCAGCTGACATTGGGCGAGAGGCGGGGTACACCCTGGACAGATCGCAAGAGTATCACAGGGCTGACACATAGAGACAGAAAACCATTCTCACATTTGCACCTACGGACAATAAACAATCTGTAATTAGAGTCACCAATTAACCTGCATGTCTTTGGATGGTGGGAGGAAGCCGTAGTACCCACAGAAAACCAACGCTGTTCTCCCACAGGGGGGACATGCAAACTCTGCACAGAAGGGCGACCCCACCCCGGGGTTCAAACCAGAGACCATCTTGCTTTAGGACGACAATGCTAACCACTGCACCACCGTGCCGCCACGAACATCTATGCAAACACTAATTCATTTAAAACATCCAGCAGATACAGAGCAACATTTATTCACTGTGTCTGGCACAGAGACTGTATAAAATAATGAATGTAGCACTGATTGGTTTGTGGACTCCCGTTTAGAAGCCTCAAGCTCAGCATTTTGGCCGTCACCCTCTTGTTTTTGTTTTTGTTTTTTTTGTTTTTTGAGCCATAAGTGAACATATTTGGACAAGAGGTTGGAGCTGTGGAGGAGCGAGAAGTGGATCTGACTCACAGACTGTTGTGATGCCTCTCAGACAGCCTTTCACTAAAAGTGGCCACACCCTTAATTACCCACAATTTTAAGCCTTAAAGCAACACTTATTCTGGAAATTTTACGCTTTTCTTTGTTTAGGTTCACATGCTATTAATAAGCTGATGGCACACTAAAATGTAAGTGAATTCCACCAGAGATGAAAACTCATAATTATACCATTCTCATATGGTTCTAAGAAAACCTCCGAACAATGCAATGATTGGTCGAGCGTCCTGTCAGCCTCCGACTGACGTAACCGCTCGCGTAACATCCATTGAGTTCCATGCGTCTGACTGTCTTGGTTGTAACGTTACACTCACTCTCCTCTTCCGTGTATCTAACGTTACCTTGCCAACGCCTGCGTCTATCAAAGACGTCTATGAGGACGTAATGGAGGAGGGGGGAGTAGGCCTTTGGAGGGAGGTGGAGTTGCAGGAGGAGGGGGATGGGACTTTGGAGGGAGGCGGGAGCTGTGGATGTTCAAATTTTTTCTAAGTGCTGTGTGAAATGCAAAAGAAAGGTAACAGCAGCTTTAATACAGTTGTAATGAATGTCATGAATGAGAGACAAGACCTTTTTTGTACAACTAGTTAAAGCATGTTTAGAACTGCTGTAAATTTGGGCATTTTAATATGGATGACTATGGGGATTGACACGCTTCTGGAGCCAGCCTCAAGTGGCTGTTCAGAGAACTTCAGTTTTTGGCGCTTGGTTGTCTTTATTTTTCAGCCCAGGGGTTGCTGCTTGGTCTGGCCATCTGAAAAAATGAAGTCCAGTGTTCAGTTTCCTTTTAACTTTTAACCTACCAGCTAGTTGCTAACTTTGTCTCTCTGTTGTTTGGTGCACTGCACAAAGCTTACATTGGGTTTTTAGAACTTTGTCACTGCAACATCAGCCTGCTGCATGTGGACACTTTGCTAGTGAGAGTGTTTAGAGTGAATGAGAGCAGTAAAACTTCAGGCCATAAAACGAGAGCGATGACCTGACATGCAATTAACAAGACATCTGTACAGCTGAGTTGGGTTATGATTCTCTAAGAGTCATTTAAACCATTGTTAATGGAAAACATTGATTAGAGCAGCAAAAAGCTTTGTATTTCATCATGAATAAAACCTTAAAGTAATCTTTATGATACTTTGGCTGCCTCAATCCAATCCTTATCTCCTACACCTGAACTAGTTCAAGAAGTTAACCATGTAAGTACAGAAATGTGATTCTGCCAAGATAGCAAGATAACAATAATTAGCTTTACGTAGCTCCCTATCATAATCATTTCTCTCTTAGGGAATCAAAAAAGACTTTAAAAGTCAAACTAATCAATCAATCAACATCATGGTTAGCTTCCAGTAAAATGTGTTGGAATATATAGTGCCAAGTAAGCAGGTTTTATGCCTTTATATGCAGGAGATGAAAACATCAGTTGGATCTCATTGTAATTGGATTTGGCAACAGCTGAGCCTGCCTTTAACTGCTGCAATACCTTTTTGTGTGAAAATAATATAAATAAAATGTAGGACATGTATAAAATCATTTTATTTTTACCAGAAAATATACAGAAAATTCCTAAAGGAGACAGTACTTAACATTCACCATGTCTGGAATAATCCTGTAAAATAAGCTTAGAGCAGAGCTGGCATTACTAAACTGAAATCTTAGAATGTTGTTTACCACTCAGCGTGGTGTACTGTTGTCTGCTGTATGCCGCCTATGACTCACACTGTTTTCTTTGCAAGGCTTGAAAACTGAGTTCCCCCCGGGACAATGTGAACATTTTGCGTCTTGCATCTTGTAAGTTAGTCGTATCAGTCTTCAGGCCTCTGCAGCTCTGTTTGTCACGCGGTATTTTGATGTAAATGAGGAGTTCGGAGGCTGTAATTCAGAGAAGTCAGGCAGCCAGATTAACCAAGATAACTCTCTGTGCACTAATTTAAGAAATGATTGAAAGACATTTGCAGTTATTAATTGGAAAAGAGCATCTTGGCACTGCCCCTCCCCACGGGTGACTCATTACCGAGGGCTTTTCAAAAAGAGCAAGCTATGTATGTTTTTGTTTATATTGTATTTTTTTTATTGCCCCAGCCTGTGCTGTTACAGCAGAGTGCCTTTCAAAGAGTGCTCATTAAGAATGCAAATAATGCTCCGTTCACTTCAGCAGCCATACAGAGGCCTGAGTGAGAGCAGGCGGGAGGGGGAAGAAGAGAGGCTTTATAGTCATTCAAAACACAACATGTGAGGCACAGAGAGAAAGGGAGTGGACAAGAGGAATGGAGAAACAGATGTAGAAAAGAGGATCCAGCAAATGAGCGGAAAAAATGGAAACAGGGAAAAATGAAAAAAGAGTGGGGGAGAAATCCCCACACAGACTTTAACACACCATTGAAATTGTTCATTTACAGAGGAAGTGGCTTGAAGGCAGAGCACAGATATTGTGTTTGTGGAAACACAGCAGCACTAGTTTAAATTGCTCAAGGTATTTTCCATTTAGATGCACTGTGTATTCATGTGCTTCGCTCGGCTGTCAGCTCTGCGATTTGAGCCACGGTTCACTCTACTGTGTGGTGCAGTATTTTCACTACAGGAGCCGATATGGTACAGGGACTCGTGCACTTTTTCCTGCGGTCAATCATGCACACACACAGACACACACACACACACACACACACACACACACTTATAATGCTTATAGTGTTTATTAGTGTTACTGCAAGTGGCAGTTCGATCCTCTGATACTGACTTCAACATATCCTCTTCACCCACAGAAACATTAGCTGATGTTAGTGGTAATCCCATTATATTTGTCATCTTACAACGTCAGCCAGAGCAAACTGACCACAGCACAATAGCACAGCCATTGCGGGGCGTGATTACAGTAATCTGTTTTTCCTTTTGTAGATAATTGCTTAGTTGCATTTCTGTGTACTGTATAATTAAAGCCCCTCTGCAGAAGGTCCTCGTCATAAAATGCATTCTGTATACATTTGATATTTCTGAGAGGACTGTCAGATACTTCATGATTTTCAACCAGCCTCAGCCTCAGCAGCATGCTCTTGGCATGTTGTAGTAATTTACATTCATCCATCCATCCATTTTCTATACTGCCTTATCCACTACAGTGTTGCAGGGAGCTAGACAGATCCTGAGCTGGTAACTGATTTATGAAGTCAATATGAATGACTGAAAAGCACGATTGTCTGACAGTGGTAGTGATGACCTGTTACTTCTGGACACCAGAATTCTGGAAAATGGTTGAAAATACAAAACTGCAGTTATAGTATGCAAATAAATTAAAGGTCAAACCTGTGGGAATCAAGATACTGACTGCAGGTGGCATTTAACAAACTGACATAAATGTTAGCACATTATCAACATGAGTAAAAGGACGACACCTACAAGAACAGTTACGAGCTCCATCAGCAGATGGAGGTTCCTAGAGGCTGATTTATACTTGTGCATCAGCTCTATGTAGAGCAGAGCCCACAGCGTAGGGCTTCTGTGCCATTGTGTTAAGTGTCTGTGACATGCTGTGAAATTTGATTGATTCAAACCACACCTAAAACACACATAAACATTGCTTAATAGTGACAATATTAAACACAAGTACAAAATTCAGCTGAAATATAACTCATAAGGTTCATGACAAAACCAGCTGTCTTTTGCTGGACACATTTTCCTCTCATACACAACATGCGTATGTCAAAAGGCTATGGCATTTTACATTGCATATATTAGCCTAGATGCTAGTGGAGTTTCCCTCTACTCATATGGGAATGACGGCAACATTAATCAAAGTTAAGATTACAAAATTTTGCTCCATTTTAACTCCAAAGGTTCACCGATAAAACATTTGCCTTATACTAAGAACATTTCCCCACTTATTCTTAACATGCTAACGTTACTAGCACAAGCCTATGACATTTTACACTGCATAAATTAGCCTAGCAGCTAGCAGTATTTCTCCTACTGATGTAAAGCCAGGATAAATTACACACAAGACTTAAAATGCTGTTTTGTGTGGGGTTTATTGTCGTCACAATTTGTGTTTTATCTGTTAAAATTCAAACTAATTGCAAGCTTTGTTTTAACCGGGAGAAATGGTTTTCATCTTAGAAAAATAAACACGATGTCTGCGTCACCACAAAGTATACTGGCATTTCTGTGGCGGTTTACATCAAGCGATGGCACAGGGTACATATCCACGTAGAACCTACGCTGTAGGTACGGCGTCAATTCAGCATATAAATATGAATCCCGCTTAAGATGTCTGTGAGAGTTGAAAGCACCAGAAAAAGCATACTAAGCAGACCTTGAATTAGGATTTTAATTTTCTAGCTTTTCGTGTTATTTTCCTTCGCAGGTGAGGGCACAGTGGGATTCTCTCATTCTGGAAATTGGATGTACCAGCACTAATTGTGGGAATGAAGGTTTTAATGCAAGTTCAAGCAGGAAGGGAATTACCAGTCTAATTTTCTCATCACCACGCTTTCTAACTCTGAATTAGTATGAAGTGAACTCACTGGCTAATGTGCACCGTTATTTTTCGGTGTATCACTAACCAATCTAGTTTAATGGTGTTTAAAGTACTTTGTGTCTTTCGTCTCTTTGCTGTCATTGCAGCAAAGCAGCACATTGCAGCCAAGTATTTTCTGACTGAACTGCAGTTGCTCTCACGTATTGGCAGTGTAGCATTATATCATCATTCAGTCATTTTGACAGGATACTAATTATGGAAAAGATGGCCAGTCTTTATCAAGCTCTACACTTCTTACATGTTTACAGTGTTGCTGCATTTCACAGGAAATCTGTTGAGTTTCTTACAAAGTAATGTGTTAAAGGTTAATGAAAAACCATTTCCAGCATGTTTACCTTTGATAGCAGAGCAGAAAACCTTAATGCAAAAGTCTTCTTTGCAGCAGGTTTCATGGGAAATTGTTATATTTTGAGCAAATACTGACTCAGTGCTGTTGCAGTGCTGGTCCTAACTATTTCATGGCATTGCTGTTAACCTCGCATTTATGTAAAAGAGATGTCAGATGTTTTCTGCCTCAAGGATGTTTTTATCTTACTTATTTTATAAGTATGTGTCTTTATTAGAACTGATTTACTTTCACTGCCTTGTCATGCATGTGGTAAAAAGGACCTCTATCTGTGTGCATGTGTGTGTGTGCAACTTACAGACTCCATTTATCACAAAGTGGTCAAGACCCAGATCAATGATGAGAACATTTAGGAAATGGAATGAGCTATTCCTTTACCGAGCTTCAACAGGAAAATTGATTCTTGTGAAGAAACCACTGCTAGTTATAATGATGTTTTTGCTGCAGTAAAGAAGTACAGGGTGTGTGTGACTGGAATGAGCAGTGCGAGCAAGGCCATCGACTGGCTGAATAAGACTGAGTAAACCTGCCACTGTGATCCTGTCTCCCTTGAGTCATCTTCTTGCTTACCTCTCCGCAGCCCTGCCGAGAGCCGGGCCCTGAGCTCATGTCTCGCCTGGCACACCTGGGGTACATCCACAGACACACAGCCTCCACTGCTGGTACAACATCCTCCTTGACCCCAATATGCTGCCCTCAAGAAGCTATCAGTGGACCCGGGGAAGCGAGGTTGCAGTGATAATGGTAAGCGTTCAGATGTCACACCTGCAGGTTTGCTGGGGGCGACTCGATGAGCCATGCAGTTCTGTTTTTTTTTTTCCATTTGTGTATCCCTCTGTCTTTCTCACTTTTTGCCCAGTTTTAGCTCACTGCCCTCCTTGCTTCTTCTTTCCTTCCCAGCTCCCTTCCCTCATTTGTTTCCTGCTTCACCGCTTTGTTTCTTTCTGCTCTGCTGGCCTTGACGCTTACTTACACCTTCCCAATGACTTACCAATGAGAGAGGTGGAATCTTGGGGGTTATTTTAGGAGGCACTTGACCTTCTTAATTTCCTGTTTTCTTTGGATGCAATTAGCGAGGAGAGGAATGAAGCAACAGCTAAGCATAACGAGAACACCATTCAACCAGCTGCCACTGCCAAAGCTAGATATCAGTGTTTATGTAATTGGAACAGTGCGCCTTTGTAATTGGCTTGCCTGCCTCAGAATATAACAGAGAAATGGGACGACTGACTAAAATACAAAGAGAAAGTAATGGGACTGTTCATAGTGATTATCTTTGTGTGGAATGCACAGTGCCACACAAAGAGATGCATTTAGATGCCGCTGCATGTATGTTTATGTGTACACAAACACAGCAGTGCTTTATTTGGGTGCTCACAGCATACAGGCATAATTGTTTGGACCATTTAGATATTAGTCACAGTGTACAAGCAGACATAAATGGGTCAAAGAGCAGTTGAAAGACATGTAGAAATAAACAACACCACCTGAAGTTCTTGCCCTGTGTTGTATGCCAGATGCCTCCGCTCACCTCCTGTGCTTCATCTCTGCTCTCCATAGATGAAAGGAGCTGCCGACTCCTTTGGCATGCATTAGCATTCAGACACCCACCTTCCACCTTATCTGCCATCAAAACAGCCACCTCTAACTTCCACAGAGAAACACTTTGACCACACATCAGTGACAAGCCTCCTTATCATTGGCCTAAACAAGCTTGGTGCATGTCAAAACTGTGGACAGCGGGAGACCAGGAGCTGCGAAAAAAGGAGTGGGGAATGTGCCTCTGCAGAGAGAGCCAGACAATCACACAGAGAAAGAGAGAGCAGTGAGTGTGTCTGACATTTCTAGCGCTGGTATTTTGCTCTAAGAGGAGACCTAGAGGGAATGGAATTGAAGAAGCTTCCATCCCTCCTCCCTCCACCCACACATCCCCTCTCTAAAATTTGTTAGGGGCATCTTTGCAATGGCTAGCCTGGACCACTAAAGCACGCAGGGGGGTGAGCACTTGTCATAGAGTGGCTCAGAAACATCGAGCAAGGAAGCGAGACAGAGAAATGGTGTAAGACTGAGCGGAGAGAGTGAGAGACGGAATAAGACAACGAGACAGCTCAAGTGATGGCAGAACAATTGTAAGGGTCTAAGGGCTTGTCATGATAAAGCACACATCTTGTGTCGCCGCAGGGGGCAGTACCAGGGCTGTAAAATTTGCATGCCTACTATTGGTAGACACTACACGGCGGAGGGGGAAAAGCCTGAGAAGTACTTTGGACGCCGTGTTACTACAACATGCCCAACAGTGGAACACGGTGCTTTCATGTGAGAGTAAGTGGTTCTGTCTCTCAAAATCCGCTGTGTGACCACTGCAGTTTCACAGTATTTTACTTCTTTCCTCGAGTGCTACAATTTTGAAACCCTGTTGAGATGTTGCACAAAGAGAAAATGTGCCTAATACAAATTTGCACCCACTGCTTATTTCATGCATCTGATTTAAACTGAGATGTTCTGTGCTAGTATTACACTGTCATTAACTGTCAAATTGATTGACGATTGTTTGAGATATCTGTAAGGTAGTATTGTAGCACATAATATGTACGTCATGAACTTGAGGGAGCCCTGAGAGAAAGATTAAAAAAGAGTGGCTCATAGAGGAGAAGCTGAGATATCCTGACTCTTCATCTCCTGCATGGGAAACACCAGAACCTAAGCTCAACTCAGAAGCATCTTTTTGTTTAAAATGGTTAAAGGCCACATCTTTCAAATGTCACACCCCCACTTTGTAACACAGAATTTATGTTATTAATTTGTAATTTGCCCCGACAACCCTGGTAATATTCTCTCAGACTTGATAAATCTCCCTCCAGAGCCACAAAAAAACAGTATACAACAATTTTTACATGCTGAGTTGTGCAAACTGTGATGAGTAAACCAATTTTGATGTGTACAATCAGCAGAATTCCCCCGTAAGAAACCAGACAGGTTGTCCACCAGAGAAACTGAAGCCAATTTCAGCCATGGTCCCTTTGTTTCAATGCAGCAGGAATCTTTGTGTGTGGCCCATCCATTAATAACTATGCTGCTGTATCTGCATCTACAGTACAGTAAGCTGATTAAAGAGAAGATGCTCAGACAACACTTTTGTGCCTCCCGAAGACCATTCATCACAGCTGGACAACAAATATTGGGAGGACACCAGCACTGGGTTGCTTGTGTTATATGACCACAGTCCTCTAAGGTTTCATCTTACAGTCTAAACTGACTTGATGTGTAACCGCCTTGGAAGCCAGAGTCATGAAGACACATCAGTGTTCCTATGACACATCAACTGACAACAAGCTAACTAACTGTTTCTGCAAATCACAGACACACACATTTGTACAGTTCATGCGTATGATATCAACACTTATGAAGTGACATGGTTTAGATCACATGTACTGTATATGAGCTTCTCTTCAGGTGGAGAAGGAGATGACATGACACCTAGGTATGCCAGCCATGTTTTTACCAACAAAAACAGCTACTTTTTTTAGCAAGAACTGGGGACATTTCCAGCCATGTTTATCTGGACAAAGCAGGTATTTTTTTAACAAGAGTGTGGGACACATCCAGTCACATTTATAGCAACAAAAGTGGGTACTTTTTAACAAGAGTTTGGGATGTTTCCAGTTTTTTTTGTAGTGACCAAAGTGGGCAGACTGTTGAAAGCCAAAACATGATGTTTTCCTAACCCTAACAAAGTGGTTTTGTGCCTAAAGATAACCACACATTAACGATAGTGTTGTCAGAACATAAAATTCACGTTAATGTTTCACTGTACCTGCCAAATATGACATGTTATTTAACACTCCCATGAATTTCAGAAACGTACAGAGCCAACATGCATTTTTGCGACTGGGTTGAAATATGAAGCACGTAATGAAGATCCCATTAATGCAGCATTTATGCTGATGCCCCATTACTTGTTTTTGTTTAAGTTGACGCTCAGCTGTCTGACTCTATCATCTCATCAAACTGCTGACAGTGATCAATGGGCACAGCATGAACTTGCCCTGGCTTATAAACCATTGCCTCTAAAGTTACCACCCTCTCCTCACTTCATTTCTACCCTCCCTCCCGCTCTGCCTATATACAGTATGTGTTGTATCAGCAGAGTAAATATGCCGGCAGTGATTGAGAGTTTAAAGGTCACCCGCAGTCCTTGCAGAGATGAGGTGGGGTTGGAGTTGGAGGGCTAAATGTCATTCACAGTCTGGGCAGTGTAGCCAGTGCACGGCCAGAGGCGAGGTCACAAGGTCTGATGAAAACAAATCCATCACTTTGCTGCTCCAGTAACAGGCCAGAGAGCTGATGGGCTATCGGGGTACAGAAGAGCTTTAGGTTACGGAGGCAGAGGGCGGGAAGGCCAGGGATCAAAGGAGGTTGTGTGTGTGTTTGTGTGGTGGTGGAATAATGCTAAGCAAGGCTAAGCTGGCCAGAGAAGGCAGCAGGCTGGGGATGTTTAAAGTCAGGGATGAAGAGGGATGGTGATTATCACAGTCAGGCCACACTCTTCTGCCTGTGATCTGAGTTGTCTATGATCCACAGTCTGGCATAACAGGAAAAACACTACCAAAACACACCATAACACTATACAAACACACAGTGTTGCATAGTTGAGCAGAAAAATAGATTTAGGTATCAAGAGATAAAAGAGTATGCTGCAGATTCACACAAACACAGCTTTTACACATTAATGCCCAATGTCTCCGCTTAGGGATGCATTGTAAAGGTATGGTCTGTCTCATGAGTGGTTTACAACACACTGTCAGCGCTGCCAAGAGGTTTGGCGACATTGCAATTGCTATAGACAAACAATGGCTCAAACCAATGTAAAGCGGTTCTTGCAATGATTATTGGTAAAACAGGACTGTTTAGATGTTCTTCGACATGACACCAAAATCTTGGGGCCCTGACACAATGAGCCAACGGTCAGTCTGTGCTGAATGTCAGGGCCACCAGCGAGCGTCAACTGTCCTAGTTTTTGCAGTGTGTCTGGCACCGCTGGCATTAGTCGGCCCTTGTCAGCTTTTTTTTTTTTTTGTCAGTTCAGTATGTTGAAATGGTGGTGGAGACGGTGGAGACAGCAGAGCCCGTGGGTGGGAGAAGTTACTCTGATTGGCAGTTCAACTCAGTGCACTAGAAGAGAAACATAAGTGAGGAAAGCAAACAAACCACTAGGGTATTAAGGGCATGAGATCAAAACAAACTTGTTATATGAAGTAAGATAATGTTTTTTAGCCATCAAGATCTTCAGAAACAGAAACAGCCTCTTCCACGTACCTACGTGGAAAGCATAAGGCGGAGGGAGAACACCTCTCCGCCCTTCCACACACCTGTGTGGAAAGCCCTAAGGCAGAGAGACCAAACCTCTCTGCCCTTCCATGCGCCTACATGGAAAGCCTAAGGCAAGGAGAGCAGCTGCAAAGACCCCCAGGAACAGAACAGATCAGCATCAGTGACAAACAGAAATGACACTGATAAGTCAGACACAGCATGAAAAGGAGGAGCTGGGGTGGAGGCGGGTTGCAAAGCGGCTTGCAGAGGAAGCAGCAACAGTAGGCAGGCCAGAGCAGTTTAAGTAGGGCGACCTGAATGACATTCGCCAATTGGTTGCATGGAAAGGAATCGTGTGATCTATCAGCTGACTCCCTCCATCAATCAGCTGCTCCATCAGTTGACTGGGCTGTTTGAGATCAGCTGATGTAGCTGGGATGTGAGCTGAGCTTGACATTGTGTCCTGCCTGAACTAACGCTATGCTAAATTTGTTCTTTCAGCATGTTATTATGCTAACTGGCTACCTAGCATTTTGAATCCATCCTATCGGTCATCCAGTTTCCTTTTTTAAATGACAAATACAGACTACAGCTGCCTGCTGCTATGATGAGTTATTTCTTTTCATGCAGGTGCAGTACATATATGCTAGTTGGCTGTTGGTTGAAGTCTCTGCAGTGTGTTCAACTTTTTGGTTGAGACACAGGCAGAATGCAGCAACACAACAATTAGCCTTCATCGCCACTAGTTCTTTGATGTCAGTTTGGTGTGTCTGGGCCTTTACAGATGTCCACAGGCTGCATCTCCACAGCTTGTTCACTGTAGAACACCTTGGGCTCTGACCTTGCTCGAGGGCGACTGGCAAAAAGAGAACCTCCCAATAGTAATCATCAAGGTATCACATTATCATTATTAAAGGAATATGGCTCATTCAATTTCTATCTCTGTGGCCACTCTACCACCTCCCTCGCTACTCTCTGCATATTGCTAGATGAAGCAGAAGTGCTTTACAAATCATAATTATGAAATGTGCTTCAGTGACAAATGAAGGAGAGGAGTGTTGTACAGTGAGGCACATAAAGGAATATAATACAGATGGAGCATTGGGTGCTATCAGACAGACATATTAAAACACTGATTATGCTTCTTACTTCACCTTTTGCATAATGTGGTTTTGTACCAGTGCAGTTTGAGTATTGCATAAAAGGTGGCAAGACAGAGGTCTACATTTTTTTAAACAACAATGCGTGTTATACAGTTAAAAACAGAAAACAACCTGCATGATCTTGGATGCTGGCCAAGACTTTCCCTTTAAAACACAATAGCGCCCAACACCAAACGGTTAATCACTCTTGGGTGGAAAACTGTTTCATTCTGACATCTGATTGGTCAAGAGTGCTGACTCCATCAAGTCCCAAGAAGTTTAGCTAGACAGTGTAATTGCTAATCTTTCAAGCTTGAGACACACCTAACAAGGCATGCCGGGCCCCACGCCTTGAGTACACGCCATTCTCTATGGCTCTCCGGCTATAGTGAAAGTGATAGGCTGTCCCCTGAGACCAGAATAATGTACATCTTGCTGCAGCTTCTAATGGGCTAATGGGGTGAGTGGAAATGAATGGAGAACAGCCTCCACTCTGACTGGTGCGGATAAAGAAAAACCCAGAGAGACTGAAGTAGCGGTGATGGTGGTGAGGGAGAGAAAAAAAAAAGATGAAAGTGAGGGGGAGAAAACTGGAGGAGGAAAGAAATGGAGTGAGGGGAGGAAGACAATGTGAGCGAGATGCAGTGACAAGGGTAAGAAATTGAAAGATTCGGAAGGGGAAAAAAAGAAGTGAGATGTGCAGCAGTATTAGAGACAGACTAGTAGTAGTAAGAGAGTGAGAGGGATAAGGAAAGAAAGGGAGAGAGATAGAGAGGCGAATGGTAATTATAAAGATAGAAGGCGGGTGAGGGAGACAGAGAAAAAAGAGACGGTGAAAGGAACTGAGATAGGGTGTGTGTGTGTGTGTGGGGGGGGGGGGGGGGGGGGGACTGTGAAAGCGCTAAGAGGTTGAGCGGAAAAGCCATTTAGAGCTCTAATCAGATTGCTATTGAATGTGCAGGAATTAGACTTTGGCCCCGAAGCCGTCTTGGCTACGACCAGACACACTCAGCATCCAACACCCAAGTACAGTTGGATCTGTGTCAGCCAGACAACACGGAGGCTAAGAGCATCCCAGAAACCAGTCCTGTGTGTGTATTTGTGTGTGTGCAAGTATGCAAATTTATGGGAACACATGCGGGTGAATCAGGTGAATCAGTGCCGTTTCTATGTGTGTGTGTGCATGCCTGTGAGCCTCTGTGTTTTTGTATTTGTGTGTGCCGTGAGAACACTGTCGTGGAGATTAGCGGATTATATAAATTAGTTTTGCGCATTTGTAATGCTTGTGTTTGAAAAGAGATAAGATGCTAGCTGTGGAGTGCATTGTTCTTAAATATGCAGCAAACAGCTAGAGTAACATGGAATTCAATTTAGTCATTGCTGTGTTATTAATATTACAAAAGGGAATCCTGTAGTGTGTATTTTTTTGTAAAAGACTCAATGAAAGCAGTGATTGAAAAGCAGACATCACTTCACATCACATGTGCATTTTGTGGTTATTTTTAATAATGTTGCTAATGCTTCCTGTACGCAGTTGATACAGGAAGTAAATTCTTTTCCTACAGTACACTATTTTTTTTCCTGTGCCATACCAGTAGCTAGCAGTGTTATTATGTTTGCTGTGTCCTGTACCGGCTCTGTGTTTTCCCCGGCCGCACAACTCCTAGGCTGACGGTCCTCCCATCATGTCCTATCTGTCTGAACCCCAGCCCAGGACGGGCTGCTCAGCAATGGGAATTATTTTCGACACAATTCACTGTCAGGGCAAATTGGTGCAGTGGGCTGAACTTGAGCATCATGGGTGATGGAGAAGGAGAGGGGATAATGAGGAGACAGACGCAGTGGGAAAGGCGGGCAAAGGAGGATAGACAGAGAGAATGATGGGGTTATGGAGAGCTGTAAAAGGGGTGGCACGACGAGGCGTAGATAAGGACAGAAAACAAACAGACGTGAGGAGAAAAATTGGCAAAAGATAGGAGTGGCGGCAGAGAGGTGGAAAGGGAGACGGATAGATGAGAATCAAAAAGAGAAGCGGGAGGAGGGAAAACAAATGACAAACAACCACAAGTGAGTAAGCAGCTTTGTTGATTCTTGTTAGCAGAATCAACTTGTTAGTTCTAAATCACTGAACCCAGTTGGAGATGTTGACTCTCCGCTATACTCTACTTTATTTCCACACTATTACTGATGAAAATTGACTGACTGGAATCTTGCTACATGTTGTGTAAATGTGCGTGTGTTTGTGTGTAACAGTGGAGGAGTGGATGGTGTGGAAATGAAGAGGCGGTGTGCCGCTCCTCTGCATGTGAGTGAATGTGGGAACAGAAATACATCCAACTGATGAGATCTGCAGTACGTTCTCTCTCTTCCTCTCTTTCTCCGCGCTCTCTCCTTCTCTCTTCTTCTATCTATGTGTAACCTGACTACTTTGATGTGCGTGAGACTCAGAGGAGCAAAAAGAAGGGAAAAAAAAACTTCAGCTCCTTCCAAAGGCCCCAAACAGGGGAAGAGACGTTTGAAGAGAGAAGGCAAACTTGCCTAATGGTGTGTGGGTGAGTGAAAAGACAGATCTTGGCTATAAAAGTGAAATGATTTCTATTCTGTAATATAAATGCAGAAATCCATGATATAATTGTATTGCTCGTCTGAAACATATTTTAATATATGCTTGAATATTTAAACGTAGCAGTAAATGCTTCATTATATGTGTGTATGTATGATCATACACCTCCCCACATTCTAACACACCAAGACACAGAGAGAAAGACTAGGTTTAAATGTTTAGACACTTTGAAGAGAGACAACATGTGAATGTTTCAGCACCACAGCGAGAGACAGTTTGAATATTTCAGCACCACGGAGGAAGACAGAGAGAGAGAGATAAAGGAGCTGTGCCCCAATTCCAAACTACAAAGTAATTTCAAATAGAGTTTAGAGTATGTAGTGCCTTCACATCAAGCGGCAACCTCCGGGGCTGAAAAATGAAGCCAGTGCCAAAGTGCCAAAAACTGCAGTTCCTTGAATGGCCAATTGAGGCGGGCTTCACAAGCAAGTCAGTCAACTCATGTTAAACTGTCCAAGCTTACAGCACAGATTTGTTTTCTAAGGCCAATTTCCTGCACATGATAACTGTACGGGTGAAAAAACGTTTATTATACAGGCTTGAAGTTGACTAACAGACTGTCTGCGAGGTGTCACCACAGTCTGTGAGTTGGAACCATCCCTCACTCCTTCAAATCTCCACTCTCTCGTACAACTATGATCACTTCTGGCTCCAAAAAAACAAGATGGGGATAGCCGAAATCCCAAACTCGTAGCCTCAAAAAACGGGAGTCCACACACTAATGGGTGACTTCACAGTAGCTGCATCTATTATTTCATACACTCTATGACTGACACTGGTAAAAAATGATGATGTGATGTCAATTATGTCATCCACGACATAATGAAGGTTGCGATATTGTAACCCTAGTTCTATTAGCACAGACAGAGCCCTCTACTGGACTCTTCGGTTAATACTTCTCTCATCACAAGCATGCATCTGCACACTGAGGAAAGCATAAATGTAGCTGGCCAATCAGGACTTGCCTACCCAAATACATGCAGACCCCACAGTATATAGGAAGACGGATTCCCACCGACACACATCCTACACCCTCTTCAGCGAGCGGCATTGGAGTTATAGGGCCCCTGTGTTAATAGAACTAGGGTTACAATATTGAAACCTTCATTCTGTCTCACACAGGCTGCGCCCTCTACTGGACTGTTTGGGTACAGTCGATGGAGAACGATGAATAAACGCCCTGTTGCGACATAACATTGACCCAGCCACGCTGACCCTGAGTCGCTGTAGATTGCCTTCTTTATAACCTAGGCCATCGCAGCAGAGAAGTAGGGGCCCCAGCCAACTCAGGTGGTGAGCAACCAAACTGATTGGAGCTGTGGCCTTGCCTTGCAGAGGTGGAAAGACAAGCACCCTGCACACCACATTTCCCGGGTCAGGAAGCAGCACAGAACCATGTTGGTGTATCATGCCTAGAGGCGAGACTTAGGTGTGACACCACTGACATACACCCAACCCTTTTCACCAGTCCTGTGTTCCAGCAAATATAGACCCCAAAGAGGAGCCCAATGAGTCCAAGAGATAGAACCCTATAAACAGACAGGGTGTAGACCACAATGCTGCCGTACAAATGTAGTCAAGACTCACCTGGCTGAATAAGGTGGCCAACTCTGCTGCACCACATGAGGAGTTCATATGAGCCATAATGAAAGGGTCCCTGTACACCTCTCTCACAAAGTACTCACAAAGCCATCTCTGAAAGTATATTTTGGAGGGGATTTGGTATGAGAGAGGCCCTACGGCAGTCAAAATAAAGCAGCAAGCAACAGAGGTGCACTGATTGGGCGGTTAGTTCACACACTCCCTTAGCTGATGCCATTGCAAGCAACACAGCTGTCTTGAATGACAGGCCTCAAGCACCAGTGACAGGTCCCATTGAAGGGAGGAGGTGCACATCACCGGGTGTTGTCTCCTGACCTCCTCTAAGGATCGCTTCAGGTGAGGGTGGGCTAAGACCAGGCTGAGGCAAGAGATGGCTGCTGCGTACACTTTGATAGTGGCATGTGACAGCCCTCTATCCATCAAACACTGCAAAAAGGAAAACATAAAGCCAGCTGCACACGTCTGGGGATCTAGCCTCTTTTTCCTTGCACCAGCGTTGGAACCCCAACCACTTCTGCACAACCTGCACAGACAATACAGTCCCCCTCAGCCTGTCCCTCTCAGAGGTCAAACCTGAAGAGGATGACCCAGAGTGGGCAACACGCTTATCGAACCAGAGCGCCAGGGAGAAACATAGCGGGCAGTTGGTGTTGTTGACTGGCGAAGAGATCCACATCTGTATTCCTGAACCAAGTCCAAATCTGCCTCACCACCTCAGTGTGAAGCCTCCACTTGTCTGGTAGGGGAACACCCATTGATATGAGGTCGTTGCCCCTGTTTTCCAGTCCGGAAATGTGAAGAGCCTTCAGAGACAACAAGTGCTCTAGGGCCCAAAATCACAGGCTCTCCACCATCCTCAACAAGACAGCAGACCAAACTCTGCATCTCCACTTGCTGATGTAGGCCACTGTGTTGCCGTTTTCAGTCCTCACCAACACATGATTTCCCTGTGCTGGGGGTTTGAAGTGTTGGAGGACCAGAAACACTGCCTGTAGTTCGAGGATGTTAATCTATCAGACCTCTGTCGGAGGCCACACACCACCTACTGCTCACCCCAGGCACGTCCCTCTCCACCCCATCAGGGACGCAACTGTGAACGCCATAATGCTAAAGGTCACTTGCGGTGTGTGGAACAGAGCCAGCTCCTTGGACTTGGCCATGACAATGAGGTCCTTGAGATAAAACAAGACCCTCATGCCACAGTCATGCAGCAGCTAAGGCGCCAACGGCAGTCTGCTGTACTCATAGGCTATCCCCTGGAGGGTGAAATGCAAAAATTCCCTGTGTTTTGGAGCCACCTCAACATGAAATTATGTGTCCTTTAAGTCAATCCCCAGCTGGACTAGTTCCAGCAACAGATTGATGGTTAGCATATGGAACATCTTGCAGGCAACACATTGGTTTAGGATGCTGGGATCCAAAATGGGTCTAAACTCTCCCATCTTCTTCATCAGAATCAGAAAGTACATGCAGTGATACCCTTTCTGTCTGCCATTCGTGGGAATGACAGACACAGACAACAGGTCCTGGATCTCTGCTGAGAGCTAATCTATCTCCTCCTGAGTAGACAGAACGCAACAGAACTGGAGAGAACAGCCCTTGTCCAACCATTTTGTTTATGTGCAGTTGCAACGCCACTTCCTATAATTTGTTTCAATAAATACATTTTTCACATTAACAACATGAACATCAACACCAACACATTACAACATTGACGCTGTTCACTTTGGCATGGTGGGGGGAATGATGGAATGCCTACAAAAAAGGCAGCAAGAGGGCTGTAAACCTGTGTACTGTCATCACTCCTTCAACTCCTCTCCTTTCTGTGGATGAGTGAGTGAGCCATCTCTCAAAGCACCACATTGAAGCATCCGAAGCAAATCTACTACTGCTTGTATCTAAACTAGCACCAGGCAGGCCTTGCAGGCTGGAGGCTGCTGAACACCACTCTGCCTAGTCTGCGCCAAGGCCCCGATGAGGTTCTTGAAGTGGCGACTCTATCCATGGAGGAACCTGCTCAGTGTGCTACTTGCCGTCACTGAAGAGAAAAGCAAAAGGATGTCTGATGGCAGGAATACCTATATATTGCAGGGTCCACATGTATTCAGGTAGGCACGTCCTCATTGGCTGGCTACGTTTATGTTTTACCCAGTGTGCCAGTGCATTCTCATGATTAGATGAGTATTACCCAAAGAGTCCAGTAGAGGGCAGAGCCTGTGTGAGATAGAACCCACCACCCAGCAGATTCCAAAGTGTCCAATTATAAAGTCTGATAAAACCGCAACTAATTTCACAAAAGGTGGAAACATTTTTAATTACTAATAATTTCTGGAAGGAGTTAATTTGTTGAGAGTGTTTCCAGCACGCTAGAAAATTGTCTTGAAGGAAACTAAATGATGGAAAAGTAATTATGCAGTACGATAGTATTTGGGCTGTGACACATATAAAAAAGCCTATTATCCTGATGCACTGACAGCACTTTACTTCATAGTCATTGTCTCATTTCAAATCAAATGGTCTGGAGTACAAAGCCAGTATGACAAAAAATGTGTCACTATCCTTTCAGGAAATTCACTGACTTAGAAAAAACAGCACTAGACACATTCATACTCCCAGAAGCGTGTTTTTATTATTAACAATGTCCATATCTGCATGTAAAGTCTAGCAAAACAATAGGTGCTTTTCATTCATCTAATGAAGCAATGAAGCATTGTGGTCTTTATGGGAACTACTGCCTCATTGTTTTCTACTATGACTCAGAAATAAACAAACAAGGAAGAGATCGCTCACTCTGAATGCATCTTTTCCACTTGACTGGTTGTTTTTTTGTTCATTGTTTTTTTCTCAGTGATATAGTGCAGTCTTCAGATCTGTCTCGCTGACGTGTACATGAGCCAGTGGTAGCTTAAAGATTCATATTATGCCAGGTTGCATATGTCTAAGTTCATTATGCCTTCTTCCTGCACAGGGAACAAGTTAAGGTGCTTGTCCCTCTGGGGGGTGAATGCATTCGTCTGCGGATTGGGTCAGATTCGTATTTTCTCTGTCATCATCCAGCCTTGCTGGACATCAGCTTAGAGGCAGCATCCCAAAGAGCACTGAACTGTCACTGAAAAATGCTCTGCATAATCTGCATCCTTGTCAATCAAAGTGGGACTCTGGGTCCTTGAAACTCGCTCTGGTAACTCATGGCAACTCATCACACCTTTATCTGATAGCATTAATTACAATTTTTTGTTTTATTTTAATGTTGCTTTATTGTTTTATGTCATTAACACTTCTAATGACCACTCCAATAATGTTTCTTGTAAGATTCCCAGTACTTCTTTGGCCGCTGATTAAAACAGAGACTGTTGGGCAATTAAGTGCTTCAATCCTGCTGCATCACTGTCATACCAATAATGATGTTAAAGCACTCCCTCTCATGTAATATTGCAATTATACAATAGTTACCAACAAAATAAGAGATGAAATCAAAATGAACTCATATTAGGGGGCAAACATTTTTTGCTAGTTTTGTCCTTGTCTCCATGGATATACATAGGGTCTGACTAATCACTGAAAACAATCAGTCATGTCGGTGGACTCCAGTGTAATGAAACCTAGTTCAGTCAGGAATACATTAGTCAAAAAAAAAACTTAATTTCTATTTGCAGTATTAGATTTGGCAGTATGGCCCTCCCACGGGCTTACGTGGAAAGCCTTAAGGTAGAGAAAGCACACCTCCCTGCCCTTCCATGCGCCTACATGGAAAGCCTAAGGCAAGGAGAGCAGCAGCAAAGACCCTGCAGGAACAGAACAGAGCAGCATCAATGACAAACAGAAATGACACTGATAAGTCAGACACTGCATGAAAAGGAGGAGCTGGGGTGGAGGCAGGTTGCAATGCAGCTTGCAGAGGAAGCAGCAACAGTAGGCAGGCCAGAGCAGTTTAAATAGGGCGACCTGAATGTGATTCGCCAATTGGTTGCATAGAAAGGAATCATGTGATCTATCAGCTGACTCCATTCCTTCAATCAGCTGCTCCATCAGTTGATTGGGCTGTCTGAGATCAGCTGATGTAGCTGGGATTTGAGCTGAGCTTGACATTGTGTGCTGCCTGAACTAACGCTATGCTTAATTTTACTACTCCAGTAAGTAGGCCGACCCTGGCAACATAGATGATTTCTAGTCCCTGTTGAGTCCGCCAGCCAACTTGAGCTAACATTAATACTTTGTAAAGACCATGCGTCTATTCATCCATCCATCCATCCATTTTTAAATGCTTATCCGGGGCTGGGTTGCAGGGGCAGCAGACCCCAGACATCCCTCTCCCCAGCAACACTTTCCAGCTCCTCCTGGGGGACCCCAAGTTGTTCCCAGACCAGATGAGATATGTAATCCCTGCAGCTTGTTCTGGGTCTGCCCCGGGGCCTCCTACCAGTAGGACGCAAAGGAGCAGCGGCTCTACTCCGAGCTCCCTCCAGATGTCCAACTCCTTACCCTATCTCTAAGGCTGAGCCCAGCAACCCCGTGGAGGAAACTGGACCCCTTCTTCCCCCCAGCTGCGCCTCAAGATTGAGAAATACCATGCATATAAACACAAAACTGCCTTGCTAGCTCAATTTTGTTGTAACTTAGGCATCCTTAATTTTTCCATAAACAGATATAGCTAAAACGTCCACAAACTATTGCGATGTCATTGACTTACCGGCACAGCTGATGTAGTCCAAACATTTCTTTAATACTTAACTCCAATCTGTTAACAGGTCAAGAGGTCAAATTTATTGAATAAAGATAAATGTAGTCTTTTCCAAAATTCACAACATGCTTTTATCTTACAAAATATTCTGCTTCAAACAGTATTTGTTGGCATTTAGCCTTAAAAACAACATTTTCACTGTGGTCTAAAACTGTTTGCTCTCTGGCTTGCTGCACTCAAGGGAGATGCACAGTGATATTAACGGGGCGGTCTAGCAGCAATCAAACAGCACCATTAATGATATTCATTAAAGAAAGTTGATTTGAAACAATCAGATTTAATTTTGCAGCCTGCTGTCATGCTGATTTGATCATGTTCTTAATGTCTAGTTGACCAATGAGATTGCCTGGTTGGATATACTTGTTGTATAACACAGCAAGAAAGGCAGGGCATCAGTCCTACTGTCTAATTAGCAAATGTGATTTCACTCACCACCACGTCTCTTGACTTGAACAAATTCTCACAAAGCACAGCAAGGAAGGGAGATATAAGCTCATTCATCTGCGTTCTAATATAGCAAACATTGAATTTCAAAAGTTTCCTTCTGTGCATTAAGAGCAAAGCAAACAAACTCCAAGACATGCTATATATCAAATTAAGCCTCAAAGCCTCAAACAGTCTTTCAAGTCCAAGTCTTTGAAGTTTCATAATTCTGAGTTTTATAAATAGGAGTCGAAACAAAAAAGCTTTACTGGTGTCTGAGTGAAAGTGGAGCTGGCTGTTCTTGGATTGCAGGACAGAATGGTAGCTGTGTGGGGTTAACATGTCAGTGAACAGCAACGGACACAGTGACTCGCACCTATTTCTTTTTTTCCCCAGTGGGTCATTGTTGCATTTAAACTTTTCCTTGCTCACAATAATACCAACCCAGTTGGTATTAATAGGTTGTTTTACCTGGCGGTGTAGCCTAAAGGTTAGATGGGTGATTATACTCAAGGTGCCCTTGAGCATGGCATATAGCCTCCAATTGCTCCGGTGATGCTGCTCAGTAACGAGTTGTTGTTCTGGAAAACTCCCTGAGGTGGTGATATGAATATAAAGTGTGTTGCTGTAAAGAGCATGCTTGAGGAAGAAAATTAAGATTAATTTCCTGGATAAATGAAGGTTGCTGATTATAAAGGGACAACAGCTTCGCTCCCTCTTCACTGTTTTCGAGAGAAGATTCACCATCCAGTCACAAAGGCTATCAGTGGCATTCAGTTTAAAAGAAATGTCTCTGTCTTTGTGTGTGTCTCTCTCCTTCTCCTTGAGAGCAGTGTCTAATTAATTAATAGCATGCGACTGTAAAATTGCTTCCACCCAGAGTTCTCTATTGTGTGTAATGCCAAGTCTCTGTAGCAATTATATTTTCTGTGGTATTGTCGGGGAAATGATTGAGCATTAGCTACATCGCTATTACATTAACAACTTTCTTTTATGCATTTTAATTCTTGCTTAAACTCATCTTCAGAGCTTTAATATTGTGCGTTATGTTAAATGCTTAGCTGTGTGTGAGAACGTACAATTAAACCTTCATAAATTGATTTTTGGCCAACATGACATTGACTTATGATCACCTTATGAAGTTGATTTACTGAACATGCCGGAGTGGCATTACCATCCATTTGGAGTGGTGATTTTGTCAACGAAAGTAAGTCCAATATGAATCCTTCATTGAGCTCTGCATTGGTCTCCATTCACTCCTGAGGGGAGTATATATTCACCAGCAAGTCGCTAACTTTGTTTCTCTGCTGCTGGTGCTGAGCGGGTAGTTTACAGAGGGTAAATCAGAGCATTTTTGCTGAAAACAGCTGCCTGCCTCTGATAGAGAGTTTTGATTCACTCCCATGGCTCTCATCACAACTCTCTATCAGAGGCAGAGGCAGGGCTGTAAAACAAAATCAGTGAGCTGACAGACACTTGAAAGCTTTGCATAGCTGAGGGGAACTGCAGAGTCAGATGATATTTGTTTTTGGGTTCTTCACTATGAGCAACACCTTCAGGAAATGACAGTAACTTGACCCACTGTTTACAGTATAGAAATTGAATACTAAAATGTCTAAAAAGTGTTTTGTTGGATCATTCACTTCAAAACTGGTCTTGTTTCACGTCACCACGTAGTGATCTTAATGATGCTGGTATTGCATATATGCTTTCACAATATATTTACACAATGAGATTGTTGGTAGATATAATGACCAAGTGGCTAAAGGCAAATAGCGGTAATAGAATAGTCAGAAAAGTCTAGTGAGTTCAGAAAATTACCTCACTTTACTGTAAAAGATTTTTTGGAAATTTATATCAGCCTTTTCCCAGGCAGGAGTCTTAAAATGTCATCTTGTTATATCATTGGGTGGTGGAATAGGAGTCATGGCTCAAAACTTTCAACATATACCAGCCGCAACAAAGCAAAGACAACTAGGGTTAAATGCAATAAGACGAAAGGAGTGGACGGAGGCAATCATCAAAAATGCTTGCATGTGCAGCGCTCACTTCATATCAGGTTAGGGAAATTTACTGTTGTAGGGATGAATAATGTTGTGTATTAAATGTTATTATGTCCACCTCATCAGAAATTCAAGAGATATTAAGACCTGACATGGTGCTTTCGCGAATTCAGTCTAACGCCCTACACTAAATTGAGAGCGCTGTTCATTGAAGAAATGGCGCTTTATCCTTATACATAAATTAACGAGCGGTTAAGTTAATCGCACATTCACTCCACTTGGTGCTAGGGATGCACCGAAATGAAAATTTGTGGCCAAAGCCGAATATTATTAAACGCTTGGCTGAATACCGAGTACCGAATACCAAATATCACTGTTTAGTTTTTCATTAGTTTTTGCAGATAAACCCCCTCCAGATTAGTGTTGTCACGGTACCAAAATTGGATCCCACTGTGCGATACCAATAAAAATATCATGGTTCTGAGTAGTATCACGATACCACAGTGAAAATGAGGCAGATGTGCCTTTTGTCATTTATAAAAAGATAAATCACTTTTCTAGAATACATCAATGATATTTCAATGAAATAAATTACTTATTGACTTATTCATTCTTCAAAAACAGCATCAATAAGTGATGAACATAGGGGGGATCAAAATAAAATAAACAAATGAAATAAGAATCAACCAGCCACCCTCCTCCCCTGACAAGTTCCTTCATAAGTAAAGAACAGTCCCTAAAGTGCGGTGAGGTTTGTGGGCCGTTACTGACACAAAGAGAGAAATGTGAACGGTTCATTTCTCCTCTGACACATCACATACCTGTGTTCGGCTGGCTCGGCTGTTCAGGTACTTCTGGGCAGTCATGACGCCAAGAAGAGGATATTATTGGAGCCGACTTCTCCGTCGCAGTAAGCCCATGGCCGCCATATTTGACAGGAATACATTACTGTCTGTGTCTGTGACCCCCGTTCAACCCACAACTGATGGGATTCGCCCTTTTGTTTCTGCTGCTGGTTGAAATCTGTAGGCTGCTCGCACAGCGTGCTGAATGATTTAAGCCTATTTTGCTCGCTCAAAACTATTTTTAGTCGCAAGTGCGAGTGTGGTGACGGATGGATCGCCACACTGCCAACATTTTATTCCGCCCATCACGGCACGCCGTTTGATTGCGTTATCAAAACACGCCGCTATTATTCAGCCTTGCTTTTAACTTATTCCACTGAATACCGAATGTGTGTATTTTTTGCAATATTCGGCCGAATATATTAGGTTACCGAATATTCGGTGCATCCCTGCTTGGTGCTCTGCTGCTCCGTCTCCTTAGACAGAGTTCGAAGAGAGCACTCTGCCACTTCAAGAGTGAGGTGCTCTGGATAACCAAACGGTGCATTCTGACAGCATTACGGATTTATGAACGGTGCCAGAGTGCACTCAGACACTAAATCAAGCAAAAAGAACTCGCTAACTAGCACTGGCTAATGGCTGTGAAGGATTGTTTTGCCTCTAGCTAAGCCCCGCCTGCTGAAAGCGTCATACTGTTTACCAACAGTAAAAGGGTCTTGTTTTGTGATGAGGTGGTGATAGCCATTTTCCTTTTGAGTGCTTAAAATGGACCAGTGCCAGACTGATTTTTAATACATGTATTAACCTTGGTTAAGGCAACAGGCTTGAGAGCCTCAGGGGGCCACTGTCTAGGATCTTTTCTGACAAATGCATGACAATCTGGTATCATTCGCCATGATTTGGCAAAAGCCACATAAAGGAACGGAAAAAGGAGAAAATCAGAGAGGAGTGTAACGTCCATCCCTCAGTTATTTATGTATATTCACTAAGCTGTAATAAACATCATGCAACAAAGTCACAGTAAAATGGAGAAGACATGAACCCTACATATTCCACACCGGACCAAATGCACCTTTGACAGAGCTTGAGCTGCTGTGAGACATATTCACTTTGTTCCTTAAATCAGTGGGACAGGGTGACAGCACGGTTAGACTGCCCTTTAAGAGAAGGCCTCATGTTCTGTCTAACTAGCCTTCATCAAGTGTCATTAAGTGAAAGACACTCTCTTAAGAGAGCACTCTGGACAAGATGGTCAGGTAATTGCACAAAATGTCCTCATCGTGTCTGTTCGTGGCACTATAGACTTCAACTGTGGGCTAACATTCATCAAATGTGGTCATGTGGATGTCGGGCAGACACTCGGTGCTTATCCAGTCATGTACTTACATGCAAATTGGTTTGTCTGTTAGTGGCGGTGGCTTGTGTAAGCGTGTGCTTTTATGCAAATCAAGTTCACATGAAATTCATAAGTTGAACCAACCTTTTAGTTCAATAGACATCACACAATCACTAAATGCAAAGGTGAGGACACATAGAGTAATTACAGCTTGTATTTTTCTTGATGGCACAGACTGACTGAGGCAGTAGGGAAACAGCGTACAGAACATTAGGTTCACTGTGGGGGAAAAAACAGTAGCGACTCTTTAATTCATGAGACAGGCAGTGAAGTTTAATGGCCTCCTTAATCAGTTGCAAATACCATGTGAAGAAATATGTCCAGAAAATGGGAATATATGAGAGCGGTCAGAGTGCATAATGCCTCTCCTATTTTAACTTAACAATTTACTGATTACAGCTGTATATTTTAGGATGAAGTATTGCACCATTTTTACAGGACTATCAAATCAAATCCACTCTCGATCCAATATGTGCCTCTTTCCCTGAATCTCTCTTTCCTTACAAAGCACCTTGCAATCGATTATACAAAACCACAGGTCAGAACGGTTCACTGAATTAATGAGAGCAGAGCAGGCTTTGCTATTGAAATAAATAATGAAGGACCTGACACTATTAGGGATGGCAGTTATATAATGTTTGCGGATGCTGATGTGTTTTTTATTGCAAGAGACGTATTGTGCTTTGCAATAAATCTCCACTTTGCGTCATCTCAGGATTCAACTCTCAGAGAAGCAGAGAGTGAATTAGATTCAGTTTTGAAATTCGACTGCTAATGAAATTCTCAACATTTGTTAGGAGTGCTTGCAAGGTACTCGTATGTTTTGACACAATAAAGACAGTTTTGGTGGTTCAAAGGCATCTGCAGCTTTCCTGACGCTTGATTTATCAACTGTCAGCGTCAGTCCCTGCTGTTAACCTCGTGAAGCAGCTGTTCACATTGGGCGCAGGAATTTGTTAACTTTGAAAGCATTGCATGTGCATGTGCGACTGTAGCTCATTACCCACATCCTTTACTTTGTAGTGGTTTTATGACATTATTAGATGTTGTCTCTACTTTTTAATACACCCAAGCAAAATATTATATGGCACTGCTGCTATCGAAGACAGGGACAGAATGAACGCAAAGCTTATATAAAGGTGTCTTTAATCATGGTGCATTTGTGTAAAAAATAGTCAATAATTAACATTCAGGGGATTCAAAATATTAAAAAAAAAATAATGGAAAGTCTCCCTCAACAACCCTTTCTAACAGTGTGCTTATTTACGCACCAGGCAATATCCTGTCTGTTCATTTCGATTCTGGGCCCCAGGCTGGGTGCTGCAAAATCAGGATGAAACACCCGTGCTATATATCTTTTTCACTGTAAGCTAGAGGTCCCCAGAGCACACTGAGACACACATAAATTGAATTCAATAGAGAATTCCATTTGGGACCAGACATTTCCTGAAGCCATCAGCACTGGTATCATAATGTACAAAAGACACGAAGTACGTTTCAGCCAGAACAATCACGACTTCAAAGGCCCCCCCACCCTGAAAGCGACTGTGAAAAATCCTTTTCAGGCAAACCTCAAGGTCATGTCTCTCTTAGAGGTACCATACTGAAGAGTTTCTATTGGATGCTTTCAGGCTGCCTTAAAATGAACACTGGTGAAAACAAGACTCGTCATTTGCTCTTTTATCTTCCTGTCTTGCAATTTCCTACCGGATCACTAATCATATGGCGCACCCTCTGACAGTAAGAAGTGGAGGAACATTTCAAATCTTCAAGTGGAGATGTTGTAATTTTCAAACCCTTGGGAGGCCCTCAGCTGTAGATATAGGAGTCATGCCTCTCAAGTCAGTGAGATATCTCAGAAAATAGGTGGATTTTGTGTACATTCCCCTATGATAATCGTAAATATACCATCCTGCAAGGTGCTAGCCTAACTATCTGAAGCAATTTGGGGTTTGGAGTCTTGCTCAAGGACACTTCATCATGTGGAAAAGAGAAGAAGGGGATCCATTCATGAACTGTGTGATCAATGTGACTTGCTCAACCTCTTGAGCCACAGCTGCCCCTTTCAATATATAGGCAATTTTAAAAAAAACAAGACAAAATGCTGTTCATGTCTCTCTGTTTTTACGTCTGCATTTCTATCTCTCTGCATTGTGCATGTGAATTCCTATTCTTATTATCTGTGTCTCTCTTTGTGTGTATCTGTGTGCGTGTGTGCGTGCAAACAGTATGTGTGGCAGTGCGAGCTGTGGAGTGGCGGAGTCTCCAGAGGCACTGCCAGCCAATAGCTTCCCCGTCAGAGTGCTGCCTTATCTGATGATCCATGAGCGCGTAAAGCAGCGGTGAAAGCCAGCCCATCTAGTGGAAATATCGCTTGATAATACAAGATCAGATCCCCTCTTTCATAACACATGACCTTGCAATTTATGGTTCATATAATGCTGGGGATGCATCGGGGAAACTTCAAGGAGAGACAGAGATTATATAAGTTGGCTTGGACAGATGTTTGTGTGAACTGGAGAAAGAAAAAATAAGACAGGGTGGAAGTGAATAAGTAATTCTCTCCCATACTGCTCAGAGGCCTTTGAGACATGCTTGTAACTCATAACAGCCCCAGTGGAGTGTCTTTGATGCAAATGGCAGACGACTGTTTGCACCCAGCAGCTAATAAAGCAAGGCAATCCAGAAAAACTGAGTTATTTTCTCAGATGATAAAGACTCAAACTTCTTCTTTTGGTAAATATCCTAAAAACAACGCATACAACTTTTCTTCTATCTACTTTGGTGATCAATTAAAACAAAATGTACACAACTTTATTTCTAATAGTCACTTGGCAGGGGTCAAAAAGCCCAAACCCCTCCAGCTAGACAGCACATCATGCATTTTGAGTAACGTCGCTATGTGACAGTGCAAAAAGTTGTTGGCCAAGAGGCTGACAGTCGTACAGTGGTCTCTTAAAGGGAAATTTCGGTTTATTTCAACCCGTCTCCTATCGTCCAAAATTTGTTTCAAGTGACTAGTGACATAGAAATAATAGTTAGCATGTTAGCCATTAGCTTAGATACAGCCGGGGCATAGTACCATCAGACCTGTTAAAACATAAGTGAACGGGCAACCTTCAAGTGCAAAGTTAGTCCACTAAACAAGCTTTTTGTTCCACAAAGACCGCCTCATAAATGTCAGAGGACATATAGAAAACAACATGTAAACGTGTTGTCTTACCTTACCGGTGTGCTGCCATGTTTGTTTACCATTTAGCTCTGCTTTCCAAAGCGCTGCTGAAATATCGCGAGAAGCAGCGATCTCATAGCGTGCCTGAACAAGCAGCAACAGCTGGAAGGCAGAACCAGACAGTAGCCTGAAAAGTTCTTTCATTTATTTTATGAAAGATTTATAGAATAATGGATTACTTTTTGCCAGACTTCGACTTTGTGGAGGAGGAATTTGATTTTGCAGAGTTTGATGGCCGCCCTTATTTATTTGAGCCAGAATACACTGATGAAGAGCTTTGTGAAATTGAAGAACGGAGGAGAGAGAGAGGCGCAACAGGTAGAGGACGACAGAGGAGGAATGGCTGCTGCAAGGCTGCGTAGCTCTGGAGATTGGTGGTGTACCTGTGAATGCTGTGCCCCAGTGCCCACAGAGGAGGAATGCCTCTGTTGCAAGGAATGGACCGGTTGCAGCCTTATTTTCAAGGTCTGGATGTGACCGAGGACGAGACACCTCCACCTGGAGTAGTATCCAGCTGGGCTTTATCTAGAGTTCGCGAGATATATTTCGGCAGCGCTTTGGAAAGCAGAGCTAGAGGGATAAAAAAACATGGCACCACACCGGTAAGGTAAGACAACACGTTTACATGTCGTTTTCTATATGTTCTCTGACATTTATCCTAACGATATGAGGCGATCTCTGTGGAGAAAAAGCTTGTTTAGTGGACTAACTTTGCACTTGAAGTATGCCCGTTCACTTACGTTTTAACAGGTCTGACGCTACTATGCGCCCCGCCTGTATCTAGGCTAACGGCTAACATGCTAACTATTATTTCTATGTCACTAGTCACTTGAAACAAATTTAGGATGATAGGAGACAGGTTGAAATAAACCGAAATTTCCCTTTAACTCACAGAATGAAAGCAAGTCAAACAGACTACACAGCTTAGCAGTTACAGCCACCTTCAAAACATAGACTCACAAGTCAGTCTTTAGACGCTTTGCTTAACTAAAGACTGATGACTTTCTCCCTGATTTTGTGTTTAGATGGGCGGATACAATTTCAGAGTTTAAAAAAACTCCCTACGTTGCAGAACCAATAGTAAATCCGCAGGGTGGTCCTTCGGTGGCTCGCTGAACTCTTGTGCTCGTAAACACAGTCCCACTAGAAACACGTGTAGCAGTACAAAATGGCTCAGCCGCGCTCGCAGAAAATGCCGTCAAAGTTAGTGGATGTTTGTCGCGTTTGCGGCAACACATTCTCGCCAACTAAAAGAAACAAACTTAATCTTTGACAAGGCCATGACTCATCCGTCTGGCCGGACTATAGAGAGAATCGCTTTGTTGTTTAAAAATACTTCCGGGTAGAAAACCAGCAGAGCTTTTAGCTATATATATATATATATATATATATATATATATATATACATATATGTATAAAAACACATTTTTCACATCATTGTATCACTGTTTAGACTAATCTGATGTTTGTAAAGTCTATAAACACAATGATTGAACAAACACTACTATTTCTTAGCCGTTAGCGGTGTCTGTAATAGGTAATAACTCATTAAATGGTCCGTGAAAAAAATATTTTTTCCAGCGGATACTTAGTTACAACATGATTGAGCTAGCAAAGCAGTTTTGTGTTGCTATGTGTGGGATTTATTCAGTTTTGGGAAATCACGATGTCTAGAAAGCATCAGTGGCTGCAGCTGACAGGGACAGCTAACACTAGCAGCAAAGCTAACATCAGGACGTCATCTGTTAAAAGCCTCCCGTTGTCGGATACGACATGGAACTACTCCAGTTAGCTCAATCATGTTGTAACTAAGACATCCGCTGGAAAAAATATTTTCTTCACGGATGAGCACACGTTTGATAAAACGGAGTTTAATTTCTCGGCATTCATTTTCAAGCTCTCTGTGTGTTTGTTTCCTTGCGGACGAGAAAAGGGGGAGCGCACATTTCCGAGAAGGCGTGTCCTTTTCTAAAATGCAAGAGGCGTTGCTTTGTTGCCGGCCATTTTCGCCGGTGTGTTAAACACACTTTAGAAAGGAGTGTCCCCAGACTATCAGAAGGCAGAGATCTCTGATTGTCTGGTGGTAAGACTATCCAAAACATGAAATATGCAACAGATCCATTTTGGAAATCTACCATGAGCTGATATTTAATTTGGACAACATGTTTGACCTAAATTTACCCGCTGATTTCTCAAATTGGTTTTGTCAACAAAAGCACCATAGTATGACTGAATCCCTGTATGTTTGTCTTGTTTAAACTAACTTAGGGTACACTCACATTACAGGACTGTGCTCAATTCCAGTTTCCCCAGATTCAGTCTTTCTGCCTAGACTGTTCACATCAGGCTTGGACAGTATCATGATATTACAGCATGCCTTTATGATTTAAATACCATCAAAAAATACAGGCGCTCCTCTATCTACTAAACTCACTGTATGTCGTGCACATCAGGCACCATCATAGGTCGGTCTCTGGTCTCTACCGGTGGAACAGGCAGCTGAGCTGACAGACACCTGACTGTGTTAGTGTGTTGGTGGTGGGGATAACATTAACGTACTGTAAACATCCAGCCAGAAACAGCAGAGACTGTGGCAAAAAAAACATCTTCATGTCTAACATAATGAATTAAAGATTTATTTCGACCAAACCAGAGTTGGTGGAGCAGTGGACTAACTAGATTACACAAGACAAACTAAGACAGTTTTGGTGAGTTTTGTCTTGTTTCTGTTGAGTTTGAACAAAGTTTTAGGATGAGTTACTGTAATAAGGCAGTTAAGCTAGTCTTTGTTCAGAGAAAGAGAGATACTTGAATTCAGAGGATGCACAGTTGGTGTAAGAGCGTACAAGAGTATTGACCTTCTTACCATTTTGTGAGTTTATATTGTTCATTTATCAGACTGAAAAAAGCTAAGACAGGCTTGCAGAGTGTTGGTCGCGTGGGGGAGGGATATATATATATATATATATAATGCAGTGTACCCTGCTGAAATGTCAGGAAGGTATGAAAAATAGATACCGCCAAAGCCTAATTCACATTCATGTTTGAAGAGGCCCATATCTGACACCAGCGTGAAAGGATCTCTGCAGTGAAACGCCTCACATGTAACCAGTAATGTCACACGCATGCATGCTGAAATGACAAAAAACATCCTATTTGCAAAACAGGCATTTGGGGGAAAAATGAAACAGCAGTGCAAGCCTTCATCTCCCGAATGATTTGCTGCTGAAGCCGGATGACAATTCGTTATATGTTGAGGATGAGGGTGAGAAAATGAGGGAATGTAAAAGCCAATACAAGCCAGTCAGAGGCAGAGTAAGGTGGGTCATGCCTTTGTCATAGTCAGAGGCTCCGTGTGCTTCTGTTTGAGAGTTGCATCAGAGAAATGGCCATTTATAGCAATGGGCGTTCATTTTTGTCCACAGTACTCTGAAAAAGTCAGATCTGTGTCACATAAGAACAAAAAGAACAAACAAACAAACAAATTGAGGCCATATTTGTTGGTAATGTGAACTCAGCCTTAAAATACCTAAACTTGAAGTGAACAGACACCAGACACATGCAGCAGTCTGAATAACATAAAACCAGTCGAGCCAATCAGAACTAAGCTTTCACCCGAACCGCTGTATTACTGAAAGATTTGATAAAGTGTCTCTCATATTCCTGCTATCACATAATAAAGTACGCATCCGTACAGGTGAAACTAAATGAGAACCTGCAGCCAGTCTGTCAGTTTCAAAGTTGTTCAAAAACAAAGTCATCATATCCTGCCACAGAGACTTCCAGTACCTCACATCTCCGAAATGAAGTCGTACTGACTCGCATTTATCACACCGTAACCAAGTTGATCACAGGAAGTCCTCCGCTCAGCGTGAATGCACAAAGTCATCACTTCAGTTGTCTGGTAGCTGCATGCAGTATATGAGAAGCATCCATTCACATTAGCACCCCACCCACTCATACCACATCACTCACACTCTCTCTGGGCTACTCTATATTGATAATGGATTCCTGCCTTACCGTAAGCATTAGGGTGTGTGTATGTGTGTGTGTGTGTGTGTGTGTGTGTGTGTGTGTGTGTGTGTCTCTGTGTGTGAGTGTGTACTCAGTAAAGCAATGTGTTCCCAAATGTCCTGCCTCATTTTCTGGATGTTTGGATTGCAGTGTTAAGTGTTTTGATTTCAATGTCTGGATGTCACTATGACTCTTCCTTTGGTCATTCAGTGTCTGACTCGCATGAACAAACACATGAATACACGCAAGCGTAGATGCAAACACTAACATAAAGTAGAGACGTAGTAAATACAAACAGACAGTCCTGAAACATGACTGACACAATCTCCGCTCAGTTATTTAGTGTATGCTACAGAGGGACGCACACAAGTACACGGCCTGACAATTTCATCCTGAGATTGAAGGTTACAGTAGGAGGCATTTCTATCTGTGTTAGAGGGAAGACAGGAATAAATCACCGCCACAGAGACGGAGAGGAATAAACAGCCTTACACAGTGAAACAAAATCCTGAACTTGCATTCAAAGTTAAACTGTAGGAGCATTAAATAAGCAAACTCAAGAAAACAAAAAAGAAAGAAAAGAGAGATGACAGGATATCAATAGAAAACATTTTGCCTGGGCTGTTGCTCTGAGTCATCCTTTGCTTTTAATATAATATTTATTATCAGGGTTGGGATTTGTCTGCATTACTGCCAGTAAATCAAGTGTATTCTCAAAAGATAATGGCGTCCACCAAGGCTGTGGCCAGCAGTCGAAATGAAGCAAAGATCAACCAATTTACATCCCAACCCTCGTTATCACTGGCTTTAGGTTGTGTAGCTTTTCTACTTCTGTATTATTATTTGGACTTATGATGTCTTTTTTTAATCTACACATTCTTCTTCCTTGTCAAAACCTGGCAGTTACATTTCCCATAATGCAACTCAGCTCAGTGTGCAGGTTATGCAGCTGTGCCTACAGCATAGCTAACATGTAGCCTGTGTCCTCAGAAATAGCAGCACATTGGAGCTCTGTCTCTACAGAGATACCACGTGGAGACCGCAAGCACTGTGATTGGTCACCTCGGGCTGTTTTGTGTTTCCTTTTACATGTTTCAGATGAAAACTAGAGACCAGATCAAGGCAGATAAGGCAACACATTCTTCAAGTGTTGCAGTTGAAATCAGTGCCTATATCAGAGGCATCTATGTTGGATCCACCAGACACCATGACATACAAGTATAATTTAGTCTACATCACAGTATGTCAGGGCTTACCCTGCAGAACAGGGCGAGGAACCCTGATATCAGAAAGGAGCTCTGACTAGAGTCGTTGCATTAAAAGAAACCAGTCAAAGTAGTTGGGCTTCTGATTGGGATGCCAGTAAGATGCCTCCTTGTGGAGATATTCTGGGCACGTCCAACTGATAGGAGACCTTGGAGCAGACCCGGAACATGCTGCAGGGATTACGTATCCTGTGTGGCCTGGAAACACATAGGGATCTCCAACAAAGGGCTGGAAGATGTAGATGGGGGTAAAGGGCATCTAGGGTATGTGGATGGATGGATGGATGGATGGATGGATGGATGGACAAATAAAACAGAGACAGAGTAAAAATGTGCAGTATGCTTGGGATGTGGAAGGTCATTCATACCTGCAACACTTGAAGCCACCAGGGACTCAACATGCCTTAGGCCATCACTGCCTCTACCAGGTCAAAGGTTAAAGGTCAGAGGTAGGCAGGGGTCACTTTCCTATAGGGTGAGGCTTGTAGAGATTGCATTCTGTAGCAGAAACTCCACTGGGGAAAGATTTTTCCTTTGCTTTAGTGGTGGCAGGTTGTACACCAGCTATTGGATGATAGATGCTCAGAGATCACTATGGGGTCACTAGATTATAAGGTCAGCTCTCTTTTTACCTACGCAATAGTTTCATGCGGTAGAAATCAAAGGTGATGAAGTCATTTCAGAGGGGACAGAGCCTTAGGGTGCAAATTAGCAAAAATACAATAATATAAACTTTAATAGCTGCCAGAGGGACCTGGGAAATTGTGAAAAATGTGACCTTTTTTCCCCCCCAACTTTGCCTTTTCACACTTGGGCAGTAGTGCTTTCTAATTGAGTATAGAAAACACCTAACAAGGCACCCAGTCTCACTTACAAATGACTCCCAGTCCCTCTCATCCTTCTTGTGCTGACCTTTAGAGGTTTATTTTACGGTCCCGTGGACGACCAAAATGTACGCTCGGTTAGGCCGAGTATTTATGTTATATAGATTTAGTATAAGAGCAACAAACGGCCTAGAAGTGCATCTCCTGTGCTGACTCCCATTGCTCTTACTGCTGTGAGTCTCCTCTCTCCTTGGGAGTAGTAACCAAGAGAGAGGATGTGAGGAGCTCGTCAAGAAACTACAAAAAAATGACGCCAATAGTGTTGAGTGAGAGAAGAGCAGAAAATGAAATGCAATCGAATGAAAAGGACCAGTAGCACCGTCGTTTTGGCTGCTGTTTATTTTACTCCTCGGGCTCTTGGAGAGAAACAGAGGTAGAGACATAAACCAAATAAAGAGAAACAGGAGGATAAAGACATTGAAAGCAATGGCAACAACCGATAAAGAAAATGAGAGCCAAATCACAGCAATGTTTCTCCTGCAGGAAACAAAAAAAAAACGCAGAGAAGAGGCGGATACAGACAGAAGGACAGAAAAAGACAAAGGCCCGGGGAGGTGAAAACAGTGAAATAGCACTGACCAAACACTCCACTCCAGCTGTCCAAGAGACATACAGGGAAAGGAAGAGAAGGATAGAGGAGGGTTGAGATGAGAACCGGGCTATAGTGCGAAACAAAAGCTTAGAGCGGTAAGAGCAGCAAAAGCAACAGCCGTCAAAAACATCTGCCAGCAGCTTTAGCACTGGCTGCTATACCACTCTGTGCACTCCAGGAAAGATGTTTGAAGCGAAACACCAGCCAGAGATTGTTTACCAAAGACAGAAGGCTGAGCTCTCCGCGTAACACCTTGATGCTTTAAATGCTCCAGAGAAAACCATAAAAATATCTGATCTGCACAACTGGCAAAGAATCAAATGCTCTAAGCGTCAGATACAGAACAGGAAGGTGGGACCTGAGGAGAAAAACAGGAAATCAGAAAAAAAAAACATGCTTGTAGCATACATACTTGACGCCCACTTGTAGATTTCAATCCAAAACATATTTGTACGTTGCCAATGAGCCAAATCTAAGCGTCTATTGGTATTTTTTCCCAACGTGTTTGTTATCCATGATGGATTTGTTCACACTTAGCCGTCTCCACCGCCCATAGCTTTTAAAACGGGAGGAACTGTTAACTTTGCAATGCCAACAGGCACAGAGATACACTGATATCATCACCAGAGATTAAGCTGTGCCCCATTCTAGATACTCTCTGCGTGTGTTCTTTCCTTCGCTGTGTTTCTTGCTCCCCCCCTCTCTGCTTCTTTTCACCATCACTTCCTGTTCTTTTCTTGCTCATTTAAATGTTTTCTGTCTCACAGCACAAACTGTCATGTGCCATTTGGTGTCATATAGCATATTACATGCTGTATGCTGGACACCTCCTTAACAAATCCTGCCCAGACGGTCCATGTGGTGTATCTTAAAGCACAGAAGGAAAACAAACCACCTGATCAGTAAAGCCAGCTGGGGATCATAAAACCAAACATGGCAAAGCCCTTTAACGCCCTTGAGGATTTGAGGTATATAACAGATGAGCCAAAAAAAAAAACTTTGAAAAGGTTTGGATTTCCATGGCATACTGAACACACATTCTGAATTTTCAGTTTTGGCTCACTGGTTGACTAACTCACTATGCATTTTCTTTTTTGACTTTGATTGTTTTTGAGCCTATTTTTTGTATTGTTTGCCTGCACAATCTGGCATTTCTCCTACCATACAATCTTCTGCTCTGAAAGAAAATGAAACAAAAAAGCATAGCTAATTGTCTGTTCATGAGGAGAATTTAAACTGGAGTGAGGCTGTGTTGAAGTAGAGAAGAAGAGAGGAGAAGGGCCTCTCCAGCGGGTGAGTGATGTCTGAGGGTGGAAGGCAAAGTGACATTTGTTATTGGGTGTTGCATGAAAACAGGAGAGTGAGATCTGAAAAGGCCAGTGTCCTCTATTCCACCTCACACACACACTCAATAATGTGCACATGGAACACACACCAAGTCCTAATCAAGATGAATGAGATTTGCTCTTCAACCAGGACATGTCATTACATCATGAGACAACTACATTATTGCTCCGATCCCACCGTTTTATCAGCGTGAAATGTCGTGTGTGTACGTGTGCTTGTATAAGTGTATGTGTATGTGCACAACAGAGGGCACCTTAATGATTAAAGGGAATCGTTGGCACCTAAATGTCAACCTGTAACGGCTTTAATTGGCTAAATGAGTTTCTGAGGTGATGGATGTTGATAATTGTCTTGCTCCATTTGCTTGTTTCTCGTCCCAGCACACACGGGCATGTACAAATGGGGCGTACCGCGCTCCGCAGATCAGATCTGAGTGTATGGTATGGCTGGAGTCTGCATGCAGACACAAACATAGATCTGAAGATTGGAAAACTGTTAGTTTGTGTCGGTACATTGGTTGTGTTGCCGTGGAGAGACACACACTGTTTACTAATCCCTCTAAAGCTTCAGCCAGGTTAATCTTGTGGTAAACAATGTGTCTCCAGGCTAGACTGTGCTGTCTGATCTTATCTGCATAATATGTGCGTGCGTGTGTTTGTGTTTACGTCCTGTCGAGTGTTTACGCGCTGGCGCGCTAGCTGTTGTCCTGCAAACCAATTTACCATCAGACCTCCTGTCTGCAGACCATAATCACACAGGTTTACAGCCAGCAAATCATTATCTACACACAGCTAATACAGGCTTGTGTAGTTAAGAGACCATAATACAGGTAGTATGTGTACATAGGACCCCAGGTAGCAACCCATTACTTTTGCAAACAAACAGCCGGGGCCTTCTGTGTGGCTGCCACAGACTGCGCAGTCCTCTGTGAACAGCACTCAATTATTCATTACACCGTGAACTGTAAATAGGAGTGCTGGTGAGATGGGGCGATAGCGGACACTCTCATTTTCTATAAATCATCATCGCTATGAGACAGAAAACACAAAGTCATTAACCACAAGCTCTTCAAATCCACTGGATGTTTGATGAAGCACAGTCAGGAAACACGGACGGATGTGATGCTTTTTCCTTCTTTATTCATCACAATCCAACATAACCAACGAGTCTTTCTTCCCTGTTTTAGTCTTTCATGTGTAATGTTTTCTTTACCATGGATCTGTTAGATTAACTGCATTCAGGCCAGACATTTGGAATTACGGACAGGGAGACAAACTCTCCCACACGGGGTGCCTCATCCAAACCCACTCCAGCACCAACACCAACCAACCATCCACTTTTAACTCTACACAGGTAATTTAAAAAGGCTACTATGGGGACACACACAAATACAACTGTGCTCATTGATTCCACAAGAGGCTCAGTTTTCCAGTCATACCCAGTTAGTTAGTTAGTTAGTTATTTACAAGACTGTTTAAGGACCCCAGTATGCAGAAATATTTGAATACACCATTTAAAAAATAGCAACACACTTTCTCCCTCGCCAAAATTTAGCCTAACTTTAGGGTGTATTTAGCCCCTTCTTGGCAAAAATAGCATGACATGGTTGTGTATAGGTTATAGGTTTAGTTTTATAAGACACCAAAACACTGCCCGTTACAGCTGGTTTTATTTACTTGTCTGCTTAGCTCCTCACCTTTGCCACATTCAGCTTTGCCTGTCATACCTGTTGCTTCTTCACACTTTTTTTTGGCCATTTGGCCTCTCTGCTCTTTTCATTTTCTTGTTCCCTCTGTGCCCTGGCTTTTTTTTTTTTTTTTTTTTTTTTTTTTTGATTTTTGGAGAGACATTGAGTTAGTCAGGCTGCAGTTTGCTTTACTATATCAGTGGAACATGTATGTTCTGCACTTTTAACTGCACCATTTTCACAATAACCGCAGGTGGTGGCATATCAGATGACAAATAGAAATGTGTTTTTAATGATAACAATAAATGCATTTATCATTTAAAAACAGTACATAGAACTTGTTAGTGTGTCAGTGGCGTAAGTCAGTGTGTACATTGTCAACCATTTGCACTCCTCGTCACATGTCGACGTTTGGTCATGGACCTTCCACCTCCAGATACAACGTGGAAGGTATCCTGGATGCATTGTTGTCAAGTTATGCCTCTTACATGCATTGTCACCTGTAAAAATACACTTCCATTTTCACAGGAAATTTACCCTTTACATGCTGTCTCTTTCAAAATAAACGCACTATGACAATACAACAATGCAAACTGACGTTTTTTCCTCCAACAACTGACACACGTGGTTGGGTTAAGGCAACAAAAACATGTGGTTAGGATTAGGAAAAAAAAGAGTTTGTCACGAACACCACTCTCCTGGATGAAAGTCGAGACTTTTGCTGCCTTAACCACCGTTCTTGTTCCGCCGCATCTCCCTGCCGTTAAGTATAACAGCAACCGGTCACGTATCATGCCGACATTAAAGGACGGCTTTTTTCGTCAGTGTCTGACGCCACAAGTCACTGCCCAAACGCTGGATTTTGACGACTTTGGAGTGAGACCTGGTTGGTCTTATAGAACGTAAGTTAGGTGAAGGTGAAGTAAGGCAGCTGAGGTGCCATGAATGAACTATGTCAACTCTACAGCATTTAGGCAACAGACAACATGGGTTGCATTCATAACATTTTGGTTCTCATGCATTCTTGATTTCTTTTGAAGGCCCTGTACTGACTGTATTCCCCCCTTTAGCGTCAGCAGATACAGGATGTTGTACAAATCCAAATTTGAATATTTAAAAGAGCAGAAGAGTCTGGCTCCTGCACACATGGGGAACTAGCACGTCAGCCTTGTTGTGGTGGTATAAACCTGCCTTTTGTGGCTCCAGAGGGCTGCGTGAAATCTAACAAATTGCCTTGAGTGGAATGGAGTCAGACAGAAGTGAGTTAACCAGACCTCTGCAGCCCTCTCTTCATCTCTACTTGAGAGCAGTGGCTCAAGGATACATTAGCAGCTATTAGAATAACACACCTGAATCTCCACTTGCATTTGGGTAATGAAATGAAGCACCAGGTTTTGACAAGGAAAGAGAATGCAATCTGTTTTCCTTTCTTTTAAGATAGTCCATCGTGAGTCCGACAGTGTTATATGACACTGCTTGCTCTCCAAACTAGGTTTTCAAAAACCATGCGGCAATTTCTAAGGTGTACTGATGACTGTTGTAGTGAAGCGTGTCTCAGGAACCATGTTACAAAGTACAACAGCGTCTGTGCTTTCCAGGGAATGGGAAGAGTTGAACTCAAAGGTTGAGGTGGGAACTCTGATCTCACTCTGATATATTTGCCCGGTAAATCTCCTTCAGTCTTTAAAGGCAGCTACTGATGAAAGCAAAAGAAACAGATTAAAGTGGAAATTTTAAGCCATGAGGTGACTTGAGGTGCAGCTCGGTAATAGCATGGTGTTCCTAATATTTTGTGTGCTTGGCGTTTATCACTTTGCCACGAATCCAGAGGAATTAAACAAAATCCATCTTATCCGTCAAGGTAAAATGGGTTTAAAGAGTTAAAGCGCTCGCTCCCCCTCCTCCCCCTTCTTTACATTAATAGATAGACCGGAGTCAACACAACAGGGAGAGATATTGCAGATATCTTTTCACACAGTGTGTGTTTAGAGATCTAGAACCGTCTTTCTAATGAGAATCATTTGTCATGGGTTAGCTGTTTGTATAAGATAACCTCCAAGTGTGTGTGTGTGTGTGTGTGTGTGTGTGTGTGTGTGTGTGGGGGGGGGGGCAATCTGCATGGCGTGCCTAAGTCTACAGTATATATATATGTGTGTGTGTGTGTGTGTGTGTGTGTGTGTGTTTTAATGGACAGGGAGCTTCACAGCCACTTAGGAATGAAATGGTGATGACAGTATGCTCTAGCAAGCAGCCGAGTACTCTGAAATGACACCCAGGAATTACTAATGAGACACAGTATTAGAGTTTTGAAAAATCCTCTGCAGTGGCATAACTTCAGGTACTGCCTGGTAGGGCCAGGAAACGCCAAAGGACCCACGATACTTTGGTCACGATACGATATTATTGCGATATGCTAAGTATTGGGATAAACTATATTGTGATATATTGTGATTTATTACCTTTTGTTCCAACTGCAAATTACATCCCCAAAAGAAAACTCTATCAACATCAGTTTTACCTCATAAGATATGGTTTTCAGTCTGTGCATCTGACTTCAATCATTGATATTGCAGCAAAATGTGATGCAAAGCAGACAGACTGACCAACACCGTCATTAAACCTGTCAGAAATGCTGCATACACCTGACAGACTGAACTGTTGGCACATGTAACGCTCCCTGTGAGGCCACATTAAGCCTGTGAGTCAAACACTTCACATGCAGGTATCCTGCTTACTAAATGGCAACACCCATGTAAGAAGTGTTGTGTGTTACAACAACAATCCCTCAATCTTGTGCTGCATTTTGCAGGAGGTCTGCAATGTTATAATCACATTCCTGCTGCGCTCAAAGATTCCTCAGCTTTACGCTTCACTTCTCTGTAGAGTTTGGGTACAGCTGTGTTGGTGAAAAAATGTTGGGACATGTAACGTTGTTGTTTTCAACAACACTGTATGGACACAGATCTTTGCACATGAAGTAGGTGATGAGCAGAGTTATTTTCTTAGCTTTCTCAGAGTTGGATGGTAGCTTTGTCAGGCTAAGTGTGTCCAGTGTTGGTTGATTTTTCGGCAGCAGAGGCTTAGCATTAGCTTGGCTGTCAGTGGCTAACGCTATCTCTGGTTGGTGGAGTGTGAAGTGAGCCCTCATGTTCATAGTATTCTCATAGTATTTTATTTTCATATGACAATGCTTGCAAATCTGTCATATCCAAGTTTTTCTTTACTTTTGTGTTAAAAAAAAATCAAAAATAAGTACAGACGTTTGATTTATACGCTGATGGTGGATTTCTGATTTCTTTCTTTCTATCTGCCTCCATCTTTGTTTTGGTAAATTTCCTGCCAAATGCCGCTGACTGGGACCTCCACTGACCTCGCCAGGAAAAAACTTTAAAAAACAGCACCATCTAGTGGACCAAAAGAGCAATTGATTTTATTATTCTAGTACCAAAAGTTTTATTAAAATGAAATAAAAAAATTCTAAAGTATCTTACTATATAATGACGAAAACTCTGTGTGTGTGTCTGCTCCACGTTTTTCTCCTCACTGACTTGGTCAATCCATGTGGAATTTGGCACAGTGGTAGAGAGTCATGGGAGGATGCCAATGAAGCAATATTACATCAGTTGGCCAAAGGGGGGCGCTATAGCAACCAATTGAAATTGCAAACTTTGAATGGGCATATCTCGTGCCCCGTATGTTGTAGAGACATGAAACTTTGCACAGAGATGCCTCTCCTCATGAGGAACAAATTTGCCTCAAGAACCCATAACTTCCGGTTATACAGATTTTCCGCCATTTTGAATTTTTTGAAAAACACTTAAAATCGATCTCTTCCTAGGAAGTTTGACCGATCTGCATGAAACTGGGTGAACATAATCTAGGGACCAATATCTAAAGTTCCCTCTTGGCAAAAGTTGGAAAACTTACTAAAACTGAGCTTCTATAAGGCAATGAATATTGCGGAGGGCGTGGCTCATCACATAAAGGTGTATAACATCTCAAGGGTTTCACCCATCACCACGCAACTTTGTAGGCATATGACCACACATAATCTGAGGGGACCCCTCCATTATTGACCCCATCAAACAAAATGGGGGCGCTAGAGAGCTAATTTCTTATCTAGGCCTAACCGCCATATTGATTTTTACTAAAAATGGTAGATATGTAGAACAGGACGCCTCAAGGTGACTGGAGAAATTTAACTCTAATTGGCAACTGGGTGGCACTATAACAACAGAAAAATGCTTAAAAATGGCTAAAATGTGACCGATCGCTGTGGCTCCCCCTGTGGACCAATGTTTTGCGGTTTTTTTCTAATTTTTGGTATGACTAAGTCATGGTATGGTATGCTGTACTCAATGGGTATAGACTAGTATACTTAACGATTGATACTTGGTGTCTGTGTATCAATACAATATCGCCACGCAAAATATCTCAATACTATGCTGTATCCATTTTTCCCCCACCCCTACTGTCTAGTATCACGTTACAGACTATTAGGCACTTGGTCGATACCTTTTTATAAAGCCCCGACCTCACCTGAGCACTGTGGAGAGTACACGCCCATAAACATCCTGAGCAAAGAAACTAATATACAAAAAGAGGACAGACTCCCTGCAGATTAATTCACTGCCACACACTTCTAGTGGGTCATAAGTGATGATTGAGAGGGCTTACATCTATATGAGTCTATACACAGTTTTTTTTTAAGATAATTCTGCATACTATATCCTTAACTATTTTAATATTGTGTACTATCCAATGTGATTATTAAATTAGTTAGAAAGTGTCCTCATTTTTCTCTGGAAGGAAATCTGTAATGCCAAATTATAAATCTCAGGACTCAGTTATTTGACAAATCCATCCCAACTCCGCCGCCTAGGTTTCCATTCTCTTTTTTTCTATTAAGCCCGTTTTCCACTGCACAAAAAAAAGCACTAACACTACTTACATCTGGCTTTTGTCTTTACAGGAAAATGTTACAATTGGCAAACACTTCCAGGACAAATGTCTCTGCAGTAGTCATGTGTATTTACTAGCTCCAGCTCTGTTCAGCTCAGATCGGCAGTGATAAAATACATAGAAAGGCATGCTGGTATACTGTAAAGCCATGGAGACGGCTTTAGTCCACTGGTAAAGGGAAAGTGGTCTATTGCCTATTTTTTGCAGGAAATGAGTAAAAGAAATGATCCTGTCAGTTTTATGTCTTTGTCTGACCTTTATTTGTATCTCTTCCTGTGTCAATAATGAAAACAAATCAATCTGAAGCAAACTACTACTCTCTCATTTCCAAGAAATGAGAAAAAAGAACAGAGATATTATGTTTTTATGAAACATCAAGACACATTAGGCTTTTATCACAAGTTACCATTGGTGATTTCAGTAATTTCCTCCGGAGTTAATTTCCTCTGGAGTTGCTATATTAGTGCCTCTAGCTTTCTTAATGGACATAAAGACTTCATTGCCACTTACAAATGAAATGCCACTGACATTCTGCCCTTGGAAGCTATAAAGCACTGCGGAATGAAATTACAGCGGTATGACCATATGCTCGATCAAGCTGTGGACCACTGCTGCGTGAGTGACAATGTGCGATTCTAATGAGGCACAGAGGAATATGGAACGATCCAAAACGATCAAACTGTGAAGTTTCATCACGAAGTTTAAATACTAATCGTCTGAATATTGACCGACTGTTTCATCAGTCATACTGTCTTAAGACTGAAGGAGACAAATGAAGGGGCTGGTAGAAGGAGCTGAGCTAACTGAGGACAGATCAAGACGAAAAAACTCCAGTGAAGCAAAGACTCACCCAAAGCACCCACATGAAAATCCCTCCAAAAACACTTGTAACTTTGTCTGCCTTTGAATATATTTTGGGACGCTGCAATCAGAGGTTAGATATTTCAACTTGTATTATTCTCAGAACTTCCCAGACAGGATTTAAGTCTCATTTTGCATCAGATGCTCTGTTTGAGAAACTTTAATAAATGGCAGCAGGCATTAATCTGAACTGTGACATGCACTCCCACAGTGGAAACAGACGTTGGTGTGATTAGCCGATGCAATTACTGATGTGATGGGAATTCTGTGCATCCTTTACATTGTGTTTCAAGCCAATCTGGGCCCGTGCATAGCGGGGCTATTAAAGCATTGATGCATTGCAGCAGCCAGCCAGTGGGTTGAGCGAGTGAAGAGGCTCTCCAGCTGCAGCTTCTGTCATTATGGCAATGCTCCACACCTCGTCGCACCGCAGAGCACTTATTCCAACACAACAGGGGAAGAGCATCAGCATTATATCAACTGTGCCTACCACCGCAGAGAGAATAGAGTGTCAAGAGTCACAGAGGAGGAGAAAATGGGCTGATAGACGGCCGAAGAGAGGAGGGAGTCGCAGAGGGCTTAGGGGAGCTTGTTGTTGATGCTCCGGTGTTCACTCTCTTTTCTTTCTTTCTCTCTCCCTCCCTCTCTCTCCTAGAGCCCTGTAGTTCCCCATATTCTCCAGAGTCTGGGGATTATGGGAATCTACGCTACGTAGCTACACTAAGCTTCCAGGGGAGAAGGTCAAGGGGAGGCTAGACAAACAAGAAAGTCTATCTTCTTTCCATATGACCCACTTGCCCTTTATCCATTATTTCTTCTATAATGTCCTCCCCTTACTTTCATACGACCCCGCCTGCACCTCCCACTGTGAGATCTTACACAAAATCAATCAGGAACCAGCAACATAAATGCAAAAAAATATATTGTTTCAGAGTAAGGTCACTATGTTTATTTCCTTGAAACGCCCCTCTCTTCATCTAACTTCATCCACTTCAACATTTACTGTAACTTTCTGTCGTCTTGAAAAGGTGAGTAAACTCTATTTCAGAAGTGAAAATTGAGTTCAGTTTCTGTTTACTCTCAACTACATTCACTTTCAGTCACACTCGCTCCTCTCATTGCTCTCGCCCCACAGATCATCTCATATTGCTAGTGCTGCTTGAAATTAGGTGTCCTCTCTGACAAACAGGATTCAATAGTTACTGTACTCAATTTAGTTTCCTTCTTTTCTCTGAAGAATATTCCCAGTGTAAAGCAGTTTTTTTTTTCTTTTTTGTGGAGGGGATTAGGTCATCTGTGCTTTCATTGCTTTACCACCCTCTGTATTCTTGACTCAGTCAAAAGTCTCTTCCTCGCCTGCAGCTTGTACAAAATGCAGAAGCTCCGATTCTTACAGTACCAGAAAAGGCAAGCTCCTGCCAGTTTTTTCTTGCTATATTTACTCTGTAAAGCAACATATTACAGTGAAAGGCAGTAACAAGATGCAAAAAAACAATGTAAATAGAGACTACTACATAAACCATCACCCAGGCTGGTTGCAAGGTCACCACAAACTGAAAAAGGCTAAATATGTGTTATATTTTAAAATAGAATTTTTGTGAAGCCTTCCTCGAATATGATAACTTAAAATTCAATGTCAGGTCCTGACCTTGCTTTTATACTCCTTACCTTGATTTTATTGCATTTGCTATAGATTTTATTCACCTTTTTTGTACATTTTATGAGGTGGTGTTTAAGTGTCTGGTGGTTATAGAAGTGGTTATAGTAATATCAAAGGTCCAGTGTCGAAGATTTAGGGGGGATGTATTGGCAGTGATGGAATATATGTTTTTAATGTTTTATTGAAACAACACAGTGATACATAGAGCAAGTAGAAAACAAACAATATTTCTCCCTCTCTTTTTTGTTATTAACCAATACATTTTCTCAGTCCAGTCCAATCCCATCCCACAGACAGTAGACAATAATGACAAAAGGCACTGTAATAAATTGGTACATAACATAAGATTAAATAAAATCTAACAAAATAATTGCAGAAAGAACATTCATTAAAATAATATGAGAAAATAATATGAAAAAGAAGACTTAGTAGTCGCTGATATCCGGGCCATTGCCCTGCCTATGGAAGACCTCAGGGTGAAAACCTTGTAATCGCAGCTCCTACAGAGGCACACACATGCACATCTTAATAAAGACATAAACTCTGAAATGACACCCAGGGGATCTTATATAGGGGGCTCGCCGTATATGTGTGGCGGACAGGCAGCAAGGCATGTGGACGCATACCAGGGGAACCACTATGGTGAGACTCCACCAGGGGCAAGCCGAGCAGCATAACTGATTAATGGCTTAATGGTTCAGAAGAACCTCTTAGTGTTAACTTTATTTTTTCAAAATTTAGAGGAGACAGAATATCATGTAGCTAAGGTTTAAATGAGGGTGGCAAGAAGAGGAGTTTTCCATCAGGCAATTAGGGAGGCAAAGGTGATCACATTAGTTTGAAAAGCTGTTATAGTGACTTCGTCTGGAGGTCTGCAAAAGATAGCTGTATGAGGTGATGGATGAACTTTTAACTCCAGAATTTCAGAGAGCATGTTAAAAAAATGATTGCCAGAAGCTAGACAATGTGGGACATGATGAGAACATGTTAGTCAGATCGCAGGGGACCTGGGTACATCTGTCACATTTTTCATCCTGTCTATTTGGGTCTGGAAAGTGTGGTGTTGCTATTGTGGAGTCTGTGGAGCACTTTGAATTGTATATGGTATATGGTACGTTCAGCACAGCTGGAAGATGGGTTGATGGCTCCCAGAGCCCCTTTCTAGAGGTCATCAGAGAAGGCAATCTTTAGTTCATTCTCCCAACTGGCTCTAATCTGATCAATGACAGACTCATCAACTAGAGATAAGAGGCCATAAAAGTAGGAGGCATGACCCTTGGGTAAAGTTTTGCCTTAAGTATAAGATCTGTGCCACTGGGAGGTGGGGTTTGGGGGAACAGGGGGGAGTCGGTGCCAGCAAAATCCCCTAACTGAAAGTATCTAAAAACCAACCAAACAAAAAAAACCAACAATTCAGAGCTGTTAAGGCAACCACTGCACGCAATTGATCAAAACTGGCAAACAGGCCATCTGTGTCTCCCAAATGATATGGGCCTCTCCTCTCTAAGAAGATAAATTGGGGTCAGTTTTGGCAGGCACAAATAGATGATTGTTACAAACTGAAGTCACTTGAGGAAGAGCAAGCCAACTAAAGTGTTGTCTATCCTGTACCTAAAACCTCAGAGTGCCAATTACAATGGATTAGAAGTAAAATGTAAGGGGAAGAGCGGCAGTTTGCTGCACACTAGAGGATCAAGTGAAGAGGAAGTGCATAATGTAGCCTCAATCTGACACAGATTATTCTAGGGTGTAAGCCAAAGCATGATCTGGTGGATGCTGGCAGCCCAGGAGTTGCGGCAGGTTGGGCAAGTCAAGCCCATCCAGGGCCCCGTTCCTCTGCAGCAAGGCTATACCAGCTCCTGGATGATGCCATTTATAGGGGTAAAATGACCTAGGTAGGAAGAAGGCACACTTCCTGCCAGAGAAAGCGGCAGGCAGCTCCACCTCCACAGGTCAGATTTGACTGTTGTCGTTAGGGAAGTGAAGTTTCATTTCCGCAATCCGCGGATTGATCCTGTGGTCATGATGCCCAGGTACTTAAATCCCAAGTAGGCTAGTCAGAAGGGTACTGATGATGGTGATAACTCTAAAGCCAATTTATTGATAGTAAATCATTCACTTTTATATATATTACACTAATATCCTGTGAGCACACTGAAAGATTCCAGAAGTGGAAGAATAGGCAGAGATAGATAAAAGGTTGTGCACAAACAAAAGGAAGTCATCGGCATATAGTGAGAGCTTGTGTTCTATTTCTCATCCCTGGATCCCCATAAATCCTCTCTCAGTCTTCAGAGCAATTAAAAGTGGCTCGATAGTGATTGCGAACAGGAGTGGGAAAAGTGGACACCCCTGACACATCCTGCAGAAGAGAGGGAAAGGCTGGGAGCGCTGGGTGTTTGTGCACACTGATGCATGATGGGAAGAGTAAAGTAATTTGATCCTGGAGATGAGGCCAGCATCAAAGCCGAACTGCCACAGGGAATAGCACAGATAGGCCCACTCCACTCTGTCAAGGGCTTTCTCAACGTTGAGAGAAATGATCATCTTCAGTTCAGTAGTGGAGGTGAATGACACTGAGAAGTATTCAGACATTGACAAAGAGAACCTCGCTTTTATAAATCCAGTCTGATCTTCAGAAATAACTGATTGCATGACATATTCCAATTGGTTGGCAAAGACTTTTGTAAGTATTTTCAAGGCAACAGGTATTAGCAAGATTGGACAAAATGATGCACAGTTCAACATTTACCCCTCTTAAAGATCAAAAAGATAGGGGCCTTCTGAAGTGTACAGCTGGGAGTTGAATGTCTTAAAGATATTATTTATTTCGTCAGGGTCCGAGGCAAGAGAGCCCGTTTCATCTCGTATCTGAGTAATTTGATTTTAGGCCATCTTGGCCTTTAATTGGCGGGCCAAGAGAAGAGTCAGCCTTGTCTCAATGTTCGCACATGGACCCCCAAGAGTGGAGGAGAAGTTGTTCAGCTTATCCTGTTAGCAGAAGATCAAGCTCTATTTGAAGTGTCATCTTTTCTTTATATGAGTAAGGTGATTGATTAGTTGAGTATAGTTTATCTGCCTTCCCTCTGGCATGCTCTTCGAAGTTTGCTGGCATTAGACAAATGTAAAATAATTTTACCACTAATGAAAGCCTTGAGAGATTCCCACAGTAGAGGTCTGTTTTGATTGGTGTCACACAATAACATGAGGCTCAAGATCAAAATGGAGATCCAGATCCACAGTTGAACGGTCTGATACAGTTAGTGAAGAATACTGAAGGGGACAGTTAATAGGATGAGTTTTTTTATCAATAATGAAATGATAAAAAGAAAAAAAACACCCACTTTTTTCAGTGTTTTACTGGTTTAAATCACCGCATCCATTCATTTTGAAGAGGAGGACATCTTTTTTGATAATTTGGCCCATGGTGAAAACCTCTTGAATGTCTGGATCCGAAGTTATCAGAGTGAAAAAGGTGAACAAACATTAGCAGCCCATCTCCAACATGCCAACCAGCATCTGAGAAACACTGATTTGTAACTTGAAACTGCTTTATTCAGTGTTTTACTGGTTTAAATCATTGAGGCTGTTTATTTTGGAGAGGAAGAGGCCTCTGTGGATAATTTGGCTCTCGGTAAAAACCTCCTAAACGATGAACACTGACGGAGTATGAACCAGGAGAAGTTTCAGCTGGTTGCAATCTGTAGCATAGGAGTTAAGTAGCATCACCAGTAGTCATAGAAACAGAGGCAGTAGTAAGAAGAATGGTTGTATTTTTCTCTTCTGTCATACATCAAACAGTGATCTCCACCTGCTCCCCTCTCTCTCCTCTTTGTCTCAGTCTGAATAATGCAGAGTTGAGGTGTGTGGTGGTGGACTCCCCTGTGGAGCTGAGGCCAGGGTAGCAGCTGTCCCTATCAAGACTCTCCTCAGAGCTGTCACGGCCTGTCTGCTCCTCGGCTAATCACTTCCTACAGGCCTGAAGCATGGGACCGCTGCTGCTAATGTCGTCACTGACTGGGCTGAGAGAAGCTCCCAGGATGAGCGTGATGTAGTTTCATATGGTGGGTGTATGTGTTCCTATGTGTGTTTGTGTGTGTGTGTGCGTGTGTGTGTGTGACGGGTCGGGGGTGTGCAGGTGTGTTTAGCCAGCGGCTTAACGGGTGTGCAAATGCCTCAGGTAGTGCAACATGGATCACGTATTAACACACACATACGCGCACACACACACACACCATGACCATTACCACAGCCCCTTTATTCCCACCTGCCAAAACACATTTGCTACACAAGGAGTTACCCATCTGTGTGTAACAAGCTAATGGCACAGTGTGTCACACACCAGCACACATGGTCATATGAAAATGGCCATTTGTAATGACACACACTTCACTCTGGCATGTTCAGCTGAGGTGAAAGCCTGGGGAAATACATCCTGAGCCAAAAAATGTGATTTTCCTATCCTCTCAGTAGACTTTTGAAATGTTTCCCTTTTTTTTTCCACACAGACGATGATGTGTTGTTCGATGGTTTTGTTGTGGTAGGCTCTGTCAGGCCCTGCGGTGAATACCACAGAACCAACTGTCAGCGGTGATGATTAATTATCAGTCACTCCAGCCATGCAACAAATTGGTAAATACATTTGCCTTCTGGGGTTTCAGAGGCCATCTTGAATTTGAATAGCCACAAACAGAAAAGAGATTGATAGGTCCAATCAGGAGAGTGTAGATTCCAGGGCTCTAGATAACAAGCAAAAAGAGGATTTGAACAGATAAAGTTGGTTCAGGCTTCCTGCAAGAAAACATCACTTGTAAGTGGAAGTAGGAAAAGTTGTGTCAATCAAACTGTACTGTTGATGTGCCCTTAACCAAAGCACTTTACTTTAAATACATATGGTCCCATGGAGAGTTCCCTTCTTTGTTTCACCTGGACTCTAAAGGGATGAGCCTGCTCAGATGACCTAAACAAACAGCTGGTTGTGTTCATAGGGTTTCTAACTTTCGAGCAGGCTATGGTAGCAGAGCAGGGGTCTGCCCATTGGTCCGACAGCCCATTGTTCCGACCATATTAAACCCATTGTTCTGAAGTCCCGTTGTTCCGAAATCATCATGATGCCCTGTGGTTAAGGTCTGGTTAGGTTTATGCACAAAAACCACTTGGTTAGGGTCAGGAAAAGATCATGGTGTGGGTTAAAATGAAAAAGAAAGTGGCAAACACATAAGCTGTCAGCCTGCTTCGCCTCAAGCCTTTCCCAGCTGACCCAGAGCCGGTCACGGCGCACCATCAAGGCAGAAATACGCCTGCCGGGAGCCATTCAGCACCGCAGAGAGCTCCCCATACAACCCCGACCCCAGAGTTAATAACAGGAGGTTATGGTGTTTCACTCTCTTCTCTCTATGACACTTGTATCTCGACCAGTAGCCTACTTTTGTTGTGTTTGTGCTCTATGGTACACAAATACAGTATAGCCTAGTATAATCACATATCGGAATAACGGGACGTCAGACCAATGACATGGACCCGCAAAGCAAACAATGTTAGGGTTAATGGCAGATAACCTGCAATCACTAATGCTAATGTTAGCATCCTGTAAATAATGTTATCCACTTTTCAGCAAATCAAGTGTGTCAAAATGTAGACACACCCCATGTCCAAAAGTATGTGGACCCATATTTTGTTGCACCTCTCATTACTATGGTGGCCAACAAAAGCAAACACCCTACAACAATCCAAAACATTTCCATCAGGAGAAGTGTTCTGCAGTTTCAGAAACTACGCTAATTCAAAAACACATGCAAAACAAAAATACAAAACAAATTCAACAACGGAGATGTGCTGCAGAAAGCCAAAACATATTGAAACAAGCTGCAAATACAGAAACAACACAATGTTAACAACACACAAATCCTGACAACAAATGCAACAGGAAAACGCTGCATACGCAGTCAACACAACGAAAGTTCTCGAGGCATCTAGGATGAGTGCTCAGTGGAACAGCTGGATTTTTGACCATTTAGTCTTTTTAAACTGGAAAACAACGGCGGTAAAGAGGTGCCATAAAAAGGAATATTCCGTTTCTTTTTTTACATTTGGCCTTAGTCTTTAACAATATTCTAAAAGACAAAGTCTCAAGCACACCAATGCTTCCTAATGGAAATGTTTTGGGCGATGTAACGCATTTGCTCTTGTTGGTCACCATACATTACAGAAGAGTGGGCATTTATTTATTCATTCATCTCTGTAACCACTTATCCTGTTTGGGGTTGCAGGGGGGCTGGAGCCTATCCCAGCTGACATTGGGCGAGAGGCGGGGTACACCCTGGATTCCTACGGCCAATTAAGAGTCACCAATTCACCTGCGTGTCTTTGGACTGTGGGAGGAAGCTGGAGAAAACCCTGCTGACACAGAGAGAACATGCAAACTCCGCACAGAAGGGCTCCCCCCACCCGAGGGTTCGAGCAGGTAACCCTCTTGCTGTGAGGTGACAATGCTAACCACTGCACCGCCACGCCACCAGTGATTCCAAAACAGCCACAACTCTTCTGGGAATCCATAAGATTTTGGAATCAAGCTCCAGGGATTTGCTCCCTCTTAGCCACAGGAGCATTATTGAGGTTGGCCACTGATGTTGGGATAAGACCTGGCTCACAGCTGACATTCCAGTTAATCCTAAAGATGTTTAGTGAGGTCAGAGCTCTGTGCAGGCCAGTCGCATCTTTCCACACCAAGCTGGGAAAATCATTTCTTTATGGACCTTTCTTTGTGCACTGGGGCATTGTCAATTTGAAACAGGGAAACTTCCCTAAACATCAATGCTGTCTAAAACATGCCCAGAACATAAAAACAGTCACAAACCACAAGTAATGCACATATATGGACATACTTTTTGGGTATATACTCTGAAGTACAATCTGTTGCTGCTGTTGCCATAGATGTCGGACCTTTAATACTCGGGGGCCAACAAATAAGAAACATAGCGTCTCTGTATTATAAGGAGAGGCACAAACACAAAGGCAGACAAAATGCCTAAGATGTAGAATGAGACAGCTGAAGATGAAGGTAAATAAACAATCATGAAGATGGACAGGCAGACAGACACAGATATGAATAAGAAGCGAGACAGGAGGTGTGACAGCGCAGTGAGGCATGTAAAGGCAACTGGTGCCGCCGCGCTGCTCCTTGCCCCTGCGGCGCACAGAGCAAAATGAAGCTGGAAAGAGGGAGGGCGGGGACCAAGACAAGAGAGAAAAGCCGGGTGTGATTGACTAGAGCAAAATGAGAAGACATGAAAGGAGAAGAGGGAGAGAAAAGACAAGAAAGGCGAGGGAGAGGGAGGATGGGGAGAAGGGGAGAGAGGAGCGTGCCAAAAATGTGACAGGCAGAAAAACAAGGGACTGTCAGTGACTACATTTAATCCACTGGGTGACTGTAGCATTTAACAAACTCTGCATGATTCTGTGTGTGTGTATGCATGCTGAACCTGTGTGCATGTGTCTTTGTATGTGTGCACACCTGCCTCTGTGATTATGCCCGGTTACCTGCGTTTGTGTGCGCGCTCTTGCCCCTGCTCAAGTGGACGGCGTGCAGGCTTTTGTGTGACCGGGTGTGTTGAGATATAGGCCCGACACATCTGCCGCTGTGCCCTTTCCTTTGAGAGTGTGCCCTCTAACAAGCTGAACATTTGTCAACAAAGCCAGGAAGCAGTTGTTGTTTGCCAGTAAGCAAGAAGAGGCCTGCAGAGGCAGCCCACAGACACACTGCCAGATATTGCATAAGCAAGGTGTGTTTGTGTGTGTGTGTGTGTGTGTGTGTTTGTGTGTTTGTGTTTGTGTGTGTAGCGTGTGTGTCAGCAGCCCCCACCACCACTTGAGTTGGCTTGTTAGCACTACTTCTGGGGGTTATAAGAGCCAAGAGCCATCCAGTCATTGTAGCTGCTTCATGCAGGCCATTAATGCAGAGCTCATTTAGCCCGGAGCCAGCCCAGCGAATCACTCTCATGTGTTTTCTTTTTTTACTTGCTCTGTTCTGTGACCATGTGATCATTTGACTTATGTGATTTATGGGGCTGGCAGTGGTTTTCCCTAAGGTGGGGAGGGGGGGGGGATGAATGCACAGCTCAGTGGCTCCTAACCAGCGGTCCTGGCCCCCATCCCAGTCGTTTTAAGGGAAATTTTGGAGCAAGATGAATAAAAGATATTTTTTTGGGATGTAAAGAACTTTACAGATAATGCTAGAACATCACCAAACACAAGTCCTCTTTGAGTCACATGTATGGCAAACTACAAATTATGCTTTTAAGGTTGTTTACACATCGGCTCGTAACTGTTTTCACTCGCCAAACATCTGGACGCTTGGGCACAGAGACGAGACAGCAGAGCCAGCAGTAAAAAGAACTGGGTTAGATGTCCTTCTCCTTGAAATGAAAATTGTTTCCTATAAATATGAAACCATGTCTACCGCTTAACTACAACTGCCATAAAGTGCCAAAATTGTCTGCTCTGTAATCTTAACTCACCCTGAAATAAGGGTGGAATAAGAATTTAGAACTAGAAAGAAATCAGTAATTCATGAGTTACCAAAGAGAGTTCTGTGTCACAACTCGTTCTTCAACCGCAACCTTTTTAAGGGCAAACAAACCATATTTTTTAAACCACTGCGCCTATGAGAGTACAAACTCTTACTCTGCATTATTAGCGAATATCATGATAGCTGCCTTGACACACTGATCTCAGTACAGTTGGCAGCCTTTCCTGTTTTATTTGCAGCAATAGTTCTGTTGTATCTCATGTGTATCTTTAGATCTGTATTAATGTTTGGGATGATTTTAACATAGTAAACCACTAACTCAGATATCCACATATTGGTGTTACTGTGGTAGCTGTGGGAGCAGCACGTCTGCACAGTTATGTTAGATTCAAAAATTGATTTTGGTGAAGACATATCTGGCACTCATTGTCCTACAGTATGTGCTCAGACATTAATAATGTGGGTCTTATTATAGGTTAAATAAAGAGTTTTATTTCATAGTTAAAGGCCACTTTTTTGTTTTTTTTTCCACAATATTTCATGGTATCTCAAAAATGGCCATCGCTACAGATTAAGGAAAGTCTCATAACATCCAACTATTTTATACAGCTACTAGGAACCCCCGCACATTTACAGTATCACTTCCACTCTGTCTCTTTTATAACAGCTATCAAACAGTTTGCCATAGATTACACACTGTCAGATAGAGGAATATGGATTATTTTGTTGTCTCATAAAAACTAACAGAAGCTATAATTTAAAAGTCACAATGATCTCGTCACCACTTCTCTTGCCAGATTCCTACCAGCCAGTGAGCAGCAAAGATGGAGAGAAGGGAGGGAATAGGGGAAAAAGCCAGAAGGAAATGCAAGAAGTTGAAAGGATGGGATGGATGAAAGCAGACAGGAGGTGGAGTAGAAAATTGCACCAAGATGAGAAATGGCAAACGTTGACAAATCATTGCTCTGACGATTGCCGTGGCTCAGATGGGAGTGAAATTATTATTTAAAAAAAATAAAAAATCTGGTTAAATCTTATGAAATATAAACTAGCCTGCAAGAGCGTACCGAATGCTGCAATATGCTGTAATAGGTTTGAACACACTGGGATCGGAACATGAAGTGGCCTGTCAGTTATGTGTTGGCTGCTAAGGTTTCATGGCTTCCAGAGAGAAAACAACACCTTGGCTTAACCCCAATTACCGGGAGTGATCTGTAATTGGTTTTGCTCCACAAGGCTCAGACAGAACTTCAGACACTAACGGAGCGTGTCAGTTTGACTCTGTGTTTGTGCTTGCATTATAACCAAGGTGATGCAGGCTACCCACAGGTCATGGATAAGTGGAACTTTTACACTCTGTGTTTGTCATGGAACTGTAAATGAAATCTAGTAGGGCCAAATTTCAGAAACTACGGGTCACAGAAACAGGTGGAAGCAGCTCTGATCACACTGTCTGGAGCAGTGAAGCCTTCAGTACACCCACATCATTCAAAAGAGGGGTTGTCCTATGTTAGAAACGCCCATCCACCCCAACAGCCAGATGTCTCTGTCTCTCTCACAGGACCAGTAACACAAGTGCGCCTTCTAGCGGTGACTCCAACTTTGTATGCGCGCGTCAGTGTTGACCTGCTGCAATAAAAACAAAGGTGTCACTTACGGTAGAAGACATATTCTGTGTAGCTGGACCAGATCTTGTCCTCTGTGTGCTGGTTGACAAACGAGGCTGTGACTGACGAGTTGCAGGCCACCATTTGGAAACCGCACTCCGACAGCATGTCAAAAGACCTCTCCAGGTGCTTGAACTTGAGGTAAAACCGGGAGGTGTACCGATCCGGGGTCCTGTCCGGGTCCCGGCTCTCGTTCAGGGTCTCCCCGAAAACTTCTTTGGCGAGAGCGACCCTCCCGCATATCAGTATCCGAGGCACCCTCCTGAACTTGGCGTCGGTTTGACTCTCCCGGCCCATGGTGCACGACCCCCGGTATCCCACCGTGATGAAGCCGCTCTTTCTGTCCGCGGGGACCAGAGAGGGAGGCGGACACTGCCGGTGGTCGCTGCCCTGCGACCCATCTTCATAGTCGCTGTGGAAGTAGTCGTCCGGGCTGTGCTTGATATCGTCAGGGGTCAGGAGCTTCACCAAGTCGGGCAGCTGAAAGTACTCCGCCTCTTTCCTGAGCCTCCCTTTCTCCGGGAAGTGGTCCGGGAGGACGACCTGCTTGTCTCGGAGGTAGTCCAACACATACCGGAATAAAAACCCATCTCTGTCGATGAAATAACGACCCTTGGGGTCTCTCGCCAAGTCATTAGATGCGTCTTTTTTGGAAGAGAACAGCTTACCGAGTAATGAATTCGGGGTGCCCACTAAAGTTGAGTGACGAGTGTAATAAACCTGCCCCCCTACGTTTAATTCAACAACATCTGGGAAACTGTTCTGAACTGATGCTTGCTCTTTGGGGTTAGTCCTACAGTTTCCACTCAGCGCCATCGTTTCCGTCATGAACAGCTACAAACAGGCTACACACCTATACAGCAAGTCACAGAAAAGAAAAGGGGAAAAAAACGACGGATCAGGATGTTAAAAGTTGCTAAGCTGTGTCCTCGGTTATTCTGTGTCGCTGCACGGCCTCCAACTTCATCTCACAACAATGTGGAGAAGCGTTTTTCATCGATCCATGGCCATTATCGCCTACCAGTCTTTAGCAGTTGTCGAAAATGGGGGGGGAGAGGGGGCGGGGGGGGGGGGGGTGGCAGTCCGGGGAGTCCCTCTGTGAATGTTAAATTAAAAGAAGGCCGAGATGGGTGACTTGGTGGAGGAAAGAATCAGCGCTGCGAGAGAGGAGAGATGTATCCGGGCGCATCAAAGCCTTGCATCAGTGGCTAATGTAAGAGCATTACAGAGGGGGGAACCGGTGGAGGCTGTAAGATGCCTATTGCGCCGAATCAAAACTTGTCTTGCTTTCGTTTTTGCTACTACAAGTATCATCCAATAAATAGAAATAATAGAAATCCTTTTGCGCGCACGCGACCAGAAAATTACGCAGTAGAAGTGTGTTAAAGAAAAAGAAAAGTCCAACAACTTATTTAAGGATATAGTCCACACAGAGGAAGGTGCTGATGTGGTGTCACTTTCTCTTCAACTTCCCCTTGAACACCAGCAGATTTTCCGGGCGGTGCAGGTCGGCGGGAGGAGGCACAGTCCCTTTCAGAGGCGAGAAACTTCGGGGAGATGGCGCACGCAAACCTCGGGAGTCCTGTAATGGTTTTGTCTGTTGTCTGTCACTACAAATATGTCGCCTATTCCGGATTGAAATAATAAGTCCTCCACTCCACAAATATATCTTACATGTTCTCATCCAGAGTTTGAAAAAAAGAATAAATCTCAGTTTGGATTTTTCTCCTTTTGTTTTCAGAGCAGCGGAGAGGACCGACCCGCTGCTGCTGGCTGCTTTTACCGGGAGCTGTCCGCGGTGCTGAAACGAGCATCTCACCCCCCCCTCCTCTCCTTCTCCTCACCCTCCCTTCCACACTCCCGCACCGCCACCCCTCCCCTACAGAGCTGGGTGGTGTCTTCACTGCACACACACAGACACACACACACACACACACACAGAGAAAGAAAGAGAGAGGCAGAGGCTTACGGGGCGATTCCAGGCTGCTTGGTGGGAAAAAATAAAAGTCTTTGAATTATCTACAATAATTGAACAGACTTAAATCCATTGTCACAAAGTCCCTATATTCATATATATCATAGTATATTAATGTCTATAAAATATAATGTTAGCACCACTACATTCAGATGTGGACACTTGGTGCAGCCAGAGGTGAAAGAACCGCATGCCCCTCTTTAAAATAAAGTTTTAGGCATTCACAGAAATTCCAGTGCAGAGTCTGTTGAATTGCTGCATCCATCTTTGTGCCATTATTATAATAAGCTAAACGCTCACAATGCTGCAGTTTGACCCCCAACTTGAATCCATTTGCATGACATTTTAGTTTGAATGCGTAAATACAGAACATATTTTGGTTTGCACGCTGCAAACTGTCTGTATTGTTCCCAGTTTTGCATTTTGACTGCAGCCCGTTTGTAGTTTTCATTTTTGGAGCCTTTTCACAAATTAAAATCTCTTAACGAAAATGCTATCTTTCAAACCCAGATAAATGGCTGTAACTGGCACTGAGTGGTGATGTTTTGGGTCTTGGGCTTTGCAACAGCGCCTCCCTCTGTTTGCATCGCGATATGGCTAGACTTCTGCTTTCAGCACCGTGGATAGATCCTCACACAGAAAAGTGAGGTAACTACAATGTCTTGCCTTTTTTTACTTAACAATATATGAACTTTATATTTATTTTTTTTCCAGGAATTCGACTAAGATTGATCTTTGCCTGCTATATTATGCGTCACACCCATTGAAATATATAGGAAAAGCACACACTGAGGTCATGAGACGAGCATGACCAGATGAGGTACAGGATACTATGCACTGGATTTCTACAGAATACAGATTCCAGTAGTAGTGTAACCTGTAGTCTCACAAACCATCTGCTCCAGCTGCAGGGCCGAATCAGGGCTTGTAATAAATACAAATACTGTGGAGAAAAAAGTATAAATATACAAGGTCTGCTGTATCTCAGAAAGTCTGCTTCATACTAAGCAGTGTTCTGCTTACAGCTCTCTGCCTGTATGCTGCTTTTATTTTCCTTTGGCTTTCATCTGTCCACTTTCAACCAGCCTTGCCTCCAGCAAAACGGCATTTTTTGGCATTTCTTCATGAGCTGTGTTCTACCTCTGGGGACATGATGCCACTGCTTTTTGTTTTGAATTTTGCAATTAGATTTTAGTCTGTTTAGCCTTGTGTTAACTCTAAGCAGAGCCACTGAGGCAGTCACTTGCATCGTACCCAGTGGGGGTTTGTTGTTCTTGCTTAGAGGCACTTCAGCAATGTAGGGCATCATTTGTACAGGGGGATCAGCAAGCAGACCTCAACTCCTGCAGCCCTGCTTGTATGTAGCCTGAATTATAAACAACTCCTCCTGTCCGTCCCAATTTTATACTTATTGTAATACCCATTCTAATCATTTTTTGAATAGGTTTATGGTCATATAAGATAATTTTAAATTGATATTTAAGTCCCTTGGCTTTTAATTTGAAGCTGACAGACACTCCGATCTTGAATGCAAAGCTTAATTATAAAAGGTGGAGCCATTGATGCCCTTATCCACAATGTGGTGTCATGCGGTGTTTCCAATAAATATAAAAAGGCAGGAAAAACAGTTTTAGTCACTATTTGTGGCATTTTCAAATTTGAAACTAATTTCTAAAGTTGCACCTCAGTCTGAGTCCCACCAACACACACGTTGCATCATATCCAGCACAATACAGAATATCAGCTATTTTTCTAGCACACAAACTGACAAATCAGAACACTATTAGGAGTAATATAAAGCAAATGCATTTGAGAAACAGTAATTTGAAAGTGTCAGCCAGTATAATCACATTGGCAGTATTTCTTTAAAGGTTCAGGTTGAAGGATTTAGCAAGATGGACTGGCAGAAATGAAATATTCATTTAAACCTTTATTAAAGACTCTGGAAATCAATTGAGGGAGACCCTCATTTTCATTGATGTCGAGCATGAACAAAGACATTCATAACAATCAATAAGCAAACAAAGAGCCATCATGCATAGCAATTAAAACAGAAATGAAATCATGCAAAACAACAACAGCAATAAATGGGCTCTAAAAGTAGAAATACAGCGTGATAAACATGCTCAGGTGTAGATGAATAGTTAAAAACATTTACACTCAGATAAAAAAATAAATCTGAAATAAGGCCTTTAAACATCCATAAGGGTGGCAGAGTGTCCAAGTTTAAGGTCTTTTGCAGATTATTCCATGTATGAACAAATACCAATGCTGTTCCCGCCTCACAGCCAAATATGGCCAGCCAACCTTTCGGTAAAGCTGGCAGTGATGGGTGCTGTAAGAATCACCTGTTATGAACCTTAGGGCTGAGTGGTAGACAACAGGTATAATATAATATATTTTCTTAGGTGTGTCATTACCTGAAAATAAAATGTGTTTTTGTTACCTTAGAACAGGCTGTTTATATCTACTCATGGAGCGGACCCTCTTCCTCGGGGTCTGCCATGATTCTACAGTAGCCCAGAACAGACAAACCAAACACTGGCTCTAGATAAGGTCATTCATGTTTTCACATCTTTGTGATGGCCGCTGTGGTTAGCAGCCCCTTAGTGATGAGCAAAACAGCATCAGAAAAACACAAATTTAGTCAGAAACACTTTAGTCAAAGAAAACCTTATTTCCATTTGCAGTATTATTTTTGGCGGTATGGCTCTGTTCTGGGGCCCTTCTGCCTTTCCTCGGGCCCACGCAGAAAGCCTCCTCCACACAGCTACATGGAAAGCATAAAGCGGAGAGAGCGCACCTCTCCACACTTCCACGCACCTGTGCGGAAATCCATAAGGCAGGGAGAGCGCACCAGTCTGCTCTTCCATGTGCAAATGAGGAAAGCCTGAGGCACAGAGAACAGACCTCCCTGCCCTTCCATGCGCCTGCATGGAAAGACTAGGGCAAGGAGTGCAGCAGCAAAGACCCCCCAGGAACAGAGCCAGGATCAATGACAAAAAAGAAATGACACTGATAAATGAGACACAACATTAAAAGGAGGAGCTGGGGTGGAGGCGAGTTGCAAAGTGGCTTGCAGAGGAAGCAGCAATGGTACACACTGCTCTTATAATTAAAATGACAGTGCAGTTTGAGACACTTCTCCAATCACTGGCTATTTACAATATGCCCTATCCAGTCAGACGGAGTTGAAACTACAGGAGAGAAATGGAGCAGGAGAATGAGTGATATTAACCAAAGTGAATTATATCCAGAGAGTGAGAGCGAAAGCAAGGAGGTGTTCCTGACTGGGACCTGAGCAGTCACCCAGAAGTAGGCCACGCTGGTAGCTTCATCATAAATACATGTAGCCTCTATACCACTCCCTGCTGCACTGCTATTTAAAGGCCAGATGACTGGTCACCTGTAAAGGGTTAAACCTGTTTGGACCGACATAATTCATTTCAACTCGACTCTCTCAGTCCCCAAAGAGCACTCAGTTTAATGGCATAAGAACTTACTAAACACACAGCAGGACCATCACCAAAGCTGACAACACATCCCTCCATGTTCTCTGCATGCATTTCAGAATACATCATCATAGACTCAAACACATCTCAGTAAATGGTTATGTGAAAAAATTTTGGAAAATCAGAATTCCCATTTATTCAGTCAGTGGAACAAATCCCAGAGCTAAGGGACAGACATATTTACATCAAACAGGCTGTGACATTTATTTTAGTTTCTTGGTTTCTTTGCTGTTCTGAAACCTCATTTCAGTTGCATATTAGTCAATACCAAATATATGATGAAATATTTACTCAACAAGCACAGCAGCAACATTCATAATTTATCGTTTTTCCAAGAGAGACGTGATATCAGAGAGATTTCTAATTTTTCACTTGCAAAAGAAACTCACTTCTTACACTGAAAATAAAATCCGCTTCCTTGACACAGACCGACTCGGAGCACGCTCATTTTCTTCCTGTGCAGTGCAGAGAAAACTATTAAAGGGAATTTTCAGGCCGGTCACAGATGGTTGAAATAAACAGCATACTACTTCCACTTCCATCTCTCATTACAGCCACACTGAATGATGCCAAGCCTTAGATGGGAAATCTGCTAGTACAGCAGGCAGACATTCAATGCATAAATTCAGTTGACTCAGAGAGTATGAGTATTTACCAAAATGAGTTTCTGTGTAAGCCCCAGCTATCCCTCAAACTTGGACGTTTATTATTTCTTATTTAAACTTGGTCAGCTATTTATAATTTTGAAAAGTTTCAATGGGCAGCAACTTTAAATGTCAGTGAATTTTGTGAGAAAGGAATGCTAAAGAGGGAAACTGTTGAAAATGAGAGAAACCACGATACATAATACAAAACTAATCAAAGGAAAGAGAGGGACTCAGGTGGAGAATGGTGTTTGTCAGGTGGAATATGGTGTTTGGGGGAAGTCATTATCAATGTCATGGGCAAGACATTGTTGATGGTATTATGTGTATTTATTCTGAACTCATCAGTGCTGCCAATTGGGAGCCATCCCATGTAGTGAGTCACTGTGTGATTAGATGATCTGAAAGCAAGCTGGAATGGTTGTAATGCCAACCCATATACCTCTATATACCTATATATAAGACAAGCATTTTTGTTTGATCAGTTATCCTCTTTTAATCCTCCCATTTTTGTCTGTGAAGTCAAAACACAGTCAATAAAAAAGGTAAATACAAAAAATAAATAAATAAAGTGGCAAGGGCCTAGGTGTGGATGAGATTCACCCAGAGGTGGTGAAGGCTTCGGACATTGTTTGACTGTCTTGGCTGATACGCCTTTCCAGTGTTGTGTGGAGGTCACGTAGGGTGCCTGTGGACTGGCAGGCCGGGGTGGCAGTTCTCATTTTCAAAAAAGGAGAGTGTGTGTCACACTGCTCAGCCTCCCTGGGAAAGTTTATTCCAGGGTGTTGTGAAGGAGGCTCCAGCTGGATTCAGAAGGTGCAGTTTGGATTTATCCTAATTGAAGACCGTGGACCAGCTCTTTACCTTTGCAGGGCTGCTGGAAGGGTTATGGGAGTTTGCCTATCCAGTCTACATGTGCTTTATGGATTTGGAGAAGGCTTACGACCGCATCCCAATGGGAGTCTTGTCGGGGAGTACTGCAGGAATACAGGGTACTGGGGTTGCTGCTACAAGCCATCCGGTCCCTGGACAATCAAAGTGAGAGCTGTGTCCACATACTTGGCACAAAGTCAAACACGTTCTCAATGGGTGTTGGCCTCCACCAGGGCAACACATTCTCACTCCGACTTCATCACATGTTGACGTTTTGGTCATGGACTTTCCATGTCAACATATGACATGCAAGGTACCCTGGGTGCATTGGTTGCTGGCGTTCTGGGACACTGTGTCAAGTTCTGCCTGTTACATGCATTGTCTTCTTTCAAGATACACTATACACTGTTTTCACGGGAAATTTAACATTTACATACAGTCTCTTTCAAAATAAATGCACTACAAATTGACATTTTTTTCCCCTTCAACAGCACACACATGGTTACGTTAAGCCAACAAAAACATGTGGTTAGGTTTAGGCAACAAAAGCAGGTGGTTATCTTTAGAAAAAAAGAACAGCTTTCGCTCTCTTGGCTGCAGTTGGTGTTTGTTGGACCCACAAACCACCCCTTCCGCCTGCCCAACTGGGACTTTCGCCATCTTAACTTTAGTAACTGCCGGGTGCCGTTGCAAACAGCAACGTATCATTCCAACGTTAAAGAACGCCTTTTTTGTTAGTTTCTGATTCCACAAGTCACTGCCCAAGCGCCAGATTTCAATGACTTCTGAGTGAGACCGGGCTCGCCAGGGTTCTCCCTTGTCTTTGATTCCGTTTGTGATATTCATGGACAGGATCTCAAGGCGCAGCTGAGGGGAGGAAGTGGTCCAGTTTGGTTACTTCAGAATTGCATCTCTGCTTTTTGTAGATGATGTGGTTCTGTTGGCTTCATCGCACCGTGACCTCCAGCATGCACTGTGGCGGTTTGCAGCCAAGTGTGAAGCGGTTGAGATGAGAGTCAGCACCTCCAAATCTGAGGCCATGGTTCTCTGCTGTAAAATGGTGGATTACCTAGTCCTGGTTGGGAGACAGTTACCACCCCAAGTGAGGGAGTTTAGGTATCTCAGGGTCTTGTTCACAAGTGAGGGTAGAATAGAGCATGACATGGATCAGCCGTTTGGTGTGGCGTCTGTGATTCCTGCTGTGCCAGACCGTCGTGGTGAAGAGGGAGCTCAGCCGGAAGGCAAAGCTTTCAATTTACTGGTCCTTGTACGTCCCAACCCTCACCTATGGTCATGAGCTACTAATGAATGAAAGAATGAGCTCAGGAATACAAGCTGCCAAAATGAGTTTCCTCCATCGGGTGGCTGGGCTCAGCCTTAGAGATAGGGTAAGGAGCTCGGGCATCTGGCGGGAGCTCAGAGTTGAGCCACTTCTCCTTCGTGTCAAAAGGGGTTACTTTAGGTGGTTTGGACATCTGATCAGGATGCCTCCTGGGCACTTCCACTTTGCGGTTTTCAGACACATCCAACTGGTAGGAGGCCCCGGCGCAGACCCAGAACATGCTGGAGGGACTACATATCTCATCTGGCCTCCTCAGAAGGAGCAAGAAAGCGTTGCCGGGGAGAGGGACATCTGGAATACTTTGCTCGGCCTGCTGCCCCCGTGACCCAGCTTTGGATAAGCAGTTGAAAATGGATGAATGTATGGATGAAAAAAATAGCATGCTTGTGACTGGAAGGTTGCTGGTTTGATACCCCGACTGGCAGGATATGTCTGCGAGGGAGAGCAATGTCCTTGAAGGAGTATGTCACTGCTGTAAAGATTGTCTTTTAAAAAAACTGGGCTGTCTATGTAGTAGAAGGACACACATACTTTTGAAATTGGCTCTACATGACCAGGACAAACAGGAAAAGGAAAATGTGCAACTCCCACAATGCACTTTGCTGCACCAGACCATAAATGCTCCCGCTGATGGGTGATGCAGTGTCAGTGTCTGTTTTGATGCATGAAACAATATGGCGGCCAGCTGGTAGCAAACAATCTCGAGTCACAGTTTAACAGTAAGCTGAAATATGTTTCTGAAAACATTTTAGGCAAGAAATAGGAAACACAGTAACAGAATCTTGTTTGAGTTTGGTCTGAGTTTGAGAGAATGAGAGAGAGGGGTAGCTCTATCTTTGAATCTGCTGGCGGGCAAACAAAAATGTGGAAGTATAATCTGTAGTTTGAGCAACAGCCTTAGAACCAACTCAAGGACTTGAGCTGGGAGATGAGCAGGGAGATCTGGGGTCTCCTTTGTAAAACAGTGCATAGGATTCATACTAAAAATGCAAGTATGGCCAAAAGCCCAAAATGGCGTGCGCCAAAAGATATTTGATCATTTCTTCAATCAGGATTCCACCTCTGCTTCTCCAAAATGTTCGGAAGCATGGGTCAAAATTTCTCCCATCAAGTCTATTTTTATAGATCAATACTTTTGAATGGAAAGTGGCGTACACCTCTTTCAGGCCTTGTTTTGTGCGTATGCAATGTTTACAAATGAGAACCCTGGGCACTCTTAAGATGGAGGGAAGTTTACCATAGCTCTTTTCCACATGCTAACCACATTTTTATGATACAGAGCTGTTTGAAAATCAGCAAAGTATCCCTTTCATTCATCCTACTCCACTGGAGCCATCAAATCAGACTGTGGTTGAGCTGGAAAGCTTCCAGATGTGAATGTGTGTGAACATTGTCAAGGCGTTCCTGCGAAAGGGAGCCTTGCTCTCTATGAAACTTGAGCCCTGAGGAAGCAGCAAAATGTATATGAATAAATACATAAGATAATCACTGATGGTGAACACCCACTACATAAATTACAGTAAGTACAGTGCTTTGTAGTTCAAAGCAGATGCAGTTTGTTGTGTCAGGGAATCTTGTATGTGGTTACGTTTATGAAGTCCATGAATGAACCCGAAAACTTTCCTGAAAAATACATTTGTGTTATTTATTTACTTATTCTGTTTTTGCATGAGACCAAAATACCCTTCTGATGCTCGGGCCCCATGAGATCGTCTCAGCAGACTGGTGACTGGACTGAACTCTTACCGTCCTACTGAGCAGGTACACTCCAACACCTCCGGCTACTAATGCAATGAGTCATCAGCCTCAAATGTGTCTTCAAAGACTGCTCGGCAAGGTTTTCAGTTTATTATAGAAGTCTAATGATGAGTTCATAATCATTAAGAAAATTCCTGTCTCTGCAGTATTGATCTTCAAACATAAACTCCATGAAGTCCTTGTGGGAATCAGCAACAAGTCCCAACGCCCCAGATTTGATATCAAAACAAGATATTTTTAGCCGATTCCAGCAAACATAGAGCATCTTACCACTTTCACTCAGATCTGCTACAGGAGTCAGTTGAACTGAGGAAGTAGATTTAGTTGCTACACTATAATCATCACATCTCAAATGATGGCATAAATATTATGATCTACAAAGAGTTGCTTGTAGGAAGTTATTTCCTCCATGGCTCAAAACACAGACTAAATGCCGGCAGACTGACAAATTGGGGGCATATTTGTTGTGAATGTTACAGTGTGATACCCTCCTGGGTACTGAGCAATAAAATTACAATATCTCTGGATTTCTGTCCAATTCAGCAGGTCAAAAAATGAGTTTCTTCTTGCTTGGCGTCGCTTTGTTGACCCTCCCAATCCCCTCCTCATCCTCTCTCTGCGCAGGCCCAGGCAGCTTTCCCTGCTAAACTAGGTCCACTGCTCTCCCTGGAGACAAGGCTATTTAACAGGAAGCCCACTAAACATTAAGGGCTTTGGTAGCCGGAGCAGAGCAGGGCAGTGAGGGACAGACACTCCCGGAGCCAGGATAAGTATAAGCCTGCAAGACACCAGAGAGAGCCGGGAAGTTGAACATCTCAGCTTGTCTTCTGGCCAGCAACACAGCAGCAGAGCTGTCATCCCACTCACTAACACTGACTCTGCAGGTGTTTGCGTGTGTGTGTGTGTGTGTGTGTGTGTGTGTGTGTGTGGTGAAGGCATCAGAAAAGAGGGTGTATCCTTGGAGCCAGGTCCAAACAGAGAAAGGAAATGTGGATCCAAAGCTATTTTGGTTGCAGCCAGCTGAGTTATGGTACTTTTTTTGAGTAATAAGCTGTCAGCTCCAGTAATTTGTGAAGCTGACAGCAGGGGCGTTTCTAGATGATGTGGCTAAATTAAGCTCAGACCATTTATATAATATTTTTGTTGGTTCGTGGACTCAGACCCAACTGAGAACTTCTGATTTTTTTATTTGCTTGAGGGACAGTAGCAGCACATACTTTGTTGTTATTTTTAAGACTTGGTTTTTAAACACTTCTGCATGTGAGAGTCTTTTCTCTTTATGTATATGCACCAAAAATGTTCCTATTCTATAATTTTTGCACTGAGATTCTCTATTTTGTCAGTATATTTTTTTTGAATATTCACTTAAAGTGTAGTTGTAGTATTTAAGTGTGTTACGTAAATGCATATGTCAATCAGGAGAGACGAATGAAGAATGAAGTAAAGATAATATTTAACACAGAATGTAAGTGTACAGATGAACAGATGATAAGTGCTGATTAAGATTTAACAGAAGTCTTTGGCACTTGGACACCAGAGGGAGATATTTTGTGATCAAAGGACATCTGAGCGGCAGCAGGATAAATCCCCCCATGGAGTCCAGACACAGGTGGTGGTGGTGGTGGTGGTGGTGGTGGCTGATGACTCCGAGGCTGATGGCTCATGAGGTGGATGAGGCTGATGAATCTGTAAAGACTGGGTGGTGATGGGGAGGTGGAGGGCATGCACGACTGCAGCAAGAGAGAACTACAGCAGAGAAAGAACAGTAATTAAAATGAGGAGCAGTAAGATGATAGGCTGACAGAGAAGGTGTGGCTGTGCTATTGGCTGATTGTGAATCAGCTGATGACTCAATTGACAGACCCAGACAATAACACCTAGAGATAGTGAGTGAGCATGTGTGCAAGGAGTGAATGGCAGGGTGGGAAAAAAACTTATAGTCTGAGCATGAAAAGTGTTGTCTTCCTGACTGAACTTCCATCAGAGCTTCATTTGTATTCTTTTGTGGCCTGATTGATTTGAATGTAAGCATCCAGATGTTTTGTTTCCCTACTCTGTTATGTAGTGTATTTGCTTTTTTGTATTTGCTGTTGTAGTGTGGACATATTTACTTTCTGCTGGAGGCATTTCTCGGCAGTGAGTGACCTCTCTGTGGACTGAGATCATCGATCAGAATGGCTGATCTCATATACTGTGGCTTTTATCGTGAAGGAGTCAAGATGTGTCAAAACGCTGATCCAAGAGATTGGTTATGAGCGCAAAGCTTTCCCGTTCTCACCTGTGAGCCATTCATGTATTAGAAACAGTGTGTGGGTTTTTGGCACAACTTCACCCACTTCCGAGGTGCATAAGAATGGAAAAAAGTCACTTATTAGAACAGGTTTTTCTCAGAGTCTTAACAAGGATGATGATATAGCATGACAACTTGGGAGACTTGTTTTGGGGTAGGCAAGCTAACTACAGGCTCCCTAAAAAGCAGCTGATAATTCATCCATCTCTCAAGTTTCTTAACCTTTTATCCTTTTTAAGAGTTGCAGGAGGCTGGAGGCTATCCCAGCATGCACGGGGTCAGAGTTAGGTTACCTTCAGGTTACCACTCTGTCACAATCACAACTGATAAAGCAAAGGAAAATGACCATTTTAAAAAAATCATGCTTTTTTTCTAGGCACATAGTTGTGATATCAGTCTTGTGTGTGGGCACACAGTACTTGAGTCACAATGAGGAGGAAACAAGTAAAATCAGTATCATCTTTACAAATCCTTTCATGATAACTAGCATTTATGATTTTTGCATTCATGGTTTCAGTTCCCAGCAGCAGCTTAGAAGACTGTCTGGGATTGTGAATGATAATATACATGACAGGAATGTGATTATGTGAAATGATTGCACTGCTCATGGCGGATGGATGGTAATGCAACAATCAGTTGTTTGGATTTTAAGTGCTACCGTATCTGACAGATTTACTCTCCCTGTCTGCAACTTATGATTTAAGTTAAAAGATAATTGTGGGTTTTTAGAAATAAAATAGGACTGATTAACCAGCAAAATAGGGCTTCATTTCCACGTGGAGACAACTAGTAATTTTGCTGAAAAGTGATAATAACAGCCGGGCCTTTCTCCAAATGTTCCTCTCCACTTGTGTTACAAGGGAAATAACCCATTTGCACTGAAAGAAATGATCAGACTTGTATGCTGTGTTAAAACCAGGAGGTTTTGTGTGTATCTTACAGTACAGTAGCTGGCGTTTGATTCAATTTGCTCCATGTGGGATTCAGAAAGCAGTTGGCCAGATCAAGTTGTGGGTGTAGTGAAAGGATGGGAGGGGGCGGATGATCTGACAGCTCCACAGCAAAGGAAAAAAAATCCTTGTTCGTTTGTTTAGAAAAAAAAAAAGACATTCATTGAGTCAGAGCGTGTGTAAGTGTATACTGAGTCATCGATCTCTCTGATTTGCATCAGATGCCGATGAGCCATGATGAGCATGTATGGTGTAATCGCTCAGTCCAGATTCATGGCAGATTGCATGTAGTCACTGGACATGAAACATTAATACTGAATTTTCTGTTGTGATAGTTGCATTTAAAGTAACCATTTGTGAAATCCTGCTGCTGTCTTGTATTGGAAAGTCTTGGGATGCTGCACATTTTTTCAGTAGACTGCCATATCAGCAGGGAGGATGACAAAGTCTGTGTGGTGCAGTTTCGATGGTGATTAAAACTGTAATGTGCTTTTAGACTTGTTTCCTAAGCCAGTCACCAGAATGAATGTTGGCATTGTACATTTGTGCAGACCATGTTACATTTGTACATTTCAAATATGTAGAGGATATGTTTGACACTGCTCAAAAACATTAAGGAAACACTTAATAGTCACGGTATAACACCAAGTCAGTTAAGTTAAGTTAAGTTCAGGGATACCAATCTGTCCATTCAGGAAGCACAAGTGATTGTGATTCAGTTTCACCTGCAAAAACAAGACAACCCCCAAAAAGGAAATGGTTTTACATGTGGTGTCCACAGACAGTTGCTCTCTCCTTATCCTTCCTGACTGATTCTTCTCCAGTTTTGTGTTCTGCTGGTGTCCTTGTCACTACTGGTAGCATGAGGCGGTACCTGCAGCCCAATCAGGTTGCACAGGTAGTCCAGCTCCTCCAGGATGACACATCCATATGTGAGGTTGCAAGACGATTTGCTGTGTCTCCCAGCACAGTCTCAGGATCATGGAGGAGATACCAGGAGGCTGTCTGTTACATGAGGAGAGCTGGACAGGACCGTAGAGGGGCATCAACCCAGCAGCAGGACCGGTGTCTGCTCCTCTGTGTGAGGAAGGACAGGAGGAGCACTGCCAGAGCCCTACAAGATGACCTCCAGCAGGCTACTGGTGTGCATGTTTCTGACCACACTGTCAGAAACAGACTCCATGAGGGTGACATGAGGGCCCGACATCCTCTAGCGGGACCTGTGCTCACAGCCCAGCACCATGCAGCTCGACTGGCATTCGCTGGAGAACACCAGAATTGCTGTTAGGTACTGGGATGAAATCCTCTGAGTGGTGGACAGACCTTATGCTGGTGCAGTGGGCCCTGGGCTCCTCCTGTTGCAGGACAATGCCTGGCCTCATGTGGCCAGAGTGTGTAGGCAGTTCCTGGATGATGAAGGCATTGATGTCATTGACTGGCCCAGTCGTTCCGCTTAGGGTTAGGAAAACATCATGTTTTGTCTTAAATTACCCAATTTCGTTGCCACAAACACGGCTGGAAATGCTTGTTAAAAAATACCAGCTGTGGCCGATTAAAATGTCTCGACATCTCCTTAAAAATACCAAATTCTGTTGCTATAAACACAGCTGGAAATGCTCCAGCGTCTTGTTCAAATGTACCTGGTTTGATCAACACAAACACAGGTCTCAAACAATGGTCTGTTGCTTGGTAGCTGTCTCGCCAAAGTCTCACACTATCCGACATACCTTTCTCCTCCTGATGAGAAACTCAGCTCATGTAAATGGAATCTAAACTACACCAATTTCACTATAGAAATTTTGATATGAAACATTTGACACTTGGTTTGCAGAAATGTAAATGCCAACATTTTGTTCTTGCAACAGGGCTGCATTTCCAGTATTTCCCCTTCAGTCTGCCTTAAACTTAGATTTTGACACAGAAAATCCTAATAGAAGAAAAACTGTACTGGAAACAGATGTTCGGATCACCTCACACTGGCAGCCTTTTTCCTGTTTTAAGAAGAATAAATCCTGAAGGCTAAAGACTGAGACTAAGCAACTTAAGAGGATTAATTTATTTATTTATTTATTTTTTTTTTGCCAAGATGAGAGTCAGTCCTTATCCGTGCCGTTCTCTCCATCTCTGAGGCCACTCCTCGGCGGTGCACAGCGCAGCGGAGTTCTCCAAGCCTAAAGGGATCTTGACCCTGTTGATTTGGCAAACCATGCAGATGAGATGTTGCTAAGCACCCGTTCTCCCTCTGCCAGCGTAAAGGCCATGTGGGAACACTGTGGAGGGGTAGATAGCTGTGCTAGTTTACTGCCACAGTCAGCTCTCCTGTGGTGTGAGTTTCTGCCTCTGTGAGCGTGTAGGAGAGTGTTTGTGTGTGCGCGTGTGTGTGTATGTGTGTGTGTGTGTGTGTGTGTGTGTGACATTGCACAGCATCCCTCTCTCTCTCCCTCCAGTATTTTCCATGCTTTACTCTCTCTCTGGGATTAAAGGTTGGTTTCCACAGGTCCTCAGTGTGTGAAAAATCTTTTGATGGGGCCAAATCTCCAAAAGCCCTTAGAACTGTAAAACCCATTTAAAGCTGTAGTATCCAGTTTTACTCTTCAGCTAATATCATCAGCTTTTTGCTGTTAATACCTTGAAGGATGCCCAGTACACTGTGATTAATGTTGCAAATGTGTTGCTTTGATTTATTATTTTTTTCTCCTCATCTGACAAATGCAATTCATATGCACAGCTTTTCAGAGTGTCCTTTTATCTTCTACAGCTTTCTCAAACTGAGATACAGTACTGTATAAAGCAAACGGAATGAAGTGAGCAATCAAGAACTGCACGAATCTCTCTGCACACAGTGACAATGAATAATTTCTGTCAGTATGAGAAAGTGAAGGCGACAGATACTGAGTAAAAGATGTATAATTGAACATGTGGTGGGTGTCTTTTCACTCCTGCCATCAGTAATTTCATCAGGAAAGCAGAAGGTCCAGTGGGGAGTCACCCCAAAGAAAGTATAACAGGAATTACAAGTTTGGCTATGTCTGCAGCTGCATATATAGGCCTACATATACATATATATATATATAAATATATATATAATCCCCCTCTCCTTGGGGTGGTGGTGTGTCTTCCTCAATTTTGGGTCCTCTACCTCGGGCCTGGGAGTTTGAGGGTTCTGCGCAGTATCTTAGCTGTTCCTAGGACTGCATTCTTCTGGACAGAGACCTCAGATGTTGAACCTGGAATCTGCTGGACCCACCCTCCCAGTTTGGGGGTCACAGCCCAGAGTACTCCAATTACCACTGGCACCACTGTTGCCTTTACTCCCCACATCTTTTCTCGCTCTTCTTTCAGCCCTTGGTGTTTTTCCACCCTCTCATGATCCTTCTTCCTGATGTTGCTGTCACTCTGGGATTGCCACATCTATCACCACTGCCTTCTTCTGTTGTTTGTCCATCAACACAATGTCCAGTTGGTTAGCCGTCACCAGTTTGTCAGTCTGGATCTGGAAGTCCCACAGGATTTTAGCTCGGTCATTCTCCACCACATAAGAAGGTGTCTTCCATCCTGACCTTGGGACTTCCAGCCCATACTCAGCCACTTGGTTACGGCATTCCATGTACGCTCTGCCTGCATCTTACACCCTGCTATTATGTTATGAACTGCCTCTGGAGCATCTTTGCACAGCCTGCACCTGGAGTCCTGTCTGGTGTGGTAGACTCCTGCTTCTGTTGATCTTGTACCAAGTGTCTGTTCTTCTCCTGCCATAATTAGCGCGCATGTGCCTTTTCCAGTCACTGGTAGGATTTCTTGATGTTGGCCACTTCTTCAATCTGTCGGTGGTACATGCTGTGCAGGTGCTTGTCCTTCCATGATAGTTAATCCTCTTCTTCTGCACTATTAGGTTTTTGCTGCCTGAGGTATTCACTTGCTGGCTTATCTTTGGGGCCATCGAAGTCAAAGGACACACCACCTCTCCAAATATTCTCATAATCAATTATTTTCAAGGTTCTTTGCATTTGTGGGCTCATTTCCTTGTTTCTAGTAAACTTCAGCTTTTGTGTTAGTCCCACAGAATCCAAGCAAGGGCTCCTGTCCAGACTCATCTTACAGCATTGGCATTCAACAGTCATACAGGGAGAAATCTATCACCAAAGGTCACATATTTATTCCTCCATTGACAGTAGCTTTAATAATGCAACAACACAATGGAGCCTCGAGACACCAAGCATCCAGTGAAAGACACTCATGGCTGTCATTTTTTTCCCTCAGCTGGCGTCCAGTTCAGAGAAGCAAACACAGCTGAAGGCAACAAGATCATACCTGTTCTCAGAGGACTGTCAAAAGGCATTCTGGGAAATATAGGATGAAGTAGAAATAGAGGAGGCAGTTTGAGGGGAAAGTGGGTATACTGCAAAATAACACCTAAGAAATTGCAGCACTTCATCATAACTTCTGAAACTTCTGAATGCGTTAAACATCATAAAGCGATGATATAAAACCATGCGAGAGCATCTGAGGGAGGATTTTCTGACACTTAGTGGCCAGAAGGATGAACGGATAATGTAAGCTGGCAATTTCACTGAAGTCCCACAAGAAATATCTGCCTCTCGGTCTTGGACCCACTCTCAGATCTGTCGAGTCATTAGTTTCAGTTAGATGGAAAAATGCACTTGAGGAAGAGAGAAACATTTCAGATGGCTTGACAATTAGATTGATGGTATTGGCCTTTTATTAAATTAATTTTGTTGTTATTACTATTACTATTAGCAGTAGCATTTCCATCATAAAAAAAACTGAACCTTGTGAAAATTGCTACTTTAAAGATATTACATATTGGCACAAAATATTGCTTATTCGCAGCTCTCCATCCAAACAAATTGATCTTGGCATCAACCTTGATGCTAACGTCAATCTCAATTGATCTTTGCATCAACGACTTAAGAACTTGATATGGGATTTTAATTGTAAAATGTTGATTCTGCACTCTGGAAGTGATATAAACAACAACCCCCAAGATGCTGTCAAGTGTAAAAAAATATTGACTTTCTTTCATTTGATCTGCAATAACAAAATACCACAGCACTGACCCACTGGGCCAGAGCTAATTGAAGTCCAGCATGACATATCTTGAAGTGAATAAAATCAGTATGTCCAAACCTTGTAACAAAAAGTTAAGGGAAGTGAAACTTGGCAGAGTGTCTGTTAGGGTGGGAAGAAGAAGGAGAGCCAAGGCCATGCTACTGTTTATAATATGAGACTTATTTTAGAAGCCTCTAAATCTGTTTTGACATGTAGAACACTCGTGGGTTGACTGGTGCTGTCCCTGTTGCCAACCAGAGGCAGATGGGAAAAAAGGGATGGCAAAACTCCACAGTACATTCCATCATAAAGCATAAAGCATCAGTCCTGTATCAAGGCTTACCTACCATTCCAGGTTTAAATGAAATGACATGTATTTAATGGTGCATGTGTTCATTCTGGATAAAATATAGACTGTGGAATACATTCTATATTTTGTGCTTCATAGTGCATTTGCACAAGCTTTTTGTCTCTTTTGAATCCAGCACAAATTGCTCAAAATAATTTGGTTCCTGAACGGAGAACGCCACCATATTCATTTTGATGGTCTCCTGATTTTTGTCCAAAATAGTTTAACATAAGAGGAATAGAGTGGTGCAGGAGTGAGTCCTAAAACCTGGAAATGAGTTAACGTTTTAGCACTTCTGGTGCCCTTGTCTCAAAGTCAGTGGGTTTTTTTGAAAGGGTTTTGGGTTAAACGCCTGAAATCCGTGTCCATGTCCGTGGTTAACACAAGCTTAAGAGACTTTTAGGTTTTGATCTACAACATAAAATACACCAGTGAATAACCAACTCATAAATTTTTAAGCTGTTACATGTCTCTAAAAACTGGGTTGCTAACAAGTGGCTAAATGAGACTACAGAGCACCATCATGCAGAACACAGCTTCACAGCCTCATTGTGATGGAGACAATGAAGCCATGCAACTGTGGTGTTCATTTATAGCCTAATCTTGGCTTTTACTTCTGGGGTTTGCATTTATAATAATAATAATAATCATAAAAATTGTGTTCTTCTGTGAAGATTATCATGCTAAAAAAATGTGTAAGTATCATAACCTTTACGACAGAGCTTATTTAATGCAGTAATCCAAAATCAAATGAAAAAAAAAAATCCCATTTTCTTTTTGTCGAGGGAACCAGGGCGACGCTAACTTCCCTGTTGGCCTACAAATAAACATCAGCCCTGCAGCACTCTATTCAATTTAATTCAATTTAATTCAATAAGCTTTATTAGCATGACTTTTCTTATGTTCTGCTAAAGCACAATTACAATTTAAGACGCTAAAAGTTCAAAAACAATTATTCATTCACTTTGCTTACCCTTTTATGGGTCGTGGGGGGGCTGGAGCCTATCCCAGCTGACATTGGGGCAAGAGGCAGGGTACACCCTGGACAGGTCACCAGACTATCACAGGGCTGACATACAGAGACAGACACACATCTCACATTCACACCTACAGACAATTTAGCATCACCAATTATCCTGCATGTGTTTGGACTGTGGGAGGAAGCCGGAGTACCCGGAGAAAACCCACGCTGACACAGGGAGAACGTGCAAACTCCACACTGAAGGGCTCCCCCACCCTAGGTTCGAGGAACCGTTTTGGTAGTGATGGGCAAAGCAGTTATTTAGATGTTACTGAATCACTAGAATCAGTTCATTAAAAAGATTCATTCAAAAGATCACCGAATCGTTCAGTGCTTGGCGGGAGGAGCCCTGACTGTGTACTGCATAGTCTGACTCAGTCTCTCTCCGTAGCTTGGAGAAAACAGTCCCTATGAAAGTGTATCGCTGAGAAGAAATTATTTGAATCACTCAGGAATCGAGCTTACGTCATTCACTGAGTGATTCGTTCACCGAGTGATTCGTCATGTGGTAAGCAGTTCCTCCCTGCACCCTGGCTGCCTCGCGACTCGCGAGTGATTCATTGTATGCACGGACCGAATCGGCAGTTCCACTCCTGGCCTGCATGCTCGCTGCTGAGCTCAACTGAACTGAGAAATGAACAAATCAGTTCCAGAAGTGATTCAGTTCATTACGTTCAGATTCGTTCTTTTGAACGATTTGTTCGCGAACGACACAACAGTATTTTGCTGTGAGGTGACAGTGCTAACCACTGTACCACCATGTCGCCTCAAAAACAATTAGCAACAATGTATTATTACAAATGCATAGACATACATTTAGTTGTGTTGGTTGTCTCTTAGGTCAGAGAGTGAATGTGTCTGTCAGTCTTTATAGCCAGGCTGTTTGCACCCTAATAATATATATTTAGATGCTTTGAAATCAGCGGTATCATCACTACTTTCCAGAAGGAGATGTATTTTCATGTTGACTATCATTTTGTCAGAGACTGTTAAATCTCAAGTGGGTGGAAATCTCCATTTTGGAACAAACAAACTTCTCCAAACTCTTCAGCTGCTGATTGTTATTTTAGTTCTCATGTAGCTCACTCACAGAGAGATGAAAGCTGTTTCAGAGAAAGGACACTGCAAGCACCAGATGCCTACTAATTTCATGATCTGTGCAGCAGCCATATCAGCGGGGTGGCAGGAAATTGAATTAGATGAATTAAAGGAATTTATTTAATCTCGTAAATGTTCAGAGAAAATGTGCTCATCCGTTTCTGCTAAAAATAGACCTCTGTGTGTGTGTGTGTGTGTGTGTGTGTGTGTGTGTGTTTTGTGCTCATTCACATGTTCAATATGTTGTGTGCAGAAGGAGGAAAATTATCTCCCATCTGCATTTTTTTTTTGGTCCCGGAGAACATATAATAAGATAGCTTCATCCCCTGCTTTTTCCTCTCTCCTTGAGAGGCGGAAAAAGAAATCTTAATTGAGGGTACAGTAGGTGGTTTGAGATGAGGGGTTGCGGCAGTAGAGGAAATTTAGTAGTTTTAATCCACTCATCCACCCAGGCAGTGACAGCAGGATTACAGTAGAGACTTTATAAAAGAAGCCAATTATGACAGCATATAGCAATACACTGCCCTAAATTCAATTACCCTCTCTGGCACTTTTCAATTTTCTTTCATTAAGTGGATTAAGAAGAAAGACATGTTCTTCAAGTTTAGAAACGATTAAAAGTCTAAAGGAAGATGAGAGGCAATGGAGGGGAGGAGACTCATTTCTGCTTATGATTAGTCATGGGTGTTTGCTGTAGGAATTCATGTTTCCAGCATCAAATTGATTTTGTTCATCATGAGGCAGAGAAATGATCCATGTCAGGCCTGCACAACTGAGAGGTTTCTTAATGACATTTTTTGTTTGTTTGTTTATTGGGTTTGTTTGTTTAGTTTTTTTTTTTTCCTCACCCACCCAAACTTTCCACACGTCATGACTTGCCTGTCCTTCAGCATAAAAAGAGACCTGCAGTAGAAGTGTCTTGGGGCTAGCCTGGAACAAGTGGTTTAACATGAAAGGCTTGAATCTAGTTGCCAGCATTGCCTTCAACAGGAAACTACATTTGACAGATCGTCACAGAGTTTCCTGGCAAGAAAATTTCCTCCAAACTCGTGCAACCTTGCTGAGACGACTGCTTTGTGCAGCGCTGACCAAAAGGCTTCTCTACGTATTGTGGCCCTGAGACCCATAACTCAATCAGAGTTTCTCTGTTTAAGACAGAAGAGGCTCAATACGTCTCCTCTGAATAATGACAAAGTTTTCCTCCATGCCTTTTTCCGCTGTATTTATTTTCCCATTTCTCATTCTGTAAAGAATTCTGTAACTCCAGGCCAGGAGCAGAGCCAAGTGCGTATAATTTACTTCCTTTTCACGCTGCACCAGTTAATCTATGGCTAAAAGTCAGACATTTTATTGTTATGGATGCCAGAGGTGTTTTTGTTTCAGCACTGGTGTGGAAATAATCTCGTTTTAATAACCCTTGGGAAGGACGCCAGCATGGTAGTTTTCATAGATGTGACAGAAGGACATTGGTATGAATTTCCTAGTTTTGCAGAATCACAAAAAGTCAATTTGATCATTTTATATTTACCATATGTCTTTGTCATCTGAATTCATATATATTTTGTTGTTCCTGTTGGCCTTTTCTCTTGTATCCTCTTGACTATAATATAAAGCATTAGTGAGGATCAGCATGATTGTTCCTGCTTCTCATCTGTTCTTTTCATTTAAGGTCAAGCCTACATCAGTGATGCTGTGCGCCTCCCATTCCTTCCCGTCCCTCAGCAGAGGTCGTCAGCCTATTATTTTACATTATCTGTCATCACCAAAGAGGATGGATCCACCTGCAGTATTTGGTAGCCGTGCAGTTCTTCTGCACCAGCAGAGTGATTGATCTCCTCCTTTGCATCCTGATGAAAGGGTACACCTTTGTTCTTGCAGGTGCCCAGCGCTTGTCCTATTAAATCATCTTCTACCCTCTGCCTGTATTTCGTACCAGTACCAGACACAGGTTTTCTCAAGCTATAGGTCAGAACCCAGTAGGGCCTCATACCTACCTGTGGTGTGCAGAAAAGGAGGTAGTTTGTGATGTTTAACCATATCTCTCTCTGTTTTTAACACAACTCTTGGATGTGTTTATTAATCATTGTTAAAAGAAAGACTGAATATTATAATAGGGGGTTATTATGTATCTGCACACAGTAGCAAGTGGCCTTTTAGGTTTTTTATTGGTACTTTGGACTACTGTGTAAATGCATCATAACCACTTAATAGCCTATTAATGTGATATTTGCAAAGCATCCATGACCTCGTAAAATGTAGGCTGCAGATGTTCATTTTTCATGAGGGCAATCCATAACACTAGAGAGTCTAAGAACTAAAAGTGGATTGACCTTTACAATAAAAATATTTCTGCTTCCATAATGTCTCCCATTCTCTGTATTAAAACACCATTTCAAAGGTGAGCAGGAGGACTTCATAAGGATTTTTAGCACAGGTCTATAACATTCAGAAGTGCACTATTTCACCCAGAAAAACCCCCCATTATGAGGCATAAAAATAATTGTATTTACTATACTATGTAGTATATTCATACAATATTCCAGCCTGTAGTTGGCAGCTATAGTTGTAATACCGACAGCCGCCTGTAGATCGCGCCATATTTTCTGCAGAGGGCAATTTGCCAATGTCCCTAACGACTTCCCGTCGGCTATGTTTTCACCCGGAAACTTTACCTTTCTCCTGACACGTAGCAACCGCAACCAAGTTGGCAGGACTCTGGGTAGATTTGTCAAACAACACAGGTAAGTGTTAGCATTTGCAATGCTTTATAGCTTAAGTATAATGCTTATGTAAGGAGAGTTGAACGGCATATTAAAGCCGCTGCTGACATTATGCACGAAACACGCAAGCTAGGTCTCCGCAACTGATTTAGCTAGCATTAGCTAGCCTGCTAGCAGCAGAGTTAACGGTACGTTAGCCACCCCGAGATTAATATTAGCGTTTGTTTACTTAACAAGATAAGTTACTTCTTCTTTTAGGTGGTTGACAGTTTATACAGTTAAATATTTAAAAGTCAAGTAGACTGTCAAGATATAATTTTATCTGTGTTGTTTGTGTGTGAAGCTGACTACGTTAGCTAGCTACTTTAGCTCTCAGTTGTTTTAAATTGTTACGAAGGAACCTTTAATGCTATCTTAACCTAACAGCAGCTAGACAGAGCAGTGAATAACAGTTCAAATGTATTAAAGACAACGACGTGTATCACGTAAAGTAGGGAATATTGGTTAAGCTAACGAGATACAGAACGTCGGTCAGTTAACGGTCCCTGACGTTAACGTCGTTATTTTATTGCGCTAGCGTGATTTAGCGCTCGGTAGAGATGCTAATAGGTAGACGTGGTAGTTTAAGTCCTTGTCACGGTTTTACCAACAGCAGTATTGACGCCTCAAACATTCTCAGCCCTGGTAGTGGTGGCAAGTTGTCTTTTCCAGGTTATGTACATGTTGTTGTTCAGGCCAACTGGACTTTATATTACAAAGCTTAGTCATTCAGTGAAACAGTTTTATAACGTTTGTAACGTATTGTATCATCTCACTGTAGACCAGAGTACCTAGCTGATAAGTTGTGCTTCTGTTTCTTCTCCTGTGTGTCCAACAGACTGAAAGATGTCAGGGTTTGACAGTTTTAACACAGACTTTTACCAGTCCAGCTACAGTGTAGATGACCAAAACCAGGCAGCCTATGGCTACAGCAACACTGAAAACCCCTACAACAAGTAAGTAAAGACAGCCTTATGCTCCTCAGCTGTTAACATCTCCAAGAGCAACATTATTATTATTCTTGTATGTGCCATTTCAGCTGCTGAAACTAACCTATGTAGCATTTTGTTCCCTGGCTGCATACTATGTGAAATAGGCAGCTTTAGAAATCATCTAATATCCTTTCAGTCAGTGAATACTGTTGAGTGTTATTCTGTGTTTCCCAGGCAATACGCTGGTCAGTATGACTACTCCCAGCCCATGGCTTACTCCTCCCCAGGGATGATGCCGCCCCAGCAGCCATACACAGGACAAATCTTCCAGCCCACACAGACCTACACCCCATCACCAGCACAATCCATGTATAGCAGCAGCTTCGATGACGAGCCACCACTGTTAGAAGGTAGGCAGACCACAACCTGGAAGCTATGACTGCTACCTGCCTCCTTGGTTCTCATGCAGCTCCTCTCACTTCTCTTAAAATGTTTTACATTTGCGAGAGCAGGAATTTTGTGAGTGATTCTGAGTGATATTCTGTCAGATGATTGCTATTTCTATACTTAAAATTGATAAAAACCACTGAGTCAGAGTTGGTTACAGCTTCTCAACAATGAAAATTTGCTTTAGTTACTCTGTTTCATATTAGTAGTTAGTACTTATAGTTGAATACCTTTATTGGACTTTGTAATTTGGGGTAAACTGGAGAATAATCAGTTAGTGAATATAATCATAAGTTTCACTGTCAACCATTTTTTGGAATAATTGCATGTAAGTTGTAGAGCACCAGCTGAATTCCTAAAATATAAAATTATAGTGGTCCTGTTGAAATCAGTCTGCAATCTCACTTCTGGGATATGAACCTAAGATCTGTTATTAAGGCGTGAAATTAAAGTTTCATTTGCCAGGTGCAATCACTACCAGAGGCAGAGAATCTCATAGCTGCAGAGTTTTGATAGCATAGACGGGACTGATGGATCAAAGGCTGGCTACCTGGCAAAGTGACTGCAAAATTGGCAGACCTGACTTTTCCAAAAGTTTCGCAGCAGTTCTCATCTAGTTACACACATGAGAAAACTTAGCAGACATGCTGCCACTAAAAACTTTTTAATTACATTGTGTTGTTGACTCTTTGGACCGAACCATCCGGGCTTCAATGTGCAATAGTTGCACTTTGTGCTTCTCACACTTACAGAAATTGAAGATTTTTTAAAATTATTTTTTATTAAATGACAGACTAAATCAGTTTAATACATCTGACCCCACCTAGACCTAGAGGTCAGTCTTTATTGATCTCATTGCATCCATTCCTGTGTTTGAATATACGTGTGGTACCACACAGCTATGTATCAATGTCAGATTGACTGCTGAGCTTTATTAAATGCACTGAAACCATGAAAATGTTGATGATCGTTTTAATTTAATTCACACTTTAAACTAAAATGAGTGTGTCCTGGATAGGAGAAGACAAACCTTCAGGCTATTCTGAGGAGAAATCCTTCCTTGCTCCTCATGCAAAGCTCTGAGGGAGAAGTTTAATTATTCCAGGAGGCGAGACCTTTCTTTGTAACCGTGAAGGCGTAGTGTTTATATAGTAAACCAGTTGTGCACACTGTATGCTGTTGCATCTCTTCCACGCGTTATTCTGTCACCACTATTCTTTCCAAAGTTGTTATGCAACTCTTAATAGTTTATTTTTTTCCTACCGGCTATGTTTGATCATAGATCATGTTCTAATATCCAACATTTCTGATGTGTGTTTTCTCTGCCTTAGAATTAGGGATCAACTTCGACCACATCTGGCAGAAGACTCTGACGGTGCTCCATCCATTGAAGGCAGCAGACGGCAGTATCATGAATGAGACAGACCTGGCTGGCCCCATGGTCTTCTGTTTGGCATTCGGAGCGACACTTCTCCTGGTAAATCATTTGGTTATCATTGGTAAATAATAATTTGTAGGAATTTGTGTCAGTAAAACAGGCACTGACATCCCTGCAGCACCTTATGATACGAACTGTACACCTACCTGTACAGCTGTCATCATGTAGGTGTGTGTATATCTCTGTCTCACTGTGTGGATGTATGTATTCTTTGCCTTTCTGTTACCAGTCAGGTAAGATCCAGTTTGGCTACGTGTATGGTATCAGTGCAATCGGCTGCCTCGGCATGTACTGCCTCCTCAACCTAATGAGTATGACGGGCGTCTCGTTCGGCTGTGTGGCCAGCGTGCTGGGATACTGTCTCCTCCCCATGATCCTCCTCTCCAGCTTTGGAGTCCTCCTCTCTTTACAGTGAGTACACAGGGAAACAGTAAAGTTTATGAATGTTATCATAACCTGTAAGTCAAACAAAGGCTTTTCTTTGTCTTTAGACCACACTGTTGAGTTCAGGTTCAGTTCACATATAGCAGGAGTTTAGTACATCAGGGGAAAAAAACAAATGTCAAAAACTGACATAATTCTCTTACTGGGGACTTTGGTAACATTTTGCCCACTGGCAACTTTGGTATAGTTTAACTATTTTTATTAAAATAAAAATAAGAAACATTTCAAACACTTCTATAATGCACTGTATAAACACTGATCAAACACTTTCCAAAAGGCAACAGGTCATAACAAGCTATTAAACTGAAAAGCATCTATGAAACTGAAAATACGAAATGTCGGTTGCTTTTCCTTGTCCCACTGATCGACACATCTGATGCCCTCTAATGTCAGCATGTTTCCATTCACATGTCCTTCAAGAGTGGAGCAATGCCAACACACCTTCCATGTGTTATGCACAACTCTCTCTCTGTTGCTGTTGTAGCTGCTTGGGAACTAGCATGCAGGTCTTCAAGCTCCAGCATTTCATTTGCAACCACCATAGTGTGGCTGACTAGCATGCCATTCAACATGTTGTGCTAACCACAGCACATGTTGCTAATGGCATACAGTTAAACGTTTTCAGGCAGAACATCAATCAACACACTGCATATTCTAAACGTTACACCCCTACTATAGAGAACTTTGCGTAGTTTACACTTCTTAGGCAGGGGTTTGTTGTATTTGTACTTTAGTTGGATGTTTAGGAGTTTTAAAAATAGCTCTACATTTAATAAAACTATATAAATGTAGCCTTACTCCAGCTAACTGTTCAAACACTGAAAGGTAACCTCCTTCTACCTTCTTGTCCTTTTTAGGGGCATGATTGGAATTATACTAACGGCAACAATCATTGGCTGGTGCAGTTTCTCGGCCTCAAAGATCTTCATCTCGGCATTGGCCATGGATGGGCAGCAGCTGTTGGTTGCTTACCCGTGCGCTCTCTTGTATGGGGTCTTTGCACTCATTTCTGTATTCTAAACAAAGTCATCGTGTAAGAGTTTGAAATAACCACTCCCCAGTTTCTGTAATTTCAGTGTAATTAGTCGTCAGTGTAATTAGTGTAACTATTGGCCAATTACACTGTTACGCTGCAGAAAAATGGGAGTTCCTGTCTAAAACGGCACCAAGGTATTTTTTTTTTCTTTTATAAACAAGCCTCCGCCTCTCACTACATTCCGACTTGACCATCTGCAGGGTGGAGTGTATTGTCTCTCTCATGTCTTCTCTCCACTTTGTTCCCCTCACACATCTTAAAGGAAAGGACTGTCAAATAAACCTGGTGAAAAATATCTCTCCTGTGGACCACGTTGAGCCTCGAACGACCTGGTGCAGTCCTATGATTTTAAGGACATCAAGGGGGAAGGAAGTGAGCAATTAGTTCACACACTTGAAACCAGAGGAGACAATTTAATTTGGACACAGACGGGAAAAGGTTCTCAATTTTCTCAAGATGGACTGATAACCAACCCTCCGCAAACCCTGCAGGCTAATTTGGAGCCAGTGGAAACATCATGATTTTTGCAAAAGCTGTTGTTGGTTCTGGCAAACCCAGTGATTCTACAGCTGCAAGACTAAGGGAAACACCCATTTTCCTTCTGCACAAGACTACAGTAGCTCATTCTGTTTTTCCACCCTAGAAAAGGTGGAGAAAAATAGGGGATCTTCTTCTTTCCTCCGGGACTGAGGAGTCATGAATTTTATCATTTGCTCATCACAGCAGCGATCCGATCTTTGATGTAAAAACAGCCACTCTGCTATATCTTATGTATTGTTTCATTATATTCTCTTGAGATTCGTTTGAGTTTTGATGCCTTTAAAGAAGAAAACACTGTTTGCACAAAAGCATTGTTTTAATTTTCAAAACCAAACAAATCTGATTGGATATTGAGAATTAAGAGTCTGAGAGATACTGTATATTTCTAGGTACAGACACGTCTCCATAGGTTGTTGATACAGTTTGCATCCTTACATCTTTATTTTAGAGTCAGCTCACTTTGTATGCTCTGATGTGTCATCTGTTGTTCATGTCTTCTCATGCACATTAAAGTTGTCTTTGAAAGTTACCTGCCTTGTGATATTAAAAGGTGCATTATACAGTAAAGCAGATAATTGGAAGAAGTCATGTAACCTCTTTAAAGAGAGACTGAAACTTCGATTTTGTTTGGCCCGTGGAGCTATAGCTATTAGCTGTGTGGCAGAAGGAAGGCAGGTCTGCACTGGAGGAAGTGGGTGTGTGATGCATATTGACAGTTACCAACAAGCTGGGCTGATATCACAGCTGGTGGGTAGATCAAAGGAAATATTCTGCATGCTTTGATGATCATCATTGTCATTTTTACTGCGTCTTCGGTCTGGAAGGCCTTCAAGATTTGAAATGAGGTCTATAATTGTATGAAAAGTGAGTGCAGACATTTCTCTGTGGACATGTTCACACCTCCCAGCACTTGACACATCACCTCTTAGAACATTTCCAGTTCTTTAGTCATCAGTTTCAAAAACTCTTTAAGCCATTATTTTTTTTTCTGTTTATTTTAACCAACTAGGCAGTAGGTTTTGACAAGTGCACTAAAACAACCTCTTCCTTATACCCTGCCACATAGGAACTACATATTCTCAAAATACTCAAATGTAACACCAAACAGATGACAGGATTTCTTCCTGACGATGTGCTCATGGTACAACACCACTGCATGTGATGTCTGCCACTTTTAAATATTGCCTTTGGACCATTGCACCAGAGGACCAACTTTAAAACAAAACACAGAAGCTTCTGCAGAGATTACTGTTGTATGTTTTTTTAATTTTGTCACCCTGATCAGTGAAGCTACATGCTCCAAAGCAGGGTGTCAGGTCCCTTTTTAAGTCTTAAAAATGTCTAAAATTGCATTTTATACACATCAGGTTTAAAAGTTATAGTTGTCTTATATTGAAATTTGTCAGTTCTGAATTGCTACAAACATTTTGTCCAATTTAATTTACCCATCTTCTTGTCAAAAAGAGTCGAGCAGTTCCGCAAAAAGGTCCGTATTTCTGATATTCCTAAAACTGTCTTTTTACCTTTATACTTGCACTTACTGGCAAAATGTAGATTAACTTAGCTCAATTTTAAAACCATATTCTCACATGAAACCTACCTCTACGCAGGACCACATAAGTTAAGCAAGTAAAAGATGATCTGATTTCAAAAAACATAAAGTTAAAGATGACACATTTCTTGAATAATTTATGCAAGATTACTTTGTTATTGGAATCTTTAACAGTTTCAAAATAACAAAAAAAGGAAAAGGGCCTGAAGCAAAAGTCTGGGCACCCTGCATGGTCAGTTCTTAGTAGTGCCCCCCTTCGGCAAGTATCACAGCTTCTAAATGCTTTTTGTATCCAGCCAAGAGTCTTTCACTTCTTGTTTGGGGGATTTTCGCCGATTCTAACAGCAAAAGGCTTCTAGCTCTGAGAGATTCTTGGTCTTTTGAGGTCCATCCACAGATTTCCAAAGATGTTTAGTTCGGGGGATTGCGAGGTCCATGGCAAAACCTTCAGCTTGCGCCTCTTGAGGTAGTCTATTGTGGATTTTGAGGTGTGTTTAAGATCATTATGCCGTTGTAGAAGCCACCCTTCCTTCATCTTCAGCTTTTTTACAGATGCTGTGATGTTTGCGTCCAGACTTTACTGAAGTTTAACTGACTCCATTCTTCCCTCTACCTGTGAAATGTTCATTGTGTCAGTGGCTGCAACACAAGCCCAAAGCATGATCGATCCACCTCCGTGTTTAACAGTTGGACAGGTGTTCTTTCTATGAAATTCTGCGTCCAGGCTTCTCCAAACATACCTTTGCTCATTGTGTCCAGAAAGTTCTATTTTATCTTCATCAGTCCACAGGACCTGTTTCCAAAAAGCATCACACTTGTTTAGATGTTCCTTTGCAAACTTCTGACACTGAATTTTGTGGAATATAAAGGTCATATTTGTACATGAGTCAGTGCACAGTAGAAGAGTGCACCACCACTCCAGACCTACCTGAAAACACTGTGCTATCTTCTTATAACCTTCTCCTGCTCTGTGGGGATCAATTATTTTAGTTTAAGGTCGAAGAGCTCAGATGTCTCTGCCCAAACTTTTTCATGGTGCTCCTTTCCTTTTTTTCACAAATTGTACCAAACAAAATTAAAAAAGCATTTCCTGTTGTTAACTTCATGCCTTTTAAAGATCCCTTTAACTTCTACTCACTTAACTATTCAGAGTAAATGAAATTTTGACCAAGGGTGCCCTAACTTTTGCATGCCACCGTACATACTACCTACCTTTATACTAACAGAAGAATTATCTAAAAATCTGTCTTAAGTTTGGTTAGAAAAATGATCTTGAAAAGGTCTTAAAAAACCCCACCCTGACTTATTTTAAAGGGAAATTTTGGTTTATTTCAACCTGTCTCCTATCGTCCTAAATTTGTTTCAAGTGACTAGTGAAAATAATAGTTAGCATGTTAGCCGTTAGCCTAGATACAGCCGGGGCGCATAGTAGCGTCAGACCTGTTAAAACGTAAATGAAAGGGCATACTTCAAGTGCAAAGTTAGTCCACTAAACAAGTTTTTTTCGGGAACAAGCAGCAACAGCTGGAAGGCAGAACAGGACAGTAGCCTGAAAAGTTAATTCATTTATTTTATGAAAGATTTATAGAATAATGGATTACTTTTTGCCAGACTTCGACTTTGTGGAGGAGGAATTTGATTTTGCAGAGTTTGATGGCCACCCTTATTTATTTTAGCCAGAATACACTGACGAAGAGCTTTGTGAAATTGAAGAACGAAGGAGGAGGAGAGAGAGGTGCAACAGGTAGAGGACGAGAGAGGAGGAATGGCTGCTGCAAGGCTGCGTAGCTCTGGAGATTGGTGGTGTACCTGTGAATGCTGTGCCCCAGTGCCCACAGAGGAGGAATGCCTCTGTTGCAAGGAATGGGACCGGTTGCAGCCTTATTTTCAAGGTCTGGATGTGACCGAGGACGAGACACCTCCACCTGGAGTACTATCCAGCTGGGCTTTATCTAGAGCTCACGAGATTTCAGGCACAGTATGAGATTGCTGCTTGTTCTCGCGATATTTCGGCCGCGCTTTGGAAAGCAGAGCTAAAGGGGTAAACAAACATGGCAGCACACCAGTAAGGTAAGACAACACGTTTACATGTCGTTTTCTATATGTTCTCTGACATTTATCCTAACGATATGAGGCGGTCTTTGTGGAAAAAAAGCTTGTTTAGTGGACTAACTTTGCACTTGAAGGTTGCCCGTTCACTTACGTTTTAACAGGTCTGACGCTACTATGCGCCCCGGCTGTATCTAGGCTAACGGCTAACATGCTAACTATTATTTTTATGTCACTAGTCACTTGAAACAAATTTAGGACGATAGGAGACAGGTTGAAATAAACCGAAATTTCCCTTTAAGTAAAGCTTCAGAATGCAAGAACTCGCATGATGCAAACAGAAGGCTGACAAGAAGAAATATTGAACTTTGTGGTTAGAACACAACCCTCTATTTCTTTTTCTCCCTTCTGGTTTTTCCTTGCACTAACATACACTAAACGTATACACAGTGGGGCCCCTTAAATGGATGATAACCCACTTAGGAGGAATGAATAATTCAAAAATGAAAATGGAGTGCTTTTTCTATTCCAACAAACTCAACATCAAGGAGATACTTTGCATTTCAAGCAAACCTAACAGGCGCAGTCTGCTCTCACAGGCTGCTCTCTCATATGGCCTTATGGTGTTTATACATGTATCTTCTGTATGTGCGATCTGTTTTGTGTGTTGGTTTAAAAAGGAGGTAAAACCAACCTGTACTTTAGTGCCAGTTAGATTCTTGATGCATTAAAAGGATCAGTGTCACATTTTCATGAGGATTCTTTTGGTAACACTCTAAATACAAGGTTGCTTGTGTATGTCATGACTTGTTTTTTCAACTCATTTTATGCACACACACTGTGGCGAGTGTCTCAAGTGCTTCAAATTATTCTGCAGCTCTGCGTCTTCTCAGCTCTGGGGATCTCAGAAGCGGCTGAAAGGCGTTGTGGGTACGACAGAAGTGAGCAGGATGTTGACATTCACGCACCCTTCGTGTGTATGTACAGTGTCTGGTTTCAGCCAGTTTGCAGTCGGGTTTCAATATCTTGCATCTGGATTCACTCAGGGGGTATCTCACATTTTCACATTTTCCCTCTTGGGCCTAGAGGAGGAATTCATTCCAAACTTCTGTATTTTCCTTTAAACAAGACCTCCGCACCATCTGACTGTCCTCACCCTGGGGTTCCCGAATTTTTCACTGGGTGCTTGAGTGACCATTTAAGATCATTTGCTGTGTGCATTCCTGTGGTGTGTTCAAGGACAGATGATATGTGACTCATATCCTGTGTGCAAAATGTTTCATGTAAAAATTGGATCACAATCAAAGTTTGATCAGCCGTTTCTATTTTCAGACAAACAGCTGATGATGTTCGGCATGACTAAAGCCCACATTTTGCATAAACCTGCTGCATATTACTGATTAGCGTCAGCTTCTCATGTGACCAGAAAAAACATTTAGATTACAGTTTACAGTTGCATTCTTTTATGTACATTTGATTGCTTGCTCAAATAATACAATACTGTGTACAAGTAGCAAACTGGTTTGACAGTCACATGATCTCTGTAAATATACAGGCAGAGGCAAGTGTATAGCGCAGAACAGGAAATGCCTCACGCTAAGTGTGTGTGGAGACCTGATTTAAACCCTGTGTAGCTGCCACGCACTGGTTTTCAGTCACACATAGGATGCATTTAAAAAGTACTTGACTATTGTTGATGCACTGACTTGGTCTAAGCTCAGTTTACAGAAATCCCTACAGTATATACAGAAGTGTAGTGCTTCATCTGCTTATGATTAACAGATCTTATTGTCAATAGAGTACTCTGATTACTTCTTTTTGCACCTACTGCTGTATTTCAAGAGTTTATCATTCCATAGGGCAAATATAGTTTCAGAATTTGCTAAATGTGCTGCTGTGCGCCAGCTTGTGCAGCTGCAGTACATCCTATTCCTTTCCACTATGTTTTGATGATACCACCGCTGAAACTTAGCTTATTTATGTTCTCCATAGCTGGATTTAGTGGAGTTCACAGTGCATATCCATCCATATATAACAGGTGATGAGTCACTGATTCTACAGATGTGTTCACAACACAGTGGATGATATAGAATAATATATAATATATATAATAAATAGAAGCTTGAAGCCAGAAAAGTTCACCTCACACTAATTGACTGTTTTGGATATTCGTTCCGTCTCCCATGTGGACTATTTGCTATACTAGAAAGTTATGGAAATCTTGATAGGAGCCAGATGGCTGTTGAAACGACAAAATCGGCACCAATACAAGTCTGAGAGAAGAGTCGAGTCTTCCTGTTTGTCTTCGCCCCCTGAAACATTTGCACCCAAGCGCCTCCAGATGACAGTGTTGAGTTAGTTATCGTCCATCCTCTTGGCTGATTGAATATTGTTTTTGCTGTGTTCATTGGCCACAGTCTGACATTTCCCCCAGAGCAATGACTAAATCCCTGCATCTTTTTCTAAACTTCCCTACAGTCATCATCAGGAAATTTATGGCTCTCTCTGGATCAGAGCAGCATCTATGTGGAGCTCCAGTCTAACCCACCCAGCTCACGACTCAGACTGTTTTATGGCTTTCTTGTCTACACATTTGTTTAGTTGGCTCCTTGTTTGGTTGCTTAGTTTGCAGGATAATCGCATCTTACATAACGTAGCGGAAAATGCCATTTGGTGGCGACTTTTGTTTTTTTTTTTAAGTGCCTCAAGTATCCTGAATGCACATACTGTACTTTAACCATGGGTGGGCCGTGAGAAATCTGTGGCAGTCCCTAATTTTGTCCCTGTAAACACCTATTGCACAATATAACACCATTACTGTTACTAAACTTAAATGGTTGTGGGTGGAACATTTAAGTATGGTTAATGACTCGACTGCAGTAAGAAACAATATCGCTGAAAGGTGTAAATGTTCCAATTTAAAGTCCTGGAAACAAAATGACAATATTAGTCATCACTGGAATAAATATAATGCCTAATTAACCTGCAATAATGCTCCTCCTGCTGCCGCCTCCCATCGCTACTTTGTCGTACTTTTAACAATGCAAATAATCATAAAAATCAGCATCCTCATCATCAGGAGCTGTTGTAGGAATGACTGACTAGTGGACCAGTCTGCTTGTCTGCAGGGAAAAAGGGCCACTGTACCATTATGTTATCTAATGGAGGATAATCTCACCTCCATCTGGCCAGCCTGAGCCGCAGTCTGTTCTGCCCAGCAAGCTGGCCCGGCTGACTGGTGAGTAGCAGCTAATGATGAAAGCGTCTCCTGCTCTGCTAGAGAGAAATGCATGGAGAGCGACAAGCTGTAGGGATGGAAGAGGAGAGTAGGAGGAGAAGGAAATGCATGGGAGTTGTACTGAATACTAAAGAAAAAACGCAAGCTAAATTCCTACTTACAAAGCAGCATAAAATGAGTAGCAAAATTAATTGTGAATCTGGCATGGGCAGGTTATAGGGCTGTGTGTCATTCACAGCGTCTGGATAAGTCACAATATCATCTGATGCCCAGGGGATTTTGTGTACATGCAGCTGCTACTGTTACGCCTTCACAACTGGAAGCTGTAGAATTAAACTTAAACGTGACATTTTCTGTCTTTTTTTTATGTGAACTCATTCTGTTGTCCTGATCTTAATATATACCGTTCCAAAAAGTGACTTCAATCTCTGAAAGACAACAATATGCATCTGTATTTACTGAAACATGACATGACTTTGCAGCACGGCGGTTTCCTCTTCTTGTTTTGCTTTGCCATCTTAACTTCCCTATAATTATATTGCTTAAAGGGATAGTTTGGATTATTTGAAGTGGGGCTGTGTGAGTTCCTTGTTTATAGTCAGTGTATTACCTACAGTACATGGCAGTTGGCACGCTCCCTGTTTGGAGAAGCAGACAAGAGTACCACTAGGGAAGCTCAGCAATGAACTGCTGTTGATGGGGGTGTTCAGCAAAACGTATATTAGCCACTTAAAAAAAGGCCTATCTGAAATGTTACGATCAGTCTACAGCCCTTTCCGCTGGCACTACATTTTCTAAACTGTATAACTTTGCTATGTCTGTGCATACGCACAACTGGGCTGCAGACTGCATGGTCAGCTGTTTGGGTCAGGCTTGCAGCAGTTTATGGAAGAGACAAAAAATACAAGAACATTTTTAAAAAATTATGACAGGGATGATGAAATGCCGTTCACTCGGAAACAAAAGGATAACTTTGTGAACTAAAGAATACATGGGGTAAAGCTTTTGCAAAGGGAGACTGAACAGGAGGAGGAAAGGCACAGGAAGCTAGAGGCAAAGAAAGACCACAAGCTAACTGTGTAAACTGTAAACGTGTGCTCATGGACCCAGAGAGCTACTGTTCCCATGAGTAGAACAATACAACTTCAGGCTATTTCTGAATTGGACGATGCCAGTGCTTCACACTCAGATCGCTGTTTGGCAAGTTGTTTCATTTATTTGTAGGTATTAAGTGTGATTTTAACCTGATGGCTGGGTGCAGCAGAGCTCTTCAGCAAGTGTCTCTCTGGCTTATTTGGCAGTGGCGTTACATGATCCTCTTGATGAGAATATTTATTGCCATTGCCAAGTTTTCTCGGTCTTGCAGGTGAAGCGTTGATGTCTATATTTAGTTTAACAAGCCACAGCTGTTTTCATTTCTTTGTTTGAACAGCCCGGAAAAACACAAGCACGAACCATCTTTAAAATCTTTTGAAAAGTAAAGTTTTATTTCAGTCTGGTGGCGCAACAGCACTTTCTGACCCTGATCTGCAGCCCAGTGGTGCTTATGCGTGGGAATACCTAAGCTCTACGGTTGAGAAAAATAGTGCCAAAGGAAAGTGCTGTCAAACGGCAAGGTGAGGGGGTGAAATCTTCTCAACACATCGTCCACTTAGACTGATACTGTTGTAGTTGTTGTTTTTAGTTGGGACTTTTTAAGTGGCTAAAATACGCTCGCTTGTTTTGGTGGTTCTCCTGTGTCTTTCTCCAATCAGGGAGCGCGCCAACTACATCTGCTGAAGGCAATACACTGACTATAGGTAAGTACCTTAAACAGCCCCACTTCAAAAAATCTGAACTATCCCTTTAAAGCAAAATTACATTAGCCAAGCCCTGGCTCGTTTTACCTCCACTATCAGTTTCAGAATACGTAAATTAGGCAATATTTTCTGCAAAAGGTCTGTTTTAAAATGTACCGATTGCACGCAATTGCGCAACGCATCCCTCATAATAACTGTGTCCAACCATGGGAACATTCTCTCTGGCTGCATCCTAATGGCAGATTAAAACACTATGGGTCTAATTGATGCTAATCAACACGACTAATTACTCCTCCTAGATAAACAAGCTTCACGCCTCTTTTCAAAATGTATCGAATGCATGCATATAACATTAGTGGTGAGGGCTTGAATATCTTAAAGATGCCCTAATCAATATTTGTTATATGACGATTATTGTGTATAATGCAAAGATATTGCTAGTATTGACAAACGCTCAACCTCTGCACTGTCCCACAGCTATACGAAGCTTTTTAGTCCGGTTTAGTGCATTGTTTTGGTTTCCCGGCCTTTCAAACTCAGCTTTTATTGATCTTGTTTCCAGCCTGATATTGTGTTTTTAAGCTCTGCCCCCAAAAACACTAGTGCAGCACTTTGCTGAGAATAAAAAGAACAGTTGTCTGGTTAGCACAAGCAGCGATGGTCTTCATGGATAGAAATTCATACATTACAGTTTTGCCGAATGAGTTCTGAGAATGCACTGACTCGTTAAAGCCCACTATGTACAAGATGTATAATATTTGTGAGAATTATTCATTCATTCATTCATCTTCTAACCGCTTCATCCTCTTGAGGGTCACGGGGGGGCTGGAGCCTATCCCAGCCGACATTGGGCGAGAGAATTATTAGTGATAATATTTTTTTTTAAAAAGTGTCAAGATTCTCATGCAAAATAAGAAACCTTTATTTTTTAATCTGAATCATTTTAAAGATGGTAGAAAAACACTTAAAGATATAATCTCAACCGGACTAAAGCATAAAATCACTTTAAATAAAATTCTCTGGTCCACGTCGTGGTCTGACACCATCTGCTCTGTCCTTGAAAAATCCTGTTATGTGTCTTCATTATTTTGTAAAAGGTGAGAAGGTGTCACTGGTTTTTAAATGGCGGACGGCAGCAGCTGTAGCTGGATAGCATAATAAATATGGCCTGTGTACAGGATGCGCTCCAAAAAGCCTCACAGCAATGAGGCTGATTAGGGTGTTATCTTCACTGAGGGAGCAGACGAGCGACAGGTGGAAATGTAACGATTGGTATTCAGCAACGCAGCGCCGCCTTTTAATGCATCTGCAAAGCCAACAGCACATGAATATTCACTGAGCAACTGTTAGCACAGCACTGAGTGTGATTTGCTCCTGCACTTCATTAGGCTAATTGTCCCCCCTCATTGCACTGCGGCCTCTTCTAACAGTTGATTCGGAACTCAATGAACCAACACACACACTGCAAGGGATGATCAGCAGAGTCCAGCTGAGGGAACCTGTGTTTTTTATGTGTATGTGAATGCATGCTCATGTGTATTCATGGGTGGGTGCGTATGTACTGAGTGTGCATGTACTGTTGCACAAGCATTACATTTATGTACATGCCTCTGTGTATACAGTTAGCTTGTGTGTTTCTGGGGGTGGGGGGATGCACAGAGGAAATAACAATACTTAGCTTGACGGGTTATTTAAAAGATGTGGATTTTATTGCAGTGTGCAAAAACACAGACGTGCACAAACTAAACATGTTGGAAGACATAAATACACAGAGAGACAGGAAAATGCATGTATATGACACGTAAGCTCTCAGTGCTGTTCCACATGCATACACACAGAAACAGACAAATGTACACAGGCATGTGCTGGCACACACACACACACACACACACACAAAACACACAAAGGATCTATAAAAAGCGCAGGAATTGTGGTCAAGCCACATTGATTTCAGAACATTATTGTGCAGTTGCCTGCATACTGCCACTTACTGTAGCCTGCCATAATGTTACTCCAACTCCAGCTGCACTCCACACTATTTCCACATATGACGATTTAACAAAATCCTCCACATGTGAAATGTGAAAAGAAAAAATGTCATCACAATTCTATTTCTTAAGAAAAGGCTCAGATTGTTTCCAGATTTTTTTCTATGTAGATGAACTCATTACCCTTTAGAAGATATCAGACCGCAAAGTAGATGTTGCCTGCAGGCCCTTTTCATAGCAGACAGTGTGACGTGTCATAACAGGAAAAACAGAGGTGTAGCTGATAATTTTATTAATGGCTGCACTGGGTTTAGGCGTTCCCGGTCTGTTGTTAAAAAAGGCAAAGGCAAGGTTTCAGCAGCTCGGTACTTTGCTCTTCTTTCAGCATCATGGAGAAAGAGTCAGAGAAACATTTGATCAATGAAACCACAACATCAACATAATAAAACTGGGAAAAGAAAATCTAACTTTTACTAGACAACTTTACATTGTTGCAGGTAGCTCAGAGTTTCCTAATTCTTTTGAGTGCAATGTTTAACAGATTTTAAGGGTTTATTTGGGACAAACTGGGGAGAAATTTGAGTAACTGGTGAGTTTGTGCAGTTTTTTTATCTTAACAAAATCAAAACTCTCAAGAGAAAATCTTAATTAAAATGCTTTTTGTAACTAGGCCAGAGCTGTCAAACTCATTTTGGTTAATGGGCCACATACAGCCCAATTTGATTTAGAGAGGGCTGGACCAGCAAAACCATTGCATAATAATCTGCATATAACAACACCACCAAATTTTCCTTGTCTTTGAATGCAAAGAAGTATAAGAACAGCCTGAGTAATTTTACGATAAATTAGGGCAGTTTCAACAGTACGTCTCAGTTTTCCCACATTCTGTCAGTCTGTTACTCGGTGTCATTACATGTGCATTTTTCCATACAAGTTTCCACCATGCTGGCATCACCACACCAAACTAAAGTGGGAGCTATTTAGGAAGTAGGTTAAAGGAAAACTTTGGTATTTTTCTAAACCTGGGTCCTATATACCCATGTGTATGTGTGTGTATGATTCATAGGTACAATTCGTTTTAAAATTGGTTCAGTATTGAGGGAGGCGGATGCAGCCGGCAGCCGCGAAATGAGCTAAAACTGTAGATGTGGGGGCAAATGCGTCCTGTATAAGTTTGCGCATTAAAAGTGCTTTTGTCGCCATTGACCGGTTCAGATCGGCAGTGCTATCTCTGTAAATAGCATACTAAGCGTTTCCCTTACCTTTCACTTCCTCTGGGCTGTGTGTGATGTCATCTCGCGAGAGCTTTGCTTGTTGCCGGAATAAAACAGAGGAGTCATGCTGAGCGCCGCTCAGAGTGGCGCTGGTTGTCTTGGAGTACAGTTGAGACTTTTACTGCATCGACTGAAAACAATGGTTCGTGTTTGTGCTTATCCAAATTGCAAGAACAGGATGTCGCGCAACACCCCATACAGCTTTCACAGGCTGCCTTTGTCGGATGGCGAGATGCTGAAGTTGTGGCTAGTTGTGCTACAAATGGATGCTAACACTCCTGTCCAGACACTGCACCTTGCAGACCATCGGGTCTGCAGTGCTCACTTCTCCCAAGATGACTACTGCCAGCCGAAGAAGAGAAGACATCCAATCCCGAAACACCTCTTCCTCAAGAAAACGGCTGTCCCACAATTAGAGAGAGCTACAGACACAGTGGAGGTAATGTTATATAAACAGTGTTCGATTATTTTCCTTTTCAGCAGTAGAAATTCATAATTATACGATATAATCGATAGAGGAAGATGCAGTAATGCGCAAACTTATACTGGACACATTTGCCCCCATATCTACCGTTTTAGCTCGTTTCGCGGCTCCCGGCTGCATCCGCCTCCCTCAATACCGAACTAATTTTAAAACAAATTGTACCTATGAATCATACGCACACATACACATGGGGAAATAGGGCCCAGGTTGAAAAATACCGAAGTTATCCTTTAAGTTATTCCCTGCCTTAGAAGCCATTTACACATCAAACGTTTTGGCAGTGCCTTTGCAGCAGGGTTCAAGATAGAAGTCTAATACAGAATCTTTTGTACTGAAGCTGCTGATTGACAATATTTTGCACAAAGTTCAGTACCGTAGAATGTGACTACACTGAGTATTCAGTGTTTTATCAGAGAACTGTAATCTGGTCAGGGGGGAAAGCCTCTAAAGATGGGTTGCCGACCAGCTCACCTGGTAGAGCAGGCGCCCCACACTGTAAATCATAAAAAAAACGGTAAAATGTCTGGCAGCAAAAGTTGCCAAACACTTACTGTAAAATTACAGTACCATTTAAAAAAAAAAAAATTTCTTACTGTAAAATTACAGTAAATAAAATTACGTGGAAAAACAGTTAATTTAAAGACAAGCTGTTATTTTACAGATTTTTCCTAAATTATTAATAGTACGGCTGTGTCCTTGCCGCTGTGGCTGTGGGCTCAATTCCAACCCATGGCCCCCTGCTCCCCCCTCACACTATAGCTGTCCTATCAAATAAAGGCAAAAAGGCCCAAAAAGTATCTTAAAAAAAGCCTCTAAAGGAGCATTTTACATGAAGTAGTTTACTCACTGTTTAACTTGCTCTTGAAACCTGGCACCTCTTAGCCTTTACAAGTGCATCAATATTAGGAGTGCAAAGGCATCCAGTGGGCTGATTTGGACCCTTTGGCAGGTCAGTTCCAGCCCACAGGTTGTATGTTTAACACCTCTGAAATAGGCAAACAAATTAAAACATCATTGTAGCCACGATTAATTCACCCACACAGATTTTCAGGTGTTTATTCACACTGTCCAAGGGTGAAAATCTCTGAGAATTCACTCATGAGACACCATTCCTCATCTTGAAAGAAAAAGTACTTTCTCTTTCAACTCACTGTGCTGCCTAGAGCCTTCTCCTTCAGTAAAGGAGAGGAGATACTTCACTCCTTCAGCCGATTCCCTAACCAACATCTCCACTGCCCACTCTTGATTCCTTCACAGAGTGTGTGTTTGTAGATTCTAGCTTGTACCTCTGGGTTAGTGTGTGGGAAACTTGCTCTCCTCTCCACCAAAGAAGGGTTTCACTGTGGTAAAATAAAGAGTTATGAAGGGATCATGGTAGATTTTGGTAAGATTCCTCCTTAGACAGAAATAAAACCCAAACAGAGGAATAAAAAAAGAGCACCTAAAGCTGAGTGAGCCAAGCAGTGTCTGGTGGATGACAAAGGAATCATTTAAGAACAGTATTACATTATAATTTGTATAATATGGCTGTATTATGTAATGTTTTTACCCGTAACAATTTAGCTTTGACATACATAATGCTAAGTATTCAGTATGAATGACAATAATTCTCCCGTCATTACAGGCCTTTTGTCAGCATTCTCTGTTTCGCCTCTCATTAATCTGCCTGAATGAAAGGATTTTACCATTCACTTTGGGTAGTGAAATTGTGTGCGGCTCCAGATTAGAGCAGCTACAAAGACCGGAAACCCATCTGGTCGTGCTGGGGGCGTTCTTATTCAATATGCATGACATAAGCATAATAATTCAGAACATCAGCATACCACAGCAACTCAGCTGACATCATTCCGTATTTGTGCTTTCATTAAATGTGACTCATCATTCATATTCCATTCTTGTGTTGTTGTTTTTTTCCCTAACTTTTATGATACCTCAACTGATTTGTATGAGAATTAACTGCACATAAAAATGCATCTAACTCCCTAGGCTATATTTTATGCATAATAAACTTCCATCAAAAAAAAAAAAGAATGCTAGCGTGGCTCATCCATATTTTAAGTTTATAAACCACAAATGTTGGCATTATTTATGCCTGCGTCTCTTTTTACTTGCAGTACTCGACATGATAAAATATACATTTACCTAATCATCTTGCCTATTTATTTATTAATGAAAGCCATTGCACCCTATTTATAGGCATGCCTGTGTTTTTCTGTAACTTATGTAACAGCCCCTTACCATTACAGCTGAACGATCAGAATATGCCCTAAGAGAAGAATGAATAGGCTGAATAAGTGTCCTTGCTGAAGTGACACACCCCTGGTGCATAATCACTGCATCCACTGGTATCTCAATGTAGTTTTAAAATCAGTCCTTACATGCTATAATATATTTTCAACATGCAATGCATCACAATATAGTAGTATATATAGTATATAGGCAGTCCTGCGGTTGCAATGCTGTACCTCATCTATGTGTAATATGTAAGCATGCACATCTCATGTTGCTCTGCAGTAGAGAGCACAGCACTTATGTATTCTCTTGGTGAATAACTGATGCCCCAAAGGATTATATTCTACTGTAATGCTTTTTTTCTACCAATATTTTTTTTTATCACAGCCTGCCCAACATATAGCAGTCAAACGTATTCTATACTGCTCAGTGGCGTAAGATTAACATCATGATTATTTCAGGAGTCATCAGCTCAGCAGTTTGAAGTAGCACTTGCAATGGCAGCAGCAGTAGTTTGAACCACCCCCTCCTTCCCTTCAGGATCCTGGAAGTAATTGGCAGCATGTTGGCGAGCTGCAGAGAGATCTATGGACCTTATTGCAACTCAAAAGGATGAGCTCAAACTGAAGAAATAGATCCTGACAGAGCCTTGTGTAACCCTGTGACTTTAAGTATTTATAAGACAGCTGGCAAAAAAACATAATGCTGGGGTTGAAATGCTAGACAGAGACACCCAGTAAGACAAAGATAAACCAGAGGAAAAAGAGACAGAGATTGACGGATGGGAAATCAAGTCTGTGCATCGTCTGCATAGAACAGCAGCTAGAATATTTTCTGCATGTTACCTTTGTTGACGTCAAACATTAATTTAGGGCATCAGCGTGGAAGAGATACAGGGTGCCTCAGGGCCCTGGAAAAAAAATGAAAATAAAATAAAAAATAATAATAATAAAAATTCACCAGTGGGCGCCCATCCTATTTTTTTCCGGAGGTAACAAATGAACAAATACAGAAAAAAAGATAGAAAGAGAGAAAGCAAGCAAGCAAGAAAGAAAGAAATACACTTTGCACCCCTGTTCCTCAAAATTTTTCTTCTGCCCTGCCCCTGCACCTGTACTGTGCACACTGAGAGTGGGGTCTGTGTCAAAATCTGGTCAAGATAGGCAGATATTTACGTTTTACCTGCATTTCATAATAATGAAAAGGTCCAAGCCTTCAGGTGCGGGAGGAGGAAAAGAAAGTCCGATATAGAGGTATGTCGTCTGTCTTATGTTATCTTTAAAATGCCATTCTGTGTGTAATGTCGTTAGATGTTTCATTTGTTGCAGCTAGCTAGCTAAGTAGCAATAAAGCTAATGCTACATAATAATGCTACGATAGCTGTTGGACTCAGATAATGTTACAGATTGAAGGATATGAGACTGAATGGCAAGCCAATAGCTAGCTATCTGGATAACTGCTCCTTCTTGTGCTGAAATTTCGCTGACAAATATCAGTGATAATGGCTAACACGAACTTGTCCACAAAAACAGATTTCTGCACTGGCTTGCACCAGAGATGTGAGCGCCACTTGGCATCGTAGCACATTGTAGTAAGCTTGATTGATACTGAAATATATCAATGAATTAGGTCTACACTGGATTACTGGCTTGCAAATTGGCTAATAGCCTATTAGCAATTAGGCTAAATAAAAAATGCTGTTTTACTACTATTAGTGAGTTCTGTGACATTTTATGATTTACACCTACCCCAGCAGCACTTTTTGTCTTGAAACCATTGTGGTCCCTGATGTTTGTGTCCCCAGTGCCGTCAGGGTAATGTCTCAATCTCGCCTAGGGCACCAAAATGGCTAGGGCTGGCCCTGGGGTGTCTTGAGGGGAGGTGGTGCAATTTGATTTGCTGCAACTCCATTTTGTTATTTAGCCGGATAATATACTTGTACAATAATTCTATAAAGCTTTATCTTATTTGTCACTGCGCTCTGGTTTTCAGTCCAGAGTCTGCTAGGTCTTGTTGGCATATCATGCAGATAGGACCCCTTTACACCTGTCATTAACATGTTCCCCATTTCCAGATTGTTGAAGATATAATAAAACCCCTGCACACCTACAGTGGTTGCATATCTCAGTTATCTAACAAATCACTGTTTCCTTTTCTTTTCTCATTCAGGAAACCTCACAGGGAAATGTATTTATGGCAATAGGCATAAGACATTTAAAGATGACAGCCGATCAAAGTATGTGCTCTGGCTCAGCAGATACCGCACAATGAATGGAGAGTTTCCAGACTTTAGTGGAAACAGCTCACTGTGCCAGGAAGTTGGCATACACCAGACTGCTGGGCACCTCGGTTCAGATAAAGAGTTTGTGAATGAGCTCGCTTTATTTAATCAGTTGATTCTCATGACAAGACATTTTTAAAAAAGTAAGATATAGTGCACAGTATGTACGATATCATTCATGTACACAGAGATCTGCTCCCTGTTGTGTACGTGTGTGTTTGAATATAGACTCATGAAGACTCAGTGGTTAGCTTAATGATACAAATTTATGAAATAAATTGCACTGCTTTCACCTTGCAATGAGTTTGTCCTCCCTGCACCACATTCAGTCCGTCAGAGATTTTGCAAGGTCACTAATTACTGTGGAGAGACGGCACTGAATAAATCACTGATATTTAGTGAGTACTATAATGTACTAAAATGCAAACTAATTATTCTTTCAGTGCAGCGGGTTACATACTTGTCAGGGTCTTGGCAAGTAATGTACTAATCGTTTTGTTTGTTTGTTACACAGATACAACCAACACCTTTCATCTTTTACACCTTTTGCTAATATGACAAATGCCTAATCTGTCAAATGATGTTTACCATACATTTTAGGAAACAGGAGATAGGACAACACAGTTAAATGCTTATAAAGACAACACGGTCGAATGTTTATATAACCTGATAGTCAAGCAAATGGTTCTTTCCAACTTTATCCAACATATACTTCACTTACTTCTTGACAGCATTACACCAGTGCTAGCTTCTAAACTGGCTACCCATCAAATCCAGGATTGGTTTTAAGGCTCTTTTATTTGTTTTTAAAGCCATACATGGCACTGATGGAACCGTTCTGTACCGTCCCCATTTTTGGTCCCCCCTCTGTTGGGGTACCTAGCACACAGATCTGGTACTAAAAGGTGGAGCTGTGAACAATGCAGTCCATTGATTGGTCAATAGTGGGCGGTCACTCTGCTCAGGGCTGAGTTGTGGCTGGTTTTTAAGCTCATGTAACCACTGTTCATACCGTGGAGAGTTTTGTTAGTAGACTGTTACCATAATATGAAAGGATGTTTTGCTGCCTCTCACAGCAGCTGGAGTCTGAGTTAAACATAACTTAATTCACTGGGCCGACTGACAGCAACTTTTAAGGTGGAATGTTAACTTGTAACATTACTCAATGCATGAGGTGACAGCGTGAATCCATCAACACACCTTAAATTTCACTGTGACAACTCTAACCATTACTCTACTTTTACTAGATAAACCAGGTGCAGCCTTCCCTCTGTTTCACCGGTAATGAGGAAATACAGTGACTGCTGGACCAGTGAGTGACGGCAACCCCGCCCCCCACCTACAACAAACTACACCACAGTCAAGAGTTCAAGGTCACTACCACAGCGAGGCTGTAAAGCCATGTTTGCCCCAGTTCGGCATGATGACGTAGTCTCATTTAGCCACTTGTCAGCAACCACCTTTTTTTTAAGACAATAAAGCTTCAAAATTCACAAGTGGGGTGTTTACTGGCATGTTTTATGTCATCCAATAAAAAGTGAAAATCTCTTAAGCTTGTGTTAACCACAGACCTTATTGCAGGCATATGTCCAATATGACCTTAAGAAAACCCAATAACTTTAAGACAAGGAAATCAGAGGTGCAGAAATGCGAACTCATTTCCGGGTTTTAGAACTCATTCCTGCCTCACTCTACTTAGAAAGCTAATCATACTCTATTGTTAGCCCTTACATAAAGACCCTGAAAATGTTTCCTTATATACAGTGGTGGAAAAAAGTTTTTGGACACCCTTAAAATTTTACACAATCTCAAATATTATCATGAAATATTTGTGGAAAAATCTTTTTTGTGTTTCAAAAGGTGTGGCTGCATTAACAGATACAAACAAATACAAATTATATTGTTTTGTTTATTGTTTACAAGAAAAACTAACAAAACTAAATTCTTGACAGTTTCAATATGTCAGTTCTCAACATTGTCGGTATCAAAGTCAACAAATAACAGAGAATGTGTTCAAAACTGAACAAAAAATAAATAAACCATCACATCATCAAATTAATATTTAGTAGTCCTGCCACTGGCACGTAGTAGAGCTCTAATCCTGGCTGGCATGTTCCCCACGAGCCTTTCACACTGTTGAGGGATAATCTTGTCCCATTCTTCTTGAATTACTGCTTTTAATTCTTCTAAATTCTTTGGTTTATGCTTTGAAACAGACCTTTTGATAATCCACCACAGATTTTCAATGGGGCTCATGTCCGGGGATTGAGCTGGCCACTCTAAGACCTGGATACTGTGCTCCTGCAGCCAAGTTCTACTGGCCTTGGATGTGTGGCAAGGGGCATTATCTTGTTGAAACATCCAGTTTTTACCTCGACGTAACAGTGCACGTGCAGAAGGGAGCATGTGGGTTTGAGAATGGTACAATACTTGGTAGAGTTCAATGTGCCATCACAGACAGTGAGATGACCAACACCAGCAGCACTCATGCATCCCCAAACCATGATACTGCCTCCACCATGCTTGACAGTAGGTACTGTACATGCTGGAGATAATGCTTCGCCTGGCCTTCTGCGTACCCTCACATTAGCAGGAGGAAGATAAAGCTGGAAACTGGACTCATCTGACCACAAAATCTTCTTCCAATTCCTGGCTGTCCAGTTCTTGTGTGCCTGGGCCCAACGACGCCGGGCTAACCTCTGTCTCTCATTGATCAGGGGCTTCTTGATAGCCTTGTAGGACCTTAAGCCATGATCTAAAAGTCGGCCACGTACAGTGCGGGTGGAACACTGGACACCAGTTTGGTTTGACCACTGCTGCTGAAGCTCCTGTGATGTCATTCAGCGGTTTTGCCTGCACATGCGGATCAGGATGCGGTCATTTCTTGCTGAAGAAACCCTTGGACGCCCAGATCTTGGTTTGTCTTCCAAGCTGTTGGTTCGTCTGTATTTCTGCAGAGTGTATCCAACTGCTGAAGGACTGCATCTGCACTTCCTGGCTATCTGGCGGCAGCTGTACCCTTCCTGGCTGAGAATCTTTATCTTCAGGCGTGTTTCCTGCTTTAGGTTCCTTGTTTTAGCCATTTTTGTGTCTGAAGAACTTTCAAATGTGCTGGCTTTATGTAGACACGAAGCTTGGCACCAAAAATTGTGTCCTTTAATAAAAAGAACGACCTTCATCACTGGTACCAAAATGACCCAATACTCAAAATTTCTTATGTATTTTTATGGAACCAATCAATTTTAAGTTTTTAATGACTTTTTTAGGATTTATTTAGTATTTTGGCTGTGACTGTACTAAAAGAAATTGCACTTGAAGACCTAAGAGTGATTCTTAATGCAATGTTTCACAAATGCATGGGGTGTCCGAAAACTTTTTTCCACCACTGTATATATATATCTGAGACACACTACATAGAGCATTCACGTTATTATGTGGCTATCTTAGTGATCATATTCACTTTCCAAATTGCAGACTAGTAGTAACCACAATATATTGGCTAATAACACACAAGATAATGAGTTGTTGCACAGGTTTAATTGCACATAGTTTGAAGCTTCAGAAAACATTTAGCACCAGCATTGTGATGTTTGAAGGCTCACTATTGGCATAATGAATGAGACAACAAGCAGTTTAGTTTTGAAGCTGAACTTGATATTCATCACAATATATAAATGCAATTATGGTAATCATTTGACTGTTTCACTTCCTCGTCATTATCCCTGTCTCCCTCATTGCTCTCTCCTCACAGTACTGTACAGGCAGTGCCTCTCTCTGTCTTCAGCCATGCATGCATGATGCACAGCTTAATATCAAATTAGATCATTGTGCTCTGATTGTTAGGGCACTAATTACACAGAGAAAGAGAGCCACTGGTGCTCAAAGAACAAAGTAGGCTATTACATGTGTCATGGTACCAGGGTGATGGAAAGTAGATCACATGATGTACCGTCAATGCATCATCAAACTTTCGGGAAACGGTGAATGTTGAACTTTAATGGGCTCTTTTTTATTGGACGTTTATACTAAAGTGAACATGAATGGAGGGATACCTGGGGGCTCGTTTAGGTTCGCGAGAACAACCTCAGCACATAGCTAGACTCACACATGACCTCCTCTTTTTGTTGTGACATATATCCAACACACCCTTTACCATAAGGCGAGCTGTTGAAGATGTTCATGCCCTGCCAGGTCTGCTGTGGTAGATTAGTTCCGCTGTTATGCTGCTGCTGCTGCTACTGAATACTTGTTGCATTTCATAAGCAAGCTTGCTTGCCAACAGCCTGATGATGTCACCTCAGAGAGGCTTTGTGGAGAATATAGTCTCACTTGTGCGCCACAAATCTGTTCATCATATCAGCTGTTGGCCTCAAATGCCTCTACAAGGAACTTGAAGCAAAGTTTTCCTGCCTGTTCGGCTGTGGGCAGTTACAAAGGCTTTATTGTACATTGAGTTCCTATAGAGACCGCTGCTTCAATTCACCAAGCAGCTGTCAGTGCTGGTTTGTCCTGTTATATATACTGTGAATCTGTCCTGGCTCTGTGTATTTGTTGTTTGTGTTGGTGCTCTTGGCATACTCTTGGTGGCTTTGACTCTTGTGCTGCTGCTTTCCACCTGTGTGTTGTATTTGGAATTAATTCAGTTTCTTCAATAAGCTCATAAGCTTGGTGTCTTGGTGAAATATGAATACTAAAGTCTGAGTATTCTGTGTCATATGGGTTGGAATTTTTTACGACAGCTGTGGCCAAAAGCATTATATTTTTGAGTTGTCTGACCGTAAACGCAGTATCTCAAAAAGGCTTTGAGGGAATTTCTTTAAATGTGGCACAAATGTTGGACTCAATTTAGTGGTCAATGGTCAAGGTCACTTTGGCCTCACACAACATGGCCACAACTCAAGAATTTATACTTTAACTACGACAAAGTTTCACACACACATGTCTATAAGAATACAATAAGGGAGAGATGACATTTTATATTCAAAAGGTCAAAGGTCAGCTTCACTGTGCTCAGCAAAAACACTTTTCTTGCCATTATTCAACACCATAACTCAGGAAGGTTGAGATACTGAAGTGGTAACACTTACCTTGGGTGCCGATCTTGAAACTGTGGTAACTGTGTAGAACTGTGCTGCTGTGTTGAAGATGTGTGTTAAGCGGCCATGTTTTAGAATATGTAGCTTCTTTGTGTCAACATATGAGTCTGGACCGACATGAAAACTGTAACTGCAAATAGACTGGTTCACAGAGACATACAACTTTGAGGCGGTAACTCTAGTTTAAGATTTATCTCCCACTCAATTGTTGCAATTGGTTCATCTGGTTTCTATAAGTGGATAATGTAAAGACTCTGCAGCTCTGAAACAGCCTACCGTTGGGAATCACATATCAGCAACTTCAGTATCCTCTTTAAAACTCTCTGAAGACTAATTTTCATAAAGCTTTTATTTCTCACTTTTTATTCCTTCTTTCTGTTTCTATTTCTTTTCTTGATTGCGCTGTATATTGTCAGTTGTTATGCCTGTCAATCACTTTGTAAGTGCTATATAACTAAAGCATATCATTATAATGCCCCATATTGGCTTTAGAGTGTTATAAACATGACTGTCATCTTGCACACAAGTCATTCATACACTGTAATTTTGCCTTCATGGGAAACATGTATGGCTTTCTTCACACATATGAGAGATAATCACAGTCATACTCAGTGTAACATGACAATGCATAAGAAGAGACTGTCAGCCGTAAGATAAATATGAGAATCCATATGTCATTACCACATTGTATAGCAGATAGGGTGTACCATTGTTTGAGGTGCTTTTTTAAGGGACTGTCCACACCGCGGCTGTGTTCAGCCCACATATAGTACATATACTTGTAACAGCTGTATATGTTTATTGTGTTTTTCAAGACACAAGTTTATAACTGGCATTGTGTGGTTGTTTGCAGAAAGCGACACAGTCCGAGCCAAGACCACGAATGTCAACTCTATATATTATATTCATATAATACATTCAAAACCTTCTCTTTGTTAATATTTGGACTCCGCACTACAATATCCTCTTTGTCCACTTAACACTCAGATTAAAAGCACTCATCCTTCTATCTTGGGGCAAATTGTGCAACACAGCCTTCATAATAGCTGTGTCCAACCTGGAGTAGGCATGGGAACATTCTCTCTGGCTGCATCCTAATGGCAGATTAAAACACTATGGGTCTAATTGATGCTAATCAACACAACTAATTACTCCTCCTAGATAAACAAGCTTCTCATTAGTGCAGCAATTAGACAGGTAATGAAACCCTTGTTTTTGGATGACTTCTCAATGTCATAAATGATAAAAAGGGAAGGGACAGATCAAGATCAAATACTTAGGAAACAGGCACATCTCTGAACAAAGGGTGCATTAGGAAAACTGAGTCTGTGAGGCACTTTTATTTCAAAGAAGGGATTTGTTTGCTGGCATGTGGGGTTCTTTGCACCTTTACGAGCCTTAATTGCAAAGAGTGCTTAATCACACTGGAGATTTTCAAGAAGATTTTAAATAAACTGACATTTCCTATTCCAATTGTTGGACTGTCAATAGACAGTCTCAGATACCTCTGACACAAATACAGCTAAGTCCACAGTCCTTTCAGCATAACTGTTTTTTTGTTTGCTCACTTGCTGGTGATGTGCGCTTAGGCAGGGAGTGTGTTATGAGTGTCCTTCCCATAAGTAATACTATGGTGTCGTAAGTTATTATGTTTCCAGGACTTGCTGCTGCCAAATATATTATATTATTATGGCGGACATTGCATACATTGCCACAGAGTTAGTATAGTTCAGTCAAGAACACTTTCAAAAAAACCTTTATTTCCATTTGCAGTTTTATGGCTCTTTTCTGGGGCCTCTCTGCCTCTCCATGGGCCTAGGCAGAAAGCTTCTTGTACGTGCCTACGTGGAAAGCCTTAAGGCAGAGAGAGCACACATCTCTGCCCTTCCATGTGCAAACAAGGAAAGCCTGAGGCAGAGAGAGCACACCTATCTGCCCTTCCATACGTACATAAAGAAAGCCTGAGGCAGAGAGAGCACACCTCCCTGCCCTTCCATGCGCCTACATGGAAAGCCTAAGGTGGATAGAGCAAACCTCCCTGCCTTTCCATGTGCCTACTTGAAAAGCCGAAGGCAAAGACAAGACACTTCTCCTCCCCTCTGCGTGCCTACGTGGAAAGCCAAAGGCGGCAAGAGCACACCTCTTCATCCTTCCACACACCCACACACACGAGGAAAGCCTGAGGCAGAGAGAGCACACCCCCTGCCCTTCCATGCGCCTACATGGAAAAGCAGCAGTAAAGACCCCTCGGGAACAGGGAGAGCAGCAGTAAAGACCCCTCGGGAACAGAACAGACCCAGAGGAAGCAGCAACAGTAGGCAGACCAGAGCAGTTTAAATAAGGCACCCTGAATGAAATTCACCAATTGGTTGCATAGAAAGAAAATGTGATCTATCAGCTGACTCCCTTCCATCAATATCCTTGATTTGGCATACAATACAGGAAGTCCATGGACGTAAAGCATTATATTGGCCAATAAATGTGTACAAAAAAGAAAAAAACTTTGCCTCTTGGTCAACACAAAGCTTTCTTCTTGTTTATATGGCCCTCAATATTGTTCTTCCCCTTGGTGTCTTTTTTGTCTCTTCACTCACAGTTCATTTACAAGTGCTTTAGGTAATGGTGACTCACTATAAAGAAGGCACCACAGAAAAATGTGAGACATATGTTATTACAGAGAGACAGTCACAGTCTGGACTGACCTGCCCAATGCATAATTAAGACACATTGTAGTGGCCAGTGGCAGAAGCATTTTTTTATTTACATATTGAAATGATGTTCTTCTCTCAAATTCACTTCCTTATTAAGCACAGATGGAACCAGATATGTTCTCCACATATTTTGAGTGCATAAAAAGTATGATTACATATCCTATGTTTACAGTAAAAAAAAAAAAAAAAAAAAAAAAAAAAGACTTACGAAAGACTTAAGTGCTTACTTTTCATCTAAAACCTGAACTCTTTAAGAATATGCCAACGCATTCTGCAGTTTTATGTCATCCATTGCTCAGTAAATTTATGGGACTGATTTACAGAAACTCTTTGAGCTGGTTTTGGATGACCTACAGAACATTTAACATTTATCCCTTACAGCATGTTTCTCTTAGCTGATCCAATGCAACCACGTGCATCAACACACCAAGGCATCACAGAATCCTGCAGGTTCGCCACCACACATTGAACCAATACAATTCTCTTCTTACATGACACCCTGAAGAGATGTTTCTCTGTTCTTCTGGAAATCATTATTGTGGTTGTAACAAAATACTTGTGCCTAATTGTTCAGTGAGCTTAAGGCAAACAATTTGGATACCATGGAATATTTTTTTACTAACGATGCATGCAATCTCTGTGACCCTGTGAAAGGTCACTTCCTTTCTAAGATAAAGGATGCAGCAGGGTGTAACAGTGTTTTGTATTTTGGTTCAATTATGCATTAATGAAAAGATGCATTTGAGGAATATAAAACCATGAAGCACATGTAAGTGAATGAAGTATTAAAGCATACATAGTTAAAATGTGTGACTGTTTTGCCCCCGGGGATGAAGGCTACAGGTAAAAGTGCAGCCTGAATGAAAAGCTTATGCTAGTGGCAGCATGATTGCATTTGAAATTAATTAAGCAAAACCTTTGTGTTTAACTCAAGGCTGTAGGACCAAAATCTGTATACGTACTGAGACAAGAAAAGCTGAACTGTCAACGTGCACTGACACACTGAGGGTCATTATGTACATTGCTAGCAAGCTTACAGCTAACCTCTGTGCAGTTGCTACATTGGCTGTTTGTGGTGAATAAACAAAACAAATACAATCCAGCAGCCAAATTTCCACAACTTACAAAAATAAGAAACACTAAACAAAAAACAAGGGGGAAAAAATCTAAATTGCATTTGAGAGTCAAAGACCAATTTTAATAGTGCACAATAAAGTGCGCTCAAATAGCAGTATGTGATTGTTTCATTTAATTGCAGCATCAGATGAAAAGAATGTGTGAATCTGTTGGGACTGGTGGAGCTGAGTCGGAGAAGCAGTTTGGTCTATGATGGAAATTACGGTGTAAAGTTTCAGTCGGGGTGGTTTAGCCGCTGTGTGACTCATCCCATCGCAACCCAGAATACCATTTTCCCATTTGGGTGTGTGTGTATGTGTAGGTCTGCCTATTTGTGTCATCCCCTCACCACCACCGTCAACCCCTCCCTCCAGCGTCAATCTCACTCACTGACTAATATATGAGATCTGCACATTTATAATGCAACACATAGCACGGACAGAGAGGGGAGAAAAAACGTCAAATACCTCGAAAACTGATATAAGTGTGACTATGCTTTATTTCAGAGTTCATGAAGGTGCATATGAATCAGCATGAGCTCCAGTCCAATAAAAATCAAATCACAAATGTGAAACAAGAATGGAGGTGTGCATATTTCATGCACAATAAATAATGACTGACATATCCTTTGGTTTCTCAAGGTTTTTCTCTTCCGACATTTGAATGCACTGCTGGAATGAAGGCTGACTCATTAATATCTTTTGAAGCAATAAACTGCATGTGAACACCCACCTCATTTATTTCAATGGAACCTTCAATTGCACTGAACTCTTTCAGCTGCCTGTCATCCTCTTTGAATAAGATGTAGGCAGTGATGCAGTGGAGAATTCAGAGCAACATTGGCACTCATCTGAAGTCTTGTCTCTGGACATCTGATAAATGGAAGTCCAACATTCACTTTACTTTTAGCTTGGTTTTGGTATCCACCACCTTCTGTGGGAAATAACTGGCTTTTCAGCTGCCAAATGCTGAGCCTAAATGCTAAAGTTGTGAGAAATAACAGAGCTGGGTGATAATAAGGTTCATTACTACGAGTGACCCCTTTTACATTATCATTTGATCCATTGTTATATTTTTATGTCTATATAAAAAAAATTCAAGCATAACGTTAGTTCAGGCAGGACACAATGTCAAGCTCAGCTCACATCCCAGCTACATCAGCTGATCTCAAACAGCCCAATCAACTGATGGAGCTGATTGATGGAAGGGAGTCAGCCGATACATCAAATGATTCCTTTCTATGCAACCAACTGGTGAATCTCATCCAAGGCACCCTATTTAAACTGCTCTGGCCTGCCTACTGTTGTTGCTTCCTCTGCAAGCTGCTTTGCAACCTGCCTCCACATTGATGTTTGCTCTGTTCTGTTCCCAGGGAGTCTTTGCTGCTGCTCTCCCTGCCTTAGGCTTTCCATGTAGGCGCATGGAAGGGCAGGGAGGTGTGCTCTCTCTGCCTCAGGCTTTCCTCGTGTGCATGTGGAGGGGCAAAGAGGTGTGCTCTTACCGCCTTTGGCTTTCCACATAGGCACGCAGAGGGGAGGAGAGGTGTCTTGTCTTTGCCTTAGGCTTTTCAAGTAGGCACATGGAAGGGCAGGGAGGTTTGCTCTATCCGCCTTAGGCTTTCTGCATAGGCCTTGAAAAGGCAGAGAGGCCCCAGAACAGAGCCATAACACCAAATATAATACTACAAAGGGAAATAAAGTTTTCTTTGCCTAAAGTGGCCCTGACTGAATTTTGGTTACTGGAGCTTGCAAGATGTTCAATATAGCAGAAAAGAAGGAAGCATCTTATTTGTCACGCAGAGCAACTGACACAGTATAAAGAGCAAGAAAGTCAGCACAGGGAGGAGGTCAAGAGGACAGATGGGTCAAACAAACACAGAACTTTCACCTAGGAGACTGCTCTTTGTATCCCACGTAAAACTTAAAGTCAGGGTCATTTTAACCCACACTATCTTTTCCTAAACCCTACTAAACAGGGGTTTATTTTGCCAAAATCAAACCAAGTAGTTTTAGTGACAAAATTAATGTATGGAGTATTATTTTAAAAGATACAGTATGCATGTACTGAGCAGAAATACTGCTTTAGGAGTACCTAAAGCATCATAGTTTGAAGCGAGAGTTAAATGACTAATTATTTAAATCGTTGTTGAATGTTTTTCCATAGATCAGCAAATTTATTCATCATTTCAGCAACATTATTTTAATGCAACTATCAGTATGATCCTACTAACCATGAGCTAAATCATTTATTGGTATCATAGTAGACAGTGTCCAAACCGAGTGCAGGTAGGTTTATCCTCAACTGATCCATGTTTGTGTGCACAATCAGTAGACACTGAGCAGTCCACTCAAAACTCCTCCAAGCATGAGTATTAAAAACAATCCTCTTGCTTCAGTGTTTGCTAACAGTGAGTCAGCTCCTGTGTGCATACACCTCTCCCTCTCCTTATATCACTTATTTTTGTTTCTTTTTTGTTCTTTTGTGAAGCTGTAGGCGCAATTTGGCAACCAGGGTTTTATGATTCAGAATGCGGAGACGAGCGCCTCTGGCAGAATGCAGTCATCTCAGATCCTTTGCTTGGAATGAGTCGCAATCTTTTACGCCTTTTCGTTGCAAAATCTGTCAAATTTAAATTTGTGCTTCTAATCAACATCTGCCGGATTTTCAGTTTACATCCTGTTGCTTCCCACGGTTTTAACAACAGAAACATTTGAGCATGCAGGGATGACAATTTATTGCTGGGACACTGCTGCAGTTTCATGATTTGAATTTGTTAGCGCTGCTAAAACATCACAACGGTTAAAGCCCGGCTTGTCTGTTCATGTGTGTAGCACTTTGGGTGTGTGAGCAAGTGTGTGCTCACGTGTGCTCCTATTGTGTGAACCCAACTCCACACTAAGCCGTGTCCTCAGTGCTTAGCGTACACCAACCACTTAGCACATGATACGTCGACCCCAAAAGGTCACAACACAGCATGTATCCATGGTGACAGTTTTGCCAGGAGAAAAAATGAGCTGGGATCAGAGCTGCAAACTGAACTAAATCAACACGCCAATCTACTTGTGCAACCAAATAAACACATGTGTGCACACGCACCGCTGTCGGGACGATGTTGACAATGAAGGAGGAGAATGAGTTAAGATGGAGATGGAGTAGGAGATGGAGGGAGTGAGGATGAAGGAAAGGTGGATTTAACTGAACACCCTGCTGGGATTTTCTACCCATTCTTCACTTTTATCCTCATTGAGCCACACAGAGCAGAGGGACCAGCCGACATTTTCACTTCATATCCACATGGTTTTTTATAGACTTTGGTAATTGAAAAGACGTGTCAGCTGTTCCCCAAAATGCTCTTATTCAGAAATGATTTTACTCTTCCTCTTAGTGATCTCAGCAACCGGGTGAGCTTAGCCATTAGACCGGATGAATACTAAATGGTTGTAGAGACAGAAAGACTAAGATAGAGACTCATTTTTCAAGCTTGCAGTGAGCGTGCATTATGTTGTCATGGTTACAATTAACTGTTGGGCCTTTAGGGTCCCAATCATTAATACAAACATAATATAAACCAGTTGCACTACAAAAAAAGTGGATCATGTTTAGATTAATTTTAAATCCTGGCCACATGTCCTAATTAAAACTGTATAGACTACATAGAGATATGTCTTCACTTCCTGTGCATTTGCTGTATTTCTTTGCAGATAACTGACAGCAGTTGAACCGTAGCTCACTGGTTATCAACATCTTAACACAATCAATCCCTTCATATCCCCCAGAGGAGATTGCCTCTGTTTATGCAATACTGAAAAAAACCTGACAAGTGTGTTGTATCAAAATACAAGCTCACACAGGAAATACTTTATCTTACGCCAACAAAATCATCCTACCACAAGGACACAAACATCAGCACGAGTTGCTATGCACTTGATTTAACAGTTAGCAGAATCAGTGTTGTTTTGTTTAACCTCAAATTTTTTTTATTTGTACCGAACACAAGCTCTCCTCTAAATCAAGCTGCATAATCTGTAAAACCGTGCATTTGCATCCTAACAAATGTGTCCCTTCTCTATCATTTTTTGAGGTAGGTGTTTTGAAAGGTTCGTCTTTTTTTAGACGCACAGGCTGTGAAACCTCTATAATCCATTTACATCGAACTGAGGATTTGTCACCTGATCCTGTTTCACTCTTTTTCTCTTGCATAAAAGAAGAGAGTGGGATCTGTCTCTCTCTCTGTCTCTCTCTCTCTGATTGCCAGGTGAATGAGTCATCCTGTTAAATAGAACATCTGTGTGCCACATATCAGCTGTGAAAACAACAGCTGGCCAAACCCTAAAAACAAAATAATCACATAACCTTAATGAGGGTTGCACAAATGAGACGCGGGTCACCAAAACTATCAGCAGAGAGCGTTCACACACCTGAATATTTTTACTGCACTCGTAATAGGACACTTGGCTTATTAAACAACAGCTCAGTTAAATGTACGTGCTCCATTTTGTGCTGTTGTGACAGAAAACTTATCATATATATTTGATCTATTTTGAATGCCAGTAATTTGTTTACCAGCAAACCAGAGAATCTAACAACCAAACCTTGGCTGGGATTACCCACGAATGGTTTTCTAAACAAGTTTGTAAAGTAGAGAAAATTAAAATGTATTGTCTTTTATTATTTTACTGTATGAATAGCTTGCCACTGTAGTGCCTTGAGGGTGGCGCGGTGATGCAATGGTTAGCATCGTTGCCTCACAACAAGAGGTTTCCTTGTTCAAACCCCAGCGGGGGAGCCCCTCCCTGTGGAGCATGTATGTTCTCCCTTTGTCAGCATGGGTTTTCCCCGAGTATACTGGCTTCCTCCAGCAATCTAAAGACATGCAGGTTAACTGGTGACTCTAAATGACTGTAGGTGTGAACGTGAGCATGAATGGTTGTCTGTCTCTGTGTGTCAGCCCTGTGATAGTCTGGCGACCTGTCCAGGGTGTACCCCACCTCTCGCCCAGTGTCACTTGGGATAGGCTCCAGCACACTCATGACCCCTAATAGGATAAAAGGTTACAGAAAATGAATGAATGAATGAATGTATCCCCTTAAAGCAACACAATGGAGTTTTTAAGCCCTCAAAATATATATCCAAGATCCTTGTGATGGTACATCAACTAGATATCTTGAAGTTATATTCCCTTCACCTGCACCGCGGCCTCTCTGCTGTTGTCTGACTTCACTCTGTTGAGTTTTTTTGTGTGTGTGTGCGTGCTGTGAGGAAGAGGTCAGCCCTGACATGCAGAGAGCAACTAATTTCTGAGTTTCGAAAATCAATCAATAAATAAAGCAGTCGGCCTAGTCATGTATGTACAAAATGCTATAAGGCTACTTTACCTGTTCTGAAGACATGATGATCGCGCATTACACAGCCTGCTTCAGGAAGTTCACCGGTATCGTTGGCTTGTCAACAAATGCACGCACAGAAAGGTTTTGCGACAGTTGTAACAGACAGTATTGTTTTTTGTCTGTAGGGGGACCTCATGAGGTAAAAAACTCAATCCTCCATTGTGTTGCTTTAAAGCAGCTGTGCGGAACTTTACGTTTTCGTTGATTATAGCGCCCCCTTATGGCCGAAGCGGTATGACACCCACAGCCTGGTGTCGTAAAATTCCGACTGCAGCCTTCGGCTTCATTCGTAAAATCTCGACTGCAACCGGCAATTACCGCATGCATTAGTTTTGGAAAGCGAGAGGAAAATTATAAATGTTCTGGTGTAGCTCTGAATTTCTTATAAACTGAGGACAACTGCCTGCTGTATATTTGTGTTCATGGTCACAGTCACAGATAATTTTGTGGCGTTTGTTGTAACGTTACTAGACAAAAGTGGTTCACATCAGCTGACATTACATTTAGCTTGCTTATAACTTCCATGTCGTCATATATTGAAGTGAAACAACGTCTAACAAGTTGCGGTGTATTCTCTAAATAAAAACAAAAATGACATACCTGTCGATTAGGAAAAGGGCCGACTCAGGATCAGTTTTAAAACCTTTCAAATCTCTCAGCTCTCTCCACTTGGTGAATGCCCGACCGAGTTTTACGTGCGTTTGGGCTCAAGCCCTATCACTGTCCCGTTTAGCCTTCTTCTGTTCTTCTGTTCTTTTTCTTTTAGATGGTGCTCCTTAGTTATCCGCCATGACATCGAAAGTACAACCAAGTCCTTATAGATACATCTGCTAAAACTGTTATGTGTTCAGCCATGCCCATTGCGTACCACTTACTCGAAGAACACTCTCTGTAAACACAGCTCTTCTTCTTCTTCTTCTCTCAATTTATTGGCGGATCGCAAACAACTTCCAGGTGCATACCACCACCTACTGTACAAGAGTGTGCAATGTGTCCGAAATCATTCACTACTCCCTACTGCATGTCATTTAGCCTGTTTCTTAAATGCTACTCGTAAACACGGCTCCTTCTTCTTCTGTGGTTTAATGGCTGCAGGCCGCTGCGGGCGTGCAGGCTTACTTCCGCCTCCTGGTGCCGTATTCTGGTTTGCTGACTTCCGCTGCGTCCGACCCGAGCCAGGCTACGCTAAATAGCCATATAGAGAAAGGCTTTTTTGTCGCTGTTGGGTTCAAATAAATATGCGGATCTTCAAGGGGGGTGATACGAACTAGGGAGAGTTTTATAAATGGTAAAAAGTTCCGTACAGCTGCTTTAACTGTGTGTTGTCCAGTAAATTTCAATAAAGTATATGAATGTTACTTGATATGTTACTTTAATTAACTAATTTAATTGCAACACAGTTACTAATTTTTAACATTTTCATGTCTTGTTATCTAACAATATCCATACTTACATTAATGTACTCATTATCAAAAAATACTTACTGTGTAATTCTGCAGTCTCTCTCTCTCAGGGGGCGGCAGTAGCTCAGTTCACATGAACTTGGATTGGGAAATGGAGGGTCCCCGGCTCAAGCCCCCATCCAGACCAGATGTCAGTTGACCTCCTGGGCACTGCTGAGGTGCCCTTGAGCAAGGCACCAACCCCCAGCTGCCCGGGGCACCTGTCCATGGGCAGCCTCCTCACTCAGACATCTCTCCAAATAATGCATGTATACATCCTGTTTGTGCATGTGTGTGTATTTCGGGCCTGTGTGTGTATGACAACAGAGTGAAAAACTTGAATTTACCCTCAGGGGTTAATAAGGTATATCTTCTTCTTAGTCCCTAACCTCTTTTCTCTTGTACTTGTACATTTGTCCTGGTGTAGGTAATAAGTATTTTATTAATACCCTGTATATACTATTTAAACTGTGATTTGTAGACTATAATCTAAAGCTGTAAGCAGAAACTCATTGTTAGATTTTAATTCCAGTTTTCTTGGAATTATCACTATTACCACATAATGACACAAAAGTCAAATTATTGCCCATCCAAATCCCCCAAGTCACACATTTTTGAAACTAAAAGTTATATTTTAATAGTGAAGGGGGCACCCAGCAGGTTTGGATCTGACTTGAGAGTTTCCATAAAGTGGCCATGTGCACAGTAATTATAACCGCCTATTTACACATCAAACACATAATCTGTTTTGGGTGAGCAGGCTTGCTGGTGTGCCAGTTGCCACAATGTCAAAACCCAACTGTTAGTTTTGTTTTCATGTCATGTTTTGGTCACACATTCACTGAAAAGCCTGTTGAGACTGAAACTGATATATTTAAAAAAAAAAAAAATGGAGACCTGAATTTGTTGGAGCAAAAGCTGCATTACATTAACTGTCTGTGGTTGAAGGCGAAGAACATACAGCTCGTTCACTTGAGTTTGTAAACTGATTTACACCAACTTCACAACAGTTTTTGTTCCTCACAGGATTAGTGTCTCTGGCATTATTGTTGTGTCTCTTCTCTCAGCGCTGACGTTGACAGTTAACAGTTGTGGTTGCTTTGAGATTTATGACACAGCTCTAGATTTCCATTTTTTCTAGATGACTCAAGGGATTTTTGGACAACTAATTTTGTGTTGGCCAAAACATGAATAAATAAAAATGTAAAAGTACTGACAAGGGAACAGTTGACATGACAAAAAAAAATATCTGGTCCAAATAGAATATCAGGTCAAGGAGACATTACAAAAGTATAAAGTTACAGAAGCTCTTGATGGGGCAAAAATTCAAAGAGGGTTAGGGTGACATCAGATTTTATTCATTCATTGTTGATCACCTGGAGCTTGCAGATACAACATAGAAGATCAAATAACCAGTCAGAACATTATGTACACCAGTATGCCCACTATAACCAGGGCATTTAAACTATGCATTCCTGTCATCAAGAGCTCCTTTGGTCAAAAGTGAAGTTTTATGACCTAATTTATGCTTAAATGTAAGTTTGTAGTTCTTTAGATGAACAAAATGCCAAAAACACTTAACTGTGTTTGGAAGCAGCGGACTAGGACTAAATCTAATATGTCTTATTTTTATTTTCTCTGTAGGCCTTAATGGTCATTTGATAGCATGCCAAACTGTGACAATATTATAATGCCTCATCACTGTCCTCAGCAGTTCAGTAAAATGTCTAAAAACCACATGTGCAGGGGCGTAAATATGGACAGCGCAGGCAGGGCGGTTGCACTGGGACCCATGAGGTGAGGGGGCCGATAGAGAGAGCAGGCCACAGCTGTGGCTTAAGAGGTAGAGCGGGTCGTAGACCGGGTAGATCAGCAGTTCGATCGCCAGCTCCTCCAGTCTGTATGTCCTACTGAGCCCCATATTGCTCCTGATGGCTGTTCCATCAGTGTGTGAGTCTGACTGTCGTAGTGTAAAAGCACCTTGGGTGGTTGGAAGACTAGAAAAGCGCTATACAAGTTCAGTCCATTTACCGCTTACCAATACGTAGGGCAGAAAACAGGGCCTTTTGGGTAATTCGGATTGCCAACTTAGATTTATATCTCTGCGCTTGCATGAAATAAAAACTGGTGCCATTTGCTAGGCTATATGCTCTTACAAAGGCAAACTCATCCCCATCATGGTTTTCTTTTGTTTTTGTAAAACAGCCAGTTGCAATCTGTGATTAAATTTGTTATGAAATATATCTGTATTCTACATAAACTTTGAAAAAAAAAAAAGCTGTTCAATTCAATGAGTAATTCCTAATTTTGTTTGGTATTTTTGTCATATATGTATACTAGTCCATACCCATTGGTAGCATTGTCACCTTCTACCTATGCCAATCCTCAATGCCTATGTGCAGTTTCACATAGATTGACCACGTCAGTGAGTAGAAAAACGTGGGACAGACAGAATGACACACTGACAGTTTCCGTGATTTATGTACAGCATACCATACCATGACTTAGTCATGCCAAAAATTAGAAAAAAACCCAAACATTGGTCCACAGGGGGAGCCACAGCGATCGGTCGCATTTTAGCCATTTTTAAGCATTTTTCTGTTGTTATAGCGCCACCCAGTTGCCAATTAGATTTAAATTTCTCCAGTCACCTTGAGGCGTCCTGTTCTACATATCTACCAAGTTTAGTAAAAATCCATATGGCGGTTAGGCCTAGATAAGAAATTAGCTCTCTAGCGCCCCCATTTTGTTTGATGGGGTCAATAATGGAGGGGTCCCCTCAGATTATGTGTGGTCATACGCCTACAAAGTTGCGTGGTGATCGGTGAAACCCTTGAGATGTTATACACCTTTATGTGATGAGCCACGCCCTCCGCAATATTCATTGCCTTATAGAAGCTCAGTTTTAGTAAGTTTTCCAACTTTTGCCAAGAGGGAACTTTAGATATTGGTCCCTAGATTATGTTCACTGAGTTTCATGCAGATCGGTCAAACTTCCTAGGAAGAGATCGATTTTAAGTGTTTTTCAAAAAATTCAAAATGGCAGAAAATCTATATAACCGGAAGTTATGGGTTCTTGAGGCAAATTTGTTCGTCATGAGCGCCCCCCCTTTGGCCAACTGATGTAATATTGCTTCATTCGCATCCTCTCATGACCCTCTACCACTGTGCCACATTTCACATGGATTGACCAAGTCAGTGAGGAGAAAAACGTGGAACAGACGCACAGACAGAGTTTTTGTCATTATATAGTAAGACTGTAAGATGCAATGATTATTTCTGGGTAATATGTATAGTAATGTTATACAGTGTCAAGTTTCTATTTGATCATGTGACGAGACGATAAGATTACACAGTAACTAGTTTATGTACCTAAATAGTGCGCTAGGGCCCATCATCATAGCACAGACTGGGACCTGTTGTAACTACCTTCACATGCGTGCCACAAGTGAAATACACACATTTGAAAACATTTTGAGAAACATTTTATGCTCCCTGATCCTTTAATTACATTTTTTGGTCTCTATTTGACAGTTCAATTGAAAGGGGAAAAAAAGCACAAAAAACAAAAGGATTTAAACAACTGCTCCTGGATTATTAAAGTGACCACATTCTTAAGCGTTGGATTGCCCTGATTGTGTTGGACCAAGCACAAGTAAGCATTTAGAGTCCACTATAGGGATTACAGCATCAAAATAAAACTTTGATTTTAAACATCAAATTCTGTTTACAGGTCTCGGAGCGTACTACTGTGTATGTGAAAATAATATGTTGTGTAAAGCTGCCTGTGGCTCCACAAGGGGCTGTGTAAGGTCTGATAAACTGGCTCCTGATGTCACCTGAGGTAACATCACTTGGGGCCAGATATTCCAAGTTTGAAAAACAAAAGAAAATTAAGCCAAGAGCTTGAGGCTACATTAGCATAATTTGCATAACACACCTGAGTTTCTGTTTGAATTTGCTTTGTGGGTAATTTAAGCGCCAAGTTGTGACCAAAAAAGGAGAATGTGTGGAAAAACAAGAAGATATCTCTGGTTCTGTAGCAGCGAGTTTGGTCTGGTTTGTAAACTTTATAACATGAGTCTCATGTGCTCCTTTAATGACTGAAGAGCAGGGATACTCAACTTGCTTTACCCAAGGGACACTTTTGCAAAATGACAGGGGGCCAGTTAATAAATACACATTTTAACATTATTTATCAGATTAATAAACTTTGAGGGCGGCACGGTGGAGTGGTGGTTAGCACTGTCGCCTCACAGCAAGAGGATTACCGGTCCGATCCCGGGTGTGGGAGCCCTTCTGTGCGGAGTTTGCATGTTCTCCCCGTGTCAGCGTGGGTTCTCTCCGGGCACTCTGGCTTCCTCCCACAATCCAAAGACATGCAGATTGGGGACTAGGTTAATTGATAACTCTAAATTGTCTGTAGGTGTGAATGTGAGCGTGAATGGTTGTCTGTCTCTATGTGTCAGCCCTGTGATAGTCTGGTGACCTGTCCAGGGTGTACCCTGCCTCTCGCCCCATGTCAGGCTCCAGCCCCCCCGCGACCCTCAAGAGGATGAAGCGGTTAGAAGATGAATGAATGAATAAACTTTGAAAGCAAATTCATCTTTCCTTTTGTTATTAAATTGCCTGTTTTCAACCTTTTGACACTTGCTGTCCTCACTCATCTTTGCCAAGAGGCATATCCAGTCACACAGCCCCACACAGGTCAGGTGCACAAAGGGGCCTGTCTAGGATTCTAGGGGTCTGGTGGGGGATTCTCTGCTGGCAGTCTTTTGATAAACAAGCTCTATTTTGATGCTCTTTTCTGCACTCTGCCACTTTGTTTACATTCAAAGTACAAATCAATTTATTTTCATTGTTAGTTAGAAAGTGGTTGACAGGCCATGTGGCTCCCTATCGAAGGCCAGATTTGGCTCACAGCCCTAAGTTGAGTGTCATGCTGCAGTGAAGGTTTTGCCTTCTGCCTGACTTTACCACAACAAGATCCTTTGGGGAAACAACCCTTTCCTCAACACGACTGTTTTGAATGTACAGCAGCAGCGGCAGTTGAGTGTTTTTCCCCTCCAGATGTTTATAATAGTACAGTGAGCATACCAGACTCATTCCTATCTTTTATGTGTTCGCCTGCTCACGTATTTGCTGCTCTGTCTCATCCCCCGGTGGGTGTTTGTGTGTAAACCTTGGGTCACACTTGTGTGTGTGTGTTTGTTGTTCAGATTGATGTCAAGTTGCCAAATGATTGGGTAGATACATGCAGGTGCTACATGCAAGTATAAAGGTGGTTTCAGACTGCCCGTAATTTTCTGCTAAGAACACGAGGAACACACACTTGCTCAATCACATGCAACACATACCATTTTCATTATAACATCAGATATCCAGAAATTCAAATTGAGTTTTCTGGTTTAGGAACAGAATAAGAAGAACAGTCTGTTCTGATCTTGCATTTAATATTAACTTTCAAAAGCTGGCTTCCTGTGCTGAGGAAACAGCTATTACTTGGGATCTTACTTGGAATATCAGCAACATTAGACTTTCCTTCTCTGTCACTGGCATCACAGTGCAGATGCAACACACAGGCCAGGGTACACTGAGAGTAAAGCCTGTTTTTCTTCTTGTCATAACTGCACTTCTCTGACCCTCCTTTAAACTATCAGTGTCTTTGTCTCTTTTTGGCTGTACAATATATCTGATTAAAAGTTACCCTACCGATGAATTCAGCGGTTCACTCACAGGGAATGTAAACAGCAGCTCCACCTCAGCTAACCTAACTCCCTGATGCAGTGAACTCACTGACTGGGTGTCCTGATAAAACACACAGAAAGCAAGTTTTAAGCTCTTCTCTGTTCGTTATGGTAATAGGAGATCTTCTATACATAAAAACCCGCAGATCACTTGAGTCAACAGCACAAACTAAGTGATTAAACATACAGTGAGACACTGTAATTAATAGATTTTATTGCATCTTTTAAATGCCGCTTACACACAGAACTATGTGTTCTGAATACACTGCGGGTCAATACAATTTCTGCACTAACCCGACACTGGCTTGGATTCACTCATTCAGCGAGCACAAATCGTTGAATAAGAACATCTTATAAGATGATTCCCCTTGTGTGGAATCATGAAAAGCAGATGGCAATTTTTTATCATTAGAGCTGAGTTTTGGAGCAGCAAAAAGCAAAGTGCCGGCAATTCAGGCTGCGGATGGTAAATCTGTCCACTCTGCAGCCACTTTGTTGTCAGCTAATTGGTGTTTGTGAGGCTGATCTCTCCTAAAACCCTCTCTCGGCGCTAATAGATCATATTGCCCTGTCAGCTATTGAATCCAAAGGTCACCGCGGTCAGTTGTCTTGAAGGTTAGCTTCACGCCTTGCTCTATGCAAAGCAGATACTGATACTGCAGATCTGAGTCTTTTGGCCTTGTTTTTCTTTCACATATTACCAGAACATCTGTAACTCAGGTGTTGTGGCAGTTTGTGCTGCGCCTGCAGAGAACAAGGTAATTTTACTTGTCATTTCTAACCTGCAAAAACTTGAGTTTGAAGTCAACTGAACAATTAAATATAGAGTTAAGACTAAAAGTTATATTACATACATTTTACAAGGCAATCTGTCTCCTAGATTTTTTTTTTTTTTTTACTTGAGAGATTTTGCAGCGTGTGACATTTCTGCCACAACAACGTCGGACAACAGAACGAACTAGTGGGAGTGAACAAAGTCAGACAAGTTTGCTTTTCGTCTGTGTATTGTATGTAACATGAAGTGTGGTTATGTAATAAGCAGCATGCATTTCTTCAAGAGTATGTTTTCAGCTAAATCTGACAGTTGCTACGCTCCACCATTTCGCTGTACCACTTAATGTACTTTAATAGCACAGCGTGTGCAATGGTTATTGTGAATTTTGAAAGCGTGTGTGCCATTAAGTTAACCATACTGGAGAGGCTGTTGTTTTCCAGTACAGTAGCTCCACAGCTGTAGATTGACCCGAAACATAATTGCAACCAAGAATATAGTCTTTTAAACTGCTTTCTATGCAGCCGTGTGCCTGTGTGATGGATGGCTTTTAAAGAATGTGCTTTTGGCTCAAACACACGTTATAAATCAAACTGATTTATGGTTAAATAAGGTGGGAGAAAAGCTTTTGTTCCCATTTTTGATATTAATACATTTTTAATGGTGACCTGCACATTTTTTAAAGAAGTCACTTAATATGAGAGGGCTCCAAATATGTTACTGCAGCGATCATTTCACAAAACTCTGCTGTAATGACTGAAGTGCAATTTAACACATAATATTAAACACATAACACAACTCATATTTTTAATGTGAAGTAAAATGGCCGTGCATGAAATAACTATCCTTAAACTGCCACAGTGATAATATAAACATCTCCTCCTGCCTTCATTTATTCTTAAACTCCCGATTATCATATTTGACTGTTTCGGTGAATGAACTCCTTCACAGGCGTCATGTTTGCCGCCCACTACTCCCGCCCTCTCCTTTTAATACTCGGTTCCAGTACATTTAAGACATTGGTTTGCGATCTTTCCAGTCAAAATTAGAAACCTTTTATGGTTTGATTCCTCGTAGATTTTGAAGACTTAAAAACATATTCTCCAGATGAAAAGCTGTTAAATGTTCCATGCAGCGACCTCAAATCACAGGAGATCATTTCGTTTCATTGTTTTTGCTCTAACATTTTGAAATAACCTCCCCTTCAGTATCAGGTCAAAACAAAACTTGTGCAGACTGGCATTTTTAAAACATGTTACTCTCTTTATTTCTTACTAAAATGTTTCAGTTTTGCTTTTATGTATCATACTGATTTTAATGGCTCTTATAGTTCCTTACTTTTGACTGAAGCAGGCCACACTGGCTGGGCTGATATGAAACACTGCTTAACCTCCAGGATAAGTTAGCTTGTTATGCAGAGAAGTCTTTCCTAAGGATTTTTATTGAGAGAAATGATTGTGGATTTTCTTTAGAAATTCTTGTAGATTTCTTAGAGGCAGTTGCAATTACTTCCACCTTTATAATCTAACCTATTGGATTAGCATGGCTCTGAATTTTGTTGAAATAGATTTCCGGTGATTGTCCAAACTCTGTGACACTCTATTTACATAACCTCCCTATTTGGCACGCCACCCCCATATTGCACGTTCTCTATCTTTGCAAAACATTATAAAAAGATTTGCAACCACAGTTTAACCCAGAAAAGAAGGAGAGACACTTCCTGCAGACATGAAGGTGTTGACGTAGCCACTTAAATACTTGCACAGGCGTAATTACACTTTCCTTTGTACAGCGAGGCAGAAAGATGGAGGGATGTGCCAAATGCCATCCATGAATGTTAAGTAATCATCCAGACTCATCCAGACAGTATCGCCATGTTTGACTACAGCCTATAGGAACTACAGTCAAGTGTGAGTTTTGATTTAACACTAAGACATTTTTACATGATTTACACATATAAATGACACTTCTTAATGTACAAGTCAGTGTTTTGGAGGAACATGCCTGTGCTTCTGTTTTTAAAGGTGATTTACTGTGTCTATTTCCAAAAAAACCTTGGTAAATTTCTCTATTCACATTACAGTTTATTCTTAAATCAGACATGTGGCTGACAAAATACTTCATCCAGTATAAATAACAGCTCAGTGCATAGATCAGTTCACATAAGGCCTTGATTATATTTGGGTCAGATGAGTTCCAGACATTTTATGTCGGGATGGAACTCTCTTTGGATGACTGCTTCTGCTTCTGGGTTGTTTGGGCAGTTTGCACGCACAGACTCGTGCTCACAGACCCACACGTCATACAGAGCAATAACTTGTTTGTAGTCTGTCTAGCAATCCGTCCTCACCGTGTCATTTTTATCCTTCCTCCCATAGATGTTTCATTGTCCTCTTCAGCGTTTCTCCGTCTCAGAAAAGAAATACCAAAGGGTGTGAACTGCCTGTTCACCTTTAAAAAGAAATCCTTCCTTCCTTTCTGTACTTCCCTCTCAAAAGAAATTCTTCTTCCTCACTGTGCTTCTTCCCCAACATCTGACATAACTCAGATGTGTTAGGTAAGTTCTGCTGTGTGAATATCACCAATCCTGTTAGCAGAGGAGTGTGAATGTTTTAATGTAACACAGAAAGAGGGTAAAAGAAACATGCTATTAATTAATTTAGGTGAGATCTAGTTGCTGTTCTCCTTTGCCCTGAAGCTTGATCTGAAAGTTTACCTCTGTTACACTAGAACATTTTGCTTGTGTAAGTTCATGCACTGATAGAGACTTGCAACTTGATTTGGACTTAACCACCAATGACTTGTGATTTCACTTGGACTTGAGCCTTTTGATTTGAAAAGACTTGATACCGACCCCCAAACCCAAAGATTAAAGGTGGTATTATTTTTAAAGTGTGCCATGACTCAATTAAGTTACCTTAATTTTCTAGATCATCTAACGTTAACACAATTCATTCCCATCAAGTCGACTCTTAATTGCCCAGATTCACTTTGTTTGAAACCAGTCTAACAGTGTAATGAAACATAATTTCATTCACATACAAAAACTACTTGGTGGTCAACAAAAAAACAAATTGCAGTATGCAAAACATGCAGACTGAATATTACAGACGACTTCCATCTTTGTTTGACATTTGAAGTTGCACAAAGAACAGTAAGTCAAGGCTAATATAAACATAGTGAGCTAATGCTAAGCTAACACTATTACTCAGTTGTTAAAATGGCACTACATTTGTTAAAGAGCATGTGATGACTTGTTTGGGACTCAAAACTCAAAGTTTAGGACTTGGGACTTGTCAGTCTTAACTTGGGTTTTGACTTGGGACATGAGTGCGAAGACATGAGACTTACTTGTGACTTCCCACCTCTGCAGATATGAAGCTTCATTTATAACGCTGCTTTAACCTTTGTTTACCACAGTTAACTATAAGACATTTATGATGAAAAGTGTCCCAAAATTTAAGATGAATTGTTTCGGGAGACTGTTCATTTAACGTTAGTTTCGGACAAACATGCAAATGAATGTGAGAAAATCATCTGCTGTATGCCATGATAAAGAAGAACCAAATCAGCTACGAAAAGAAAGGAAAAAAGGGGTGTTGAGAGAGAAACCAAGCTGAGTCACAGAACATTATGAATGCCAACACTGAAGACGTCATTACTGTTCATTAAACGGGTGCCCAGCAGACTTTCCTCACAATTATATACAGAATAACAGCAGCAACAATAATGCTGTTTCTAATACTACAGTAATTACTTCCTAGAGCTGCAATTTCTGTGAGAAAATTGGGGAATAGCTTGAGCCTCAATACTCACCCTGCATGTTGCTGCAGCCCAATTACAAACCAGGACTTGAACAAAAGGCCCGTGGACTCACCAGTAGCTCGTTCATTGGATAGAGTTTGGCAAGTGGGCTGCCTGCGAGGTTAGATTTTGGCAGAGGGAAGAGTAAAATAAATCTGTTTATAGCACACTAATAGAATGGAGTCATCCTCACTCTTTAACTCAGATTACCTTCATTGGCATTAAACTACATACTCAAAGTCTGGAAATGCGCCCCTTTGGATTAAGGACAGGATGCTGGTGGCTGCAGTATCGCCAGTTCAAGGACCTTTGCCTATGTGTCTCTACACTCATTTCCTGTCAACAGTTTAATAAAAAATTTCAAGTTTTACCCAAAACGTGTTCACTTGTAAAAGGTCAGCCCCCACCAATTTACAAAACAGCTTTTTCTCCCCCTAACCTTTGAGAGGTCTGAGGCCGTGCAGACACTTCTGGTTGTATTTGCAAAGAAATTGAGATATTCACAGCTTCCATGATGTAAAGCTTTTACTTAACATGAAATCAGTGTCAATTTCGACAGCTAATTTAAATTCTTATTAGTTTTAGTCACACATTTTAGTCATTTTTATCCTTCATAGTTTTAGACTAGTTTTAGTTGATGAAAAATACAAAATGTTTTAGTCAGCCTTTAGTCATTGTATTTTCTATATGTTTTTTAACCTTCAAACTAATCCAAGGCTAATTCAGGTATCACAAATTGGAATCAGGGTGACAGGTTGTATAAAAAATTCCTTTAGACACTTTTTTCTTCGACTGCAAATAATTTCTTCACAGGATTAAGGAGTGACTTACAAGCACATGCTTACTGATCATCATTTGAAAAGCTCAACATCTCTATTTATGCGCTAGAAAACTTCACACCACAAATTACTAATCTGAGACAACTAGGATTTGTACCTAGGTTCATTGTAAACTCTGACTTATTGATCTCACTGTTAAGAAGCAGAAAAATAACTTAATTAATGCCTGAAATCTTTCTTAATCTGCAACATGTCAGTTTGGAGGTTTAAACTCATCTCCTCTGACAGTTGGTGATTTAAACTAAACTTTCTTCTCTGTCAGAGAAAACTCTGCAGAGGTCAGACTATTTATAGCACAGCTACACTCACAGGTAACCAAGCCTCCTACCTGCCTGTCAAACAGCATCAAACCATAAACCTTCTCCAGTCTGGACTGAGTAGAGTCCTGCGGAGATCAACAGATTTGAAGTCCTGCGGCCGGTGGCTGCTTGCTCTGCTGCCATTCAGCGGCTAAAAAGCAGAGCTAACAGCTAACAGCCACCGCTGCAACTAACAAAATCAACAAATCAATTTAACATGTCCACCATCCACAGTCAGACACACACGGACGATTATTTACTAACAAATTTCAACTCACAACTGGCACCACCGGCTAATGCTGCTCCAGAATGTGAATGTTTTTGCTGGCTAGCTAAACATCCTGGCACAGACTATTTACTGGAGTTTACCAGCCTGTCACTCATGTGGCATTTGAAGGTAATTACAAGCACTGCTGTTCTTGGCTTTCAATGTCAGATAGTCCACCACTAACATTTTCGTTATGTCGACGGCTCGTTAATAAAAATGAAATATAGATTTCGTCTCAGTTTTTGTTATCGAGATCTATTTTTAGCTTGTCGTTGTCTCATTTTTGTCATGAAAAAGGGTTGCTGGCGAAAAATGTTCGTCAAAGTTTTTGTCAATGAAATGAACACTGCATGAAAAAGCTCACAATAAATATTCTTGCCATTGACACTTGAAAATTATTTAGAGTAAATTGGACATTTTATCTGGGACACTTTGCTGTTTAGTTTTTCAAGGGACATTTTTTTTAAATATTGTGAGCACCAGAAACAAAATTCCTTTCACTTTCATTGCATTTGGGTTGTGGCAGAAATCTCAGAGACAGATATTTGAAAACCTCAGCAGATAAAACAACATCCGCTGCATAATCAGATACCGCTGGGTTGACTGAGAAACTCTGTAATTTGAATGACCTTTCAACCATGCCTTTTATCTGTTGTTTAATCAGGTACTTATAAAAGCAACTGGGCAGCCAACTGTGTGTGTGTGTGTGTGTGTGTGTGTGTGTGTGTGTGTGTGTGTGTACAACATGTACCTCTGCTTGGGACCAGTGAGTTTTGAGGCAAAAGTTAAAATCAGGGTTGTGGGTTTTTTTGTCAAAGGTCAAGAACATTTTAAACGCAACCCTCAGCCTCTATTAGTCACCAGCACATCATGTGAGTGTACATTATTCAAGGAATATTCACATGAAGTTGTCTCTGCAGCAGCACATTCATTAAAACGAGTGTAACCTACTGTGCATACAGAACGAGGTGTGTTACACAACCACAGTAACATACTTTTCTCCACGAATTCCCAGTTGCACATACATGCACATGAAGCACCACACGTCCGGGGTTTTTATTATTATTTATCGGTAAATAGGATCGCCCATTGTTACCCAGTATTAAAAACTCACAGTGTTCCCTGTGATGTTTTGAGAACAGTGTGGTTTTCTCAGGCCCTGGGGAGCTCCTGCCTCTCTCCAGCCACGCTAGCTCTTAATGAGACATCCACATGCACAGGACACACTCTGCTCCTTCTAATCGAATGACTTGCATGGAGGGCCACACCTGCCCCCCTCCCCTTTCCCCCCCTCCGCCCATTTTCCTTCTTCTGGCCTGTTGGTTTTGCATCTGCCTATCCTTGTTTCTTTTCTTGCAGATGGAACAGCATGGGCGTCTGCGCCTGTCTGCACAGCCTGGACTGTCCACTTTCTCTCCTCACCCCTCTTCTTCTTCTTTACCCTAGGTGGACTCTGCTGAACACATAACCCAAATTAGTCCCTGTTCTGGTCCGCTGAGGTGCCGTCAGGAAAATGAATTTCCAGCTGAAGAAGACCTTGTCTGGTGAAGGTGACAGACAGAATTGTAAAGTGGTGTTACAGTCACTGAAGGGTCACTCGTCAGTTTGTGTTGGACTCAAGCAGGCCCTTTAAATGTATTAAAAGTACTGGGATATTTTGAACTATCCTAAAAGATCATAACTGAACAATGTTGGACTTCTCATGGCCTCATTTCAAGAAGTGTCATTTGTCTTTGTATCGTATACCCCTGAAATAATTAGTCGATTACATTGGTTGATCAACAGAAAATTACTTTAAAGCAAGGTAGTAGAGTGCCCGAGGACTGTCTTTATCAGTAACTCAAGAAAAAACGCAGGTGCTCTTGAAGAAAGGGTTAGAACTTGGGAAGAAAAAATGAACTTCAGGCACTCACGCCTGGAGCAGGAAATGATGCATTTGAACCAACCGGTTTTTTTCGACCCTGAGGTCTTCGTCAGGGTGCAAAAGTGTGAACAGGGGACAAGCAAAACATTTTTATAAGCTTGGTAGGAGGTGTCACTCAATCTTGATTGATACGTGAGCACAGGTGGGTGACAGCAATAGATTCAATCAAAATATGACACGGGGTTTGGGGTCATCTTCCGGGGAATTTTGAGCACCAAAGACTTAATTCCCTGCCCTCTAGTGGATTTCTATGCATCAGTTTATGGTGAAAGAGTCATCTGCTACGTTCATGTTTTTACTGGGTGGAAGTGCACATGCTCTATTTAGACATCTACGCCTATGGGTGTGCTGCTTGTCTGTGTTTTATGTCCTCTTAAATGTATTATCATTCAAGAAATCAATCCACAAATGATACATGTAAGAGATTAGAAAACAGGCTTCAAGTTCCAGGAGCGCTGCTGGCTGTCAGCCTGCCCTTTGACCCCCCACTCTCTGCTGCAGTGAACAACACCGTGCCCTATATGAGCTCCCCATTTATACCTCTGCTTTGTTAAGAGCGGAGAAGGATCTACTCCGAGGATGATTAATGCCCTTGATCTCCAAGTCCTGAAGGCGGTTTTGTTCGGAGGTTGTTTTGCCTTGACAGGATATATAGTTTAAGTGTACTAGCTGTGTTTCCTCGTTTCTTTAACATCTCCCTGTTTGCTTCTCGTCTCTCAATGTCAGCAAGTTTCTCGGCTTAGGCTATGTCTTTTGGCCTGGAAAGAACTCCAGGTGAGTGACACTGAAATTTTAGTACAAGGTGTCAAAACAAACAGTTTTCAAATGGCTGTTTTACATTAACCATTTACCTTTCCATACACCAAGACCTCATATTGCCAAAAACTTTATTGTGATACATTTTAGAAGTTCATCTCTGAGGTGGACTTTTCTTTTTCCTTTTTTAAGAGCTTCATTTCATTGTTGAGGGTATAACAATGGAGCAGGCCTATGAAACCCTGGCTCCTAGCAGCCTAATCGTGATTACATGCTTTGCGTTGGGGAAAGCCAGACCCCTCCTCTTCGCTCACAACCTCATTTGACCCTAACAAAGGAACATGAACTTTGTCAACTCAGAGCTATAAGGGGATTTGTAGGGCTACTAACCCTGCTCGGTTTGGTGGTTACAGAGAGGCTGTAGCAGAACATTTAAATTACAACTTATAGCTGCTTTCTCAATCCCATTATGCCGTGAGGTTAGCGGTGGCCTACGGAGACAGATTCCCCAGCAGAGAGTTTCAGTAGAGAAAGGGGCGTTCACCGACAAGTGTCAAACTAACAGCTGTGTCAAGTTTTCACACGTGTGCACGAGCTGACCGGAAGTCAAGGTATCTGCCTTAAAAAATATCTCGTTTTGAACCACACAGTGAGTTAAAGAATAAGTTTCGTTCTCTGTTTTGGCAAAAGTGGTCCTTGCTTATATTTTTAGCTGCAGGAAGTTCTATTTTTCATCATGTAGGCTCGTGACAGTTGCATCAGCGCTGCTTTTATTTTTGAAAAACAAACCGGAAGTGCTTCACTCGCTCCATGTAGCTTGACACCGCTTCACTAACTGTCCGCCCTGCCCTGCCTGAGTTTGCAGTTGAGTGCGCCAAGGCTGTATTATATAACTTTAATGTACTCACGGGTTTAATGGCGCAAGAGCAGAACAGCGCTCCGCAGATCTGTGGATTCATTGCGGAATTTTCCTAAAGTCGCAAACGAGTGACGGATCGATCACTTTTTTTTTTTTTTTTTTCCTCCTGCCACCGGCGACGTGCGTTAAAAGTTATCGACAGATCGGCGAAACGGCGCACACGGTGGATCTCTCCAGCTCCGGCTCGGGTCAGCGACGTTGTTGACTTTACTTATAGAATTAGTTGCTATTGCGGACGATGTTTTCCTGCCGTGCGGGGAGAGAGGCGGCAACAAATCCAGCTGACATTTCACCACGCAGCGTTACTGCAAAGAAGGGGGTCTGTTTCTGAGCCTGACTGTGTGGACATTGCGTTATTGCACACATTTTTTTCCTCCAACTTGGACGCACGGGAGATGACCTAACTGGCGGAGCGCATCCTTCTTTCACCACAGGTACGGTCCGCTTCACAATGCACCCGCTTGTCTTGTCATTATTTCGCTGGGGAAATATCGACAGAGGCTGGTTGTTTCCCCGAGGTAGGCCGACGTTGAGCGTCGCCGGCGCTGCGTGGAAGGCGCACTGACACTGACAGCCCCCGCACCGTGCGACCCACTCACAATATCACCACCAGCGCTCACGGGAACTGTTTACTATTGTGAGTAAGAAAGAGAAAATGTTGCACAAAGTTCCACGGAAAAGGCAGCTTTATGTGCGTGTCCGGCTGTAGGCGTGTGAGCGCTGCAATTTCCCATCGCAGCCAACAGGTTGCACTAATGCTGTAATGATGTGTCGCGCTGCTCGGTAGGAAAAGTACAGCATAGCAAGTCAAACTTTTTTTAAACTTTGATATCCTGAGGAGTGTCATTACCTTATTTAAAATGCATTAAACTTGCAATTCAATGAGAGAAGCTTGTGTCCCATATCTGATGCTGTATCGATTACAGTGCAGAGCCGTCTATACTGACCTGTGGGCGGGGGAAAGTGGTGAAACCTATAACCAAAGCAGAAATCTTCATAGGCTAATCCTCCTCATTTTTACTCATTTCATCTCAAGACAAAACAAAACAGAGAGTCCCACATAACCCCTTACAGGAGCTGTATGTGCAAAATACGTATATATACTTTGTGCGCTTTATGCATGCTAGTAAGAATGTCACGACCGCTGCTTGAGGCAACAAACATATAAAATAGAGCCAATCACATTGATCAGATATCCACAGGAAGGTAGTCAGTCGTCTTTAACCGCTCAGCCATGCGTAATTTCAAGCATTTTTATGTGACTTAAATATAGCAGATGAAGTTGAATGCTCTGAGCGGCGGAGGCCCTGTTTTAGTGATATTCAGTCCGAGGCACTGACTTTGAAACAGACTAATTGCCGCAAGTGACACCCCCCCCTTAGTTATTTTCTACCCCTCCAGATAGGCAGCTAACTTTGTTAATGATCAACAGTTAAATAAGTGCGCTGCAACCCCCCCCCCCCCCCCCCCGTGCGCGCAGAGCTTGGCTTTGACAGAGGCTGTTGTCACATGATTTTTACTTGCAGCCATTTCATTTTTATTATTACTTTTATTTAAATTTTAAATGTTATAAATGGAGTTTGGACTGCATTGTTAACTCGCGCTCTCTTGCAAATGGGGATTGACAGTTATTGGTGACTGCTGCAAAATGCCCGGAGGCCCACAGTGGGTTAATCTCTTTCGACAGATGTGTGTTGTTGCACACATGCTCGGCTGTATGTGGGACTGTCATTTGCACTGCGTGTAACACAAGTTATGCCTGGGCATGTTTTCCCAACTCTTGACGCTTGAGTTGAGTGGAGGGCGCAGTTCAAAGAAATAACATGAATATTATAGTCGGTTATCTATATTATGTAATGGCTGTGGTCTCCTTCTTACCCCGCCCCCCGTACTGGTTTTGCTCAGCATTGTTTGTGCCATTTGTGCCTCTGCCATATTGCTCCAGTGTGGCAGAGGCAGATATGGCCTGTTTGCTATGGCTACAGTCATTTCTTGAAAAATAAGATAAAGATAAATTTGGAGAATGGTGACGGCTGTGCATGATAGGAGACATGAGCCTTGCACCATCAGTGCTTTACAACTGTGTCATAACATGTTTTTAACGCAGATCTCACCATGAAAGAAGATTTGTATGTTTTTACTGATATATATCGTCTTACTTCCAGCACCAGTTCTGTTTTTATGGCCTAACTTTGTCTCCTCTTTCTCTCACCCTGTGTGTGTTGTGCGCTCTTTGACTCACGCTCACCGTCCTGTCAGGACAAAGAAATGGATCAGGGTGGACTGAAGCGCAACGGTAATCGAGACGACAGCCTGACATTTGGGGAGATGGGACCTGGAGTAGGTAGAGAAATGGGTGACGCAGCGGGTTCACTGCTCCAGTCTGCAGCACACCTGAGCGTCCCAGGGTCTCTGCCCCTGCCCACAGTGGCCCCAAATGGACGGGGTGGAACCAAAGACCAGGGGGACCTTGGAGGCCTCTTTGAGTCCCCTCAGCATCATGTCCTGTGTGAGGGCTCAGACATGGAGGAGGGTAAAATCATCAGAATGCAGAAACAGCACCAGGATATTGGTGTATTCAACATGGAGGACAACTTGCCGCTGTTAAAACAGAGTATTTCTGATCTCGACCGGACATCCACCTCTGTCATCAGCACCTCAGTCTCCTCCGTCCTGGGTAACCTCCCTCTGCCCGATCTTTTTCCGCAGCACATCAAGCAGGAGGGAAGTTTTTCTCTGGATAAAGACTTGGAAACTTACAGTGGACACACAGTCGCTGGTCCATGTGATTTGGGTGGCAACAGCGGTCGTCTACTCGAGGATACCGAGATTTGGCAGGACTTGGACCTTCCTAATTCTCTGCCAGAAATCAGTGATTTTGAGTTGGATTCAGAAGTGGCACATCTGGATAACATCCTACACAGCGGCACTGGCGGCGGCGGTGGTCCTATCAGCGGCTTGCTAAAGGAAACAAAGCCTCTCGTGGGTAATGGAGTAAATTGTACCAATGTGAATGGCACAGACCAGCAGCACCACCCCATACACCATCAGCACCAGCAGCACCACCTTCTACAACACCAGCAACATCAGCTTCACCATCAGCAGCAGCCTGCGTCACTGCTCTCCAGCGTCATGATCAAGGAGGAGAAGGATCCCGACAACTCTTTCATCCACATCCGCACTCCTGGTGTAGTCAAACAGGAGAAGCAGGACGGCGATGGTTTCTGCCAGTCGCAGTGCCTCCAGAGCAGCATGAGCTCTCTCCATGGAGGAGGCGCCATGTCCTCGCCTATGGGCGTCGGTGCAGGACCTAGCTACCACTACAGAGCCAACCCATCCTCCACAGTGGGCCTACAAGACCAGAAGCCTTTTGGCATGTTCTCAAACATGTCTCTGGGTGGGGAGAGCTGGGCCAGGGGGAACAGGTTTGGAGAGTCATCGGGGTTACAGAGGGCTGATGATGGAATCCCCTCCGCCGCAGCCTTGGCGACTTTTTCTGTCAGCTTCTCCAGGTAGGTCTCACTGGATGATTTTATCTTGCTGTTTACTTTTGTCTCTGTGGCTGATTTGGTGTATGCTTTCTTTCATGGTGTGCATGAATTTGTATGAGTGTTCTCTGAGGCCGGTCTTTTAAAATGTTAAAACATGTTAAAATTCAGTGCAAGATCCAAAGAGGTGTTGATTATTCATGCTGTGCAGCAGTCTTAGCTGAGTTTCTCGGAGTACCCTTAGTGACCTGTTGTTTTGTTGTAAAAAAACAGTCAGATACTCAGAACAGAAGCTGTTAACAGTATGACCCTAAAGGTTGAACACATTAAATTTGGCTTCTGATGTGACGTGTTGAACCTTAAATCATGAGAGTAAATTTTAGCAGGAAAAAATTCTACGAACAGGCATTTAATTGAAAAACATGGCAGTCAAAAGCAAGACCTGACAGCCGAGGAAAAAGGCAGGTTACTTTCTCTCCGGAAGAAAAAAGTCTTTCTGCACTTTGGCTCTTGCAACCACAAAAATATTTGATCTCTATTGATGCGCCTGAAATCAAATCAAGCTCAGTGATGTACCAGGGCACTCCAGTTCCCCGCAGGACACTTTTGAGTGTGCATTTGGGAAATGAATGCAGTCGGTGCATTTCACAGCATTTAGGCTTGAGTCTTCCGGTGTGATTCTTGCAGAAAAGAAACAAGCCATAAAACAGATTGCTCAGGTGTTGCATGTTTGTCTGTGTGTGTGTGTGTGTGTGTGAGACAATTCCTGGCACCCCTGGGGTGGAGGGCATCTGGCACTTATCACCTTCAATAGGCAGACGCAGCAGGACACACATTCCTCCAATTTATCCACATCACATCACATTTTAGGAACGCCATGACGAATGAAATGTAGGATTACATTCTCTTTTTTTTACGTGAGCATTGTCAGAGGAAGTAGATGTAAGGAAAGGTGGTGAATTTGTTGCCAGGATACGATGAGGTAGGGGTGAAAAAGAAATCCTGTTGAATAAGAAAGTTAGATTTGGGGATAGTCACCCTGAAGAGATGGGAGTATTACAACTTTGGTGATTTATATAACCCAGAGCAGTTTCTTTTTTCGTGCTTGCTCTGAGTCAGATTTTGAAAATCAACATTTATTTTGGCACAATTGCGAAATTGTTCTCACACAAAGTAACTCAGCCTAATTTCACCACGATCTGCCCCCTGGTACTTTTCCAAAACTGTGCCGCAACACAACGCTTCTCATAAAGATATCACAGAGTTACGTAAATGTGACATTCCAACAGGAAATGATTCATCGAGAAAATGTGATAATGTGCATTTCTGAGGATGCAATGTGGTCATGGTTTATGTGAGGGAAATAAATTCTGTGAGAAAGTCATGTAAGGTGCAGCACGGTGAGAAGTGTCTCACGCCTCTTGTCGGCTCCCATCTGATAAATGAACTGGCCGCGAGTGGAACTTTGAAAGAGAGAGATTTACTTGCTGTTTTATGAGCGTCTTTGTGACTAGGCTTGAATGGGCAGATCACAAGATGAGTCCGATTAACGAGGGGTAATAATGTGAGGCAGTACTGTCCTCAAAGAGCCATTGAGGTGTTTGGCTCCGGCTGCTTTGTAAACAAGTCAAAGATGAACATGGGTGTCAGCTTGTGTTAATCTCCACTGATATGCTCCTGGGCTGTTGTGTTGTTAACCTGTTTAAACTGTGGAGAACTCTATTTGTCACGGTTCATAAGTGCAAGCTGTTTGTTTTTAAGTCGTCTCTATACATATAATAAACAGCGGTGGACTTGATTGCTCCCATAAACACTGATGACAGAGTTGTGTAGAAACACAAAGATGGCATCCTTAAAAATAACTGCCAGCCACTTCATGAAGTCCTTTATCTGTGTGTGTGTGTGTGTGTGTGTGTGTGTGTGTGTGCGTGCTTCTGCTCAGGCTGATGTGGCAACAGGTGTTTTGTCACTTGTTAATTCATTCCAACAACAAACAATGTTGTTTTTTAAAACCCTGTCTTGTAATGCCAAGAATCTGTGCCACAGTGCTACAGTACCCGAGCTACTTCCTGGTATGTTTATGCACGTTGCACCAGCATGGCATGTGTTTTCACACTGAGTTTCTGTGGTGCAGGGCACAGACACTGCAAGATCTAAACAGTGCCGTGCATAAACCCCCATAAACAAGTTAGCATAAAAAACAAATGATGAAAACAAACTGGCTTACTGATGGACCAACAAACAAGTGTCGTTTGGCAATGATTAAATATTCTGATATCTCAAATGATCAAATTTTTAGATTCCCGAAAATTATTTTTGATGCAATTTTGCACAACACAGAAGAGTGATTTCAAAATAAATTGAATGAATATTATGATACAAAAAGTATGTTTTTTTTTTTATTTTACCTGAAACAGGACAAATGATTACAGATTAATTTTCTTTCAGTTGAATAATTGATTACTTATTCCAGCTCTGCCTGAAACTAAATGTGTGTCTATGTTTCACATGCAGACTGTAAGGCTTCCTGTAGACACAGTACTGTTGTGTCAAAGTGGGTATTACAATGTAACGCAATCTATAACATTATAATACGCTGCTATATTAAATGTACTGTATAAGCTGACAGAGTAATATCCTGCCGCAGTGCTGTTGCATTATTTCATGCATACATACGATGCTGAATATGTCTCAAAAGTAGGAATAAAACCAGGAAAATGACTGGCTGCCTGGTTACCATATGAGTTAGTATAGCAACCAACTCCATGTACTGAACTGTATATCATGGAGCCCACCTAGCTGTTCTGTGGAAATTTTCAGCGCAGTTGGAACACAATTTGGCTCATTCACGTTGCTTGGCTCAAGGCTCTCGTTATGTAACTGATAATCAAATGGACAAATGTTGTTGCTTCATGGGTGAAATGAGGCCTTTGAAACATTGTTTAAGATTTATTGTTTTTGATATACTGCATAATGCTCTTTCCATTGACTAGATTTTTTTTTTTAACTCGTCCTTCATTTTATTCTTTTGTCTGCTGCATCACATTTGTTTGCACGCAGCAGATTGCTCTCTGATATATTACGCCTGTTAATCTTTTCATCTCAATATGTGTGAGTCATGCTGACGCATACTAAAAAAGGCTTTAAAAGTTGATGTAAACTCTTCCCTGTTGCTGAGCTGCATGTGTCTGCGTGCGCCAGAGCAAGACAGACTGTGTCTGTGTGTGTGTCTGTGTGCGTGTGTGTGTGTGTGTGTACACAGGGATGCTGTAAGGCCACGTGTACAGATCTGCTCTTGTATTCTGCTGCTGCCTCTCTCTGCTTAAACTGTCACTCAGCTGCTTTCTTCTTCTCACCTACTCACCCCTGATGGGCCCCTCAGAGCTCTCCATATTTCACATAGGCACGCAAAAGCCGTGCACACGCAGACGTCATGCAAACACACACACACACTCTTATGTTAGAAGTGTGCTGCAGAGTCCTGATGTCAAATGAGGCACTCACCTCACTCATCTCTTTTTTTAGACACGAATATTGTGCTTTTGTCAGAAGTTTTTGAGTTTGTGTTGAGTGCCAAATGCATATTTTTGCTAATGCATCATAAAACAGTATTGTGTTTTGCTAGACTGGGGTTTGCTGATGCTTCATAAAGCTGTGGCGGTTCAGTGGACCTCATGCTTCAATAACTTTTCAGCGTATATCTAATTAACGTGGCAGTTTTGACACTGTTATTAAGACCTGTCTGCTGTTTGATGTCCTTCTGGCGCGAAGGACAACTTTTATTTCCAAGCCTAACCCAGTGCTGATGTAAGCACCCCAGCACATGAGCTACTTTAACGTTAGCATTAACACAACAAAGAGACCTTAACGTGCTCTGCAGCCGTGCTCTGCGTGCAATGTCCTATACCGTAAAATGTGCTCTAAATTTAGACTTGGTAAACAACATATTTTGAGGATATTTGTGTGTCATTTTATTGCAGAATGAAAGGTTTACCATAATTGGAACAACATGACAGCTCATAGAGCGCGGTCACAGTGTAAGTCACATCTGGCCTTACCTTCAATACAGAAGCCTCTGAACAAAGTATAAGGCCTGTCCAAGGGGCTAATAGGTGCAGCTCAAATGTAAACATGATTTCTGGTGAGGCATCTCAGCAATAGTCGGGCGTTTACCATAAATGAGAATGGGCAACTTAATGATGGTGATTATGATGATGCGTTAGGTGATGAGTTGCTATTATAAATGCCCCTAAGATAAATTCAAATCATGGTCTCAGTGGTTGTCTGCCCAGCTTACTTCATAACGGCTGAATTTTTTCATCATGTTGATGCCTGTTGTAACTGTAGCTCACAGTTGATTGTTGTTTTACCGAGCATTGCTACTGTATAATAGAGTTTTGTGGGTAATTTACTGATGTCAACACCCTATCCCAAAATGAGTTAGCTGAATTAGATGGATTTATTGACGACATGTGAGGTCTGGCGGATAATTTAAAACTATTGCATAACCATGATCGTATCACCATCATTTCACCAAACTCGCACAAATGCCGATGTCATGAATAACAGTGGAACACAGACTATTGCGCTAAATCAGTTTGATCATTAACTCTACCAAAGAGGTTAGTTTTTTGGTTGGGTTTGTTTGTTTCTCAGCAGGATTACAGAAAAACTTCTGGCCTGGTTTTTATTAAACTCTATGGAAGGGTGCAACATGGGCCAAGGAAGAATCCGTTACATTTTGGAGAGGATATGTGTATCTGCCCCAATCACAGGGCAGATACACAAATTGTTTTTCACTTTCCTTAGCATTGTGAGATCGGACTTTTGGCCTTAGCAGAGGTCTCCCAGTGCCCTTCTATGTGATTCTGCATGTATTTACTGTATTGTGACACAAAGTCAGTCCTTTTAATGTCCATTATTTTACATCAAGTCTCATAAAATTCTTTTACCATGCCATGCATATACATTATCTAAGATGCATACAGGGAATTTCAAGTCCCATTATAAGTGTCCTCAATAGTCCCTTAACAACAGGCAAGTAAAACAAACTGAAGCCAAACTAGGTCAGACTCTGTTGACTCAGTTTCTTGGATTTGTAATCTCTAAGATTATGCCAACCTCAATCCTCATTGTTTGTTTGAGTTTCTGTTGCTTAATAGGCTTACTGATAACCTTTGCTGTATGCAAGGCTACATACATTGCTCTTTGCCTTTCATGCCATCTTCCTGTTTAATTACCACTTTCTCCCTTTTTTTGCCTGTCACTCACACTCAGGTTACATTTTGCTCTCAGGATCAGCTGGACAGGCCTGAGACGTTCATGTGGGACACAAACAGTGTCCGAATATAACTTGTTTTGCTGTAGAGACTCTCAGCATAGTTTTTTTATTACATGACTATTTTGGTTCAAATATTTACCCATCAGTGTGGTGGATAGCCTTCCAAGATTTACTAGTCGAGCGGAAAATCCATCCGCATTTGGCGCCTGGCGGGTGTTAATTCCGGACCCTGGACACAAACATCCATGCTACATGTTGTTGAGCGTGTGGAAATGTGCTGTTATGCCTCATATTACTCTGCGTGGAGCAGCACTATAATGCTATTATTGTATATCCTGCAGTGAGGAAATCTGACTCTGAAGCCTGCTGAATTGTTCCAAACTGAGTTGGAATCATTTGATGGTCCCCAAAGGCTTGTGCAAAGTCAGATTTTCAAAGGCAGCGTCTGTAACTCGGTCGTCATTGTGCAACCGAATGATCAAACCGATTTCATAGCAGTAGTCTTTCTTAAAGAGGCTTTATACATGCGGCCTGAACAGCCTGAACAGCCTCACAGCGGACATGTCAGCTCTGATCATCAGCCAAGACACGTTTCCCAACAAGATGCTCTTTCACTCACTCTGTCTCATCACTCCTCTTGTGTCTGTCTGCCTTGGTCGCTTTCCCCCTACTGTACAGAGGCTTTGATGTAGGCTTCATTTGAGGTCACTGTAGTGCAGAGAGCCAAAGGAGGTCTAGGCCTCTTAGCAGCCAAGCTGTTTATTTTTTAAGGCAGTTTTGGTGGCTGCTGGTATGTTTACGCGGGTGTTAGGTGTCGTGAACATATCCAAGGTCTGTTTAACTGGCCACATGATGGATTAGACCTCTTTTTGGACGGGACAAAGGTCAGGACAAAGCTGGTCTTTTTAATCACTGCAAATTTTGGAAAGCAGCACAAAGGACAGCAAAGAAAAAGAGATGCTTTCAATATGATGCTGATGGCCCTACAATTTTTGCAACACTTTCAGGAAGTGTTGCATCGTATTAGTTAAATTCTGAGGCTTCGGTTTGTAGTATTACAAAGCAATTGTCCATTAACTTAAAATATCTTTTCCTCATGATTCCCAGGACAGCTACAGTACACAGCAGACTCACACCAGGTTGAATATGCATGATTTGGTCCATATGGTGTGCAGGACATTAGTTGAATGTCATATATTTCTAATTTAAGAGTTCATTTTTGACCTTGAAGAGATTAGTTTTATTCTTTTTAACTCAAGGTCCACACACACAATATTTTTTTCTATAGCTTTTAACCACATCCGAAGTTCTTAAGCAGATGAAATTTGCTCACTTGTCATGATGATAGCTCATCAACTGGATCACTTGATAATGAGTGGTCACGTGTAATCATGTGTGCTGATTTTCAAAACCCACATTAAAAACAGCTGTAATGTAAACTAAACCTCTTGTTTTGCACAACTTCGTCCCTCTGTCAGATCAAAAGAAGAGAAACCCATCTCTAACTCTTCCTGTTCTGCCAGCGTTATTTACTGTCAGCAGCATATCGCTTAGCGTTCTTCAGAAATTCAGTATAATTTGCTCTTGAAATGCAGCCAGTGTTGCCACTTCCGGACACTTACGCTTAGATTTACTTAAATAGTGTATTGTTTCCACACACGCATCTGCTGTATAAATTGTATACACATTACACCCACATATCGTGCACTCTGCACAGACAAACATATGCACTGACAAATGCCTCATTGCACATCATATGATGGCTGCGGATGCTTGGCCAAGCTAGCTGAAGGGCACTTCTTGGTGTAGATTTCCATTACTCAGAATAGAGTATCATATCCTTGGATAACTCCAACAGGATTCTTTCTGAACTCATCCTTGTCTAATAAATAACGTGATGGCCATGAGCACTATGCTTTAAAGTTCCTCTGAGTGCATGTCTGTCCCTATGTCATAAATTTGATGGCCAACGCACCAGTCTAACCTTGCTCAACAACTGGACCAGAAATTGGTTGCATGAAGGCAATGTGTGTCTGTATGTGATGGCAGCAGGTTATTTCTTTCCAACCAGTGCAATCTCAGCTACGTTCACATAAAGACTGGTGAGCAAACTGTGTTCGGATAAGTCAGGAGTGGGCATTAATAGCCCCAACTGAACTGACTCACTGTAGTTCATAAACAGAGGATTGGGTTTGTTATATTTGGCAACCACTCTATCAGGAAACGGGAAGTGCGGTGTCTAGCAGCTAGAATGGCTCAGGCTGCTGCCCCCTTTGCTCTCCCTGGACAAAGCATCATTCAGGGTAAAGGAAACAAAGAAATAATTACTATGGGACTATTGTTGTTTTTACTATTGTGTCTGATTTGTGTGTTTACCTGCAATCACAAAAGTACTGCCGTTCTGATTTTTATTAACTTAATTAGTGCACAGTGCACCATGTGGCGGCTAAATTTATCTTTGGCTTTGTGGTCAGTGTGTTGGAAGTGTTACCTTTCGTGAACAGTCATAATGTGTATCACTGAGGCCGTGTGACAGAGCACCAAATGGCTTTGAGGAAATGTGGTGATTTGCTGATGTATGCAAAAAAGTCTCTGACACAAAAATCCCAAAGAAGTGAAAAGCAACAACTCTCCAGAATCAATAGCTACAGCTTAAAAACAAAACACAGACAAAAAAACCCACAAATCGAAACAAATAGGTGTTGGAAATTTGCATAAACTTCAAACCATACAACACCTTGTGGGGTTTTCCCCTGCGGAGGTGGTTAGCTATGCCCCCACCACCAACGCTAAAAAAAGAGAGAAAACAAAAGGTTATAATCTTCACCATTATCTGCTGCGTGCACAAAATGTCCCCTACATTTGAATATACATAAATAAAACCTTCAATTCTGGTGGTGGTGATGATGATGGTGATCACATTATTTCACTGAATTTGCCACCCATCTGTACATTATAGAGCTTAATCAATGGAGACAGTCTACAGAATTACTATATTATGGGATCTTTCTTTTTCCGATTCAGATGTTGAATCAGGCAGATCCAAGCATTAAAATTCCTTCTGCCTCTGCTGTAATGTACTGCACAAATCTCTGCATCTGACAGTGGTTAATTCAGTTGAGTCTGGTGCTGTTAATCTGGGTATTAAATAGGGGTGTAACGGTACACAAAAATCTCGGTTCGGTACGTACCTCGGTACACAAGTCACGGTTCGGTTTTTTTCGGTACTGTAATGAAAAAATAGACAACTATTAAATATCTTTTACTTATTGGTAACCTTATTAAAACATACCACCACAGCAGTTAACTCTTTTTACACAATTTTTGAATGAAACAAATATATATAAAATCCTGCTTTTTCACATTGTTTGAATGAAAATAGAAATATAAAAGTGAAAAATAAAATCCTGCTGTTTTTTTTAACACATTTTTTGAATGAAAAATATAAATTTCTGCTTAAACAGTTTTACTCAATTAAAATAAAAAGTATAGTGCAGCTGGTCAGCTTTAAAGCCTGCTCAGATTCAGTTTTACTAGGAACTTACTTAGCTTTCCCACTTTGTTAAAGTGCAGTAAACAAAACATGCTTCAATATCTAAAGTGCAGCTTTAACAACACTCCAATGGCGTTGGTTATTTAGCGCGATCAGAATGGTCAGGGAAACGCTCTTTCTTTTTAAACGACGACGATATCGTAGTTTGCACCAGATTGCTTTTTCTAGTCGCGCCGGTTAACGTTCAAACTCGGGTGGTGTCGCTTTAGATGCATTAGCATGTTAGACGTGTTTCCAAGTACATACCCGACCGCTGTTCTGCAGTGTCGGCACACTGCTTTTGTCTTGTGCACTTGTTTATTTCCATCTTCGTATTTTACCCGGAGTGTTCCTGAACGGAGGACTTAAGGTTTGCGGGTGGGTCTTCAGGTTCGTCGGGCTCACTTGCCATGTTGTCAAAATGCGAGAATGCACTGCACAAAGTGAAGGCGGAGATTTACAGTCGGACTTGGTCCATCACTCAATTGTGTCCGTCGGGGAACTAGATATTTTAAATGGTTCGGCTCACAAAAAATGGAATTAAAATAAAACAAAATAAAATAAAATAATATCCTGCGCCCAATAATTCGGTACAGGGTCGTGCCGAACTGATAGTTGCATACCGAACGGTTCGACACAAATGCACGTACCGTTACAGCCCTAATATTAAATCATAGATGAATGCTATTTTATCTCTGTGATTTTATTGTTTCTAATTTTGTCGTAGAAGTTAAATGGAAACAAATCCTTTTTATGTTTTTAAAGATTTTTGGGGGCTTTTTTGCCTTTTATTTGACAGGACAGATATAGCACAAAAGGGGGAGAAAGACTGGGAATGACATGCAGCAAAATCATATTTCTGCCTCTCTTTGCGTGACAGTTGCGTTCCATTATCTGTGCTGTTCGAGTGGATTTAGAAATGAGCATTAAAAACACCCCCTGCAGAAACACAAACAGTTACAGCAGGACTGTGTTGGTGCTGTGCTTCACTGCATGTCCTCTAAAGTTTGGTGTGTCATGACTTGTTTTCTGATCGATGAATCAAGTTGGTGGAATTTCCTGCCTCCGCTGCTTTCCAGTGATTGCCTGTTTCTGTAGAAACCCTCAGAGCAGTTGGGCACTGAGCCATTCTGTGTTTTTCTTTACTCTGTCTACTTTCTCTGTGTCTGTGTGCTCGCTAAAATGTGAGATATTTTCTTGTTTTGTTTGCGCCGCATGTCCCATCTGCCAGAATGTGGGTCGTCGTCATCTAAGACAGATGCGATCATCTTTAAGCCCTCCTTCCCGAGTCAGCAAGGAGGGGAATGCCCTTAATCTGTAGAAGGAATACACACATCTCTCTGGCTGCACGTCCCTTGCCTCTGGAGGGTTACTGATTGGACTGAAGGAAAAGTAGTCTGGGTGTCGCCTGGGTGTGATTGTCAAGGTTCAGGGATCACTGTTAGTTCATTTGTTTACCGTCTCCACAAACAGACGTAGGGTATTTTTAAAGAGTATAGAACATGACGTTTGTGTCAGCTCTTCGTTATTTTACTTGGAAAAAATTTACTGCAATATACAAACCATATTTTAGGGACTTTTAGGAAAATTCTCTACAAATAGGGCTTTGAAGTGGAGTGAATTTCTGAGTCCTGTGCTTCTCTACTGGGTTATTCTTCAAGAGAGTTTGGAGTTTTCCCTCCACCTGATCAGTGTCAGCAGGGTGGCAGAGTAACCAGGGAGACTGTCAGCAGGAGGCCATAGGTTCAGACCCCTCTGGCAGCCAGCAAGCATCCAATCTGTTGAAGTGTGAGCAACTTGATGAATCCCTTTGGTCCCAGAGCGTCACTACTTTTGATTTGCTGAGGGTCATTTAGTTCCGGCTAATGTATAATATCACTGACCTGCCAGCTTTTGAGGCCTGGAGATCATATATCTGAGTGTGGAGGTGCTTGTGTGTGGAATTACTGATCAGCCTGAAATGCAACGAATACTTCCTCAAAGCCATTTTTTCAAAGATAAGGAGTTATTAGAATTCCAAGCTTTTGTCCCCACAAAGTAGAAGAAACCTGAAAGTGATCTTTGGTGCTTCCAAGTGTTAATTGGAAGTTTTTAGACGCATCTGTAATTTAAAGTAATAATCTTGAAGATCATCCACTTTTAAAAAAAATGTTACTGTCTATCGCTGAGTTAGGTAACACACAGTGATTGTGCAGTTGCACGCTGATAAAAGCCTTTGCATTTGCAAAAATCACAAGTGGTGCACAGTCATTAATGATCTGTTCTCATACACACCAAATTACTCATACATACATGTGCAAACACAGACACACACACACACACACCATCTAAGCTGTGGTAACCTTTTCATTTCGCCAGCTGCAGGGCTCATAAAACAAGCCGATATAAATAAATTTACCAGCTTCGTTTCAAGCTTTAATCCATAATTATGCTCTCCACTTGGATGACTGCATAGACATGAGCTGACACGGAATCGTGACGAGGAAACGTTTGGATCTTTTAAACTGTGTGGCTTTCTCCTCACAGTAAATCGTTATTCTCCCAAACTGTAGGGGGAAGTGTACTGGAAACTTGCATCTACAGTACAGCATGGTTCTCCATTTTCTCTATTCATATGCATCGAGAAAATGTCGTATGTGCACGGACAGGCAGAAAATCCAACTCAGGACTCTTGCGAGGGGGCGTGTCTCATTGTATGGTGCCACTTAGATGCTCCCAAAGAGGGTGAAACAGAGATCTCCGAGGATGTAATTTTAAATTGTTTATGGCTCCTGCCGGAGGACACAGTTCAGTCATTTAATGATTAATAGTAGCTATTTATAATTATTTATTTCATATTTGTTATTGAGCTTTACCAGCTGGTGTAAGTTGATGCTTGTCCTTGAAGACTCTGCCAGTGGAGGCTGTCTTTTTTCAGTTGTGAATGCCAATGATGTGAAAGTAGTTGGATTGTTATGTTGCCAAGTTCAGCTGAATAAATTCCCCCTGGGGAAATTACTAGTGTAATGTATTTAATTTGTGTAGTGTTAGACAGAAAGGCATTTTATTGCATCACATCAGATTTGCATCACATTTATTTTTTTTTTGCCCGAGTGTGTGAAGATATGCACCCACATATTCACAGAATAAAACAGTTCTCAGTTTGTATTCGCAGCCTTCGATTGCTGTAAATGTGCAGCTGGCTGTATCGTAGGTTGTCACCAGACAACGCAGAGGACCTTGTGCCATAGACTGGTCAATGATTTACCTGACCAAGGTTGCTGTACATGTGGAGGCAAACATTCACCCCCCGAAGCTGTCGTTCAGACTTACACCTTGTATAATCTTATGATCCCTGCCAGCTGGTTGGAGGGAAAACTTGATAATGGCCTCATTTTGCCTTGGTCAAAACACCATTAATGAGATTCAGTACGGGTTCAGCCTTTATAGTCCTAGGTGACCCACTTCTTGTTGTATGTTTGCTGAGCCACTGGAGCACACTTAAATCATGCTCCATCCAGAAATTGAAATACATTGCTATTTAAAGCTGATGGCAGGGTCTGTTCAGCTCTGTGGAACACATAGTAAACTGTCAGAGTTGTTAACAACGCTGCCAGTAGTCACACATTACCAATGGTGGAATGTAACTAAGTACGTTTACTTAAATACTGTGCATAAGTATAAATTTGAGGCACTTGCACTTTACTTCAGAGCCCAACCTTATATATTAGCCTATCACAGATATACCCTCTTTTACTCATTTAAAACACGCATTGAAACACTATTTGACTGATTTAAATCCCATTTTACTCATTCCACTTCAGTCGGTTACTCTGCAATGTCTGTGTAGCTGCCTACATTTTGTTGTTTTGCCTCTGCTGATTTTATTTTGTATTGTAATATGTTTTGGTTGCATAACAGGAACCAGCTGAAAACACCAATAGGAAAAGTTAATTCAACAGAACATGCTTGAAAAAATGCTTGGAGTAATTTACAAATATTAGATTCACATTGAATTTTACTGTTTTACTGCCATGTCATTTTTTCAATTTTTCAATAGAGTTTATTGTTACACTCTAAAGGTTCAGGTTCAGGTTACTTTATTGATACCCAAGGGTAAACTAGTTTTGCAGTCAAGGGTCAAAACATCCATCACAGTTTGAACAATCAAAACAAAAACATAGAACATAAAATACAAGAAAGAAATTTAAAACGGAAGCAATCCATGAAATAAAAGCAAATAATTAAAAACAATTAAAAACACCAAGAGCAAAATTCCCTACAAGACATAGGTGAAAGGAATAAAAACAGTTCAATAGAATAAGAATAAAACAATGAGATAAAAATCAATCAATAAATAAAAAATAAGATACATGCTCCAAAGTGACTGTCTTGTGCAGTTTGTGCAAAGATTCTGCAGCTTGTTTACCAGTGTGATTGCAGCTGGAACAAAGCTGTGTTTGTGTTGTTTAGTTCTACTGCGACTAAAATATCCTTCCTCCATTACATATCTTTGTCACAAGTGTTTGATTACCATATCTAGAGGAATATATATCAATATTCTTTATATGTATAATTTTTTACTCCACAGTATCAGTTTCAGCATCGGCTGAGTATTTACATTTTATGCTACTTTCTACTTCTACTTCACCTCATCTCAGTAGCACATGTTGTACTTTCACTCCACTACCTTTGTCTGACAGCTTTAGGTCATTTCAGATTACAATTTTCATCCCCTTCCTGTCCAGTGCAAACCATGTATCTCCCGACATTTAAAGTGTTTGTAATAAACTGAAGGATGAAGTGTTCCTGTATGTGGAAAATGCATCGCCACAAAGCTGAAAACAGGCCTGTTTTTCTCACGTGTGTGGTTCTCACAGGATAGTGACACTACAAAAATATGATAGTTGTCTAGAATATGATGCGTTGCTGTCGATGAAACTACCCAACAGTATATAAAGGTGTTTAAATGAGCACAAACTTAAACATCTACAGCTGTAAAATGCAACATACCCATTAATACAGCAGTAATGTTAATCTAAGAACATCTGATAGAGTAGTAAAACCACTGGGGACTTTTAATACTTTGAGTACAATTTGCTGATAATACTTACATACTTATACTTAAGTCAGGTTTTAAATGCAGGGCTTTTACTTGTAGTGGAATATTTTTACAGTGTGGTATTAGTACTTTTACTGCAGTAAAGGGTCTGTTTGCCTCATCCACCACTGCACAGTACGCAATGTCTTTACCGGGCATTTTACTTTCTTTTAAACTCACTCCGCCAAACTTTTATAGAAACATTCAGCAGTTAACGGCTGCCTCCTCTTCGTCAAATGGCAGAGAAAATATACATTAATATTTTTGGCCGTAAGTTCAACAGTTCTGGAAAATTCAAATCATGTCTCTGCTGTTTGGACGGCTTGAATTTGTCATGACTAAGCGCTTGATTTATTCAGCTAAATGTGCTTGCCCATTCCATTGCTTTACATCCAGCGAGCAGTTTGTTGAAAATACAACACTGGTTGTGACTGACATCGAGGGCACATTTTGGTTTTCCAAATTCGACGCTGGGAAGCACTGGAGATGCTGTGGTTTGCTGTGAAAGCACATTCTCATTCTCCCCAGCTTTTAATGTATCATGCTCCTCTGATGACTGTACATTAAAGTGTCCACTTGACCCTGCAGCTATATAAATGCTAACAAAAGAAAGAACACAGATGCAAAGGAAACCATACTACACAATGAAGATGATATATCACTTGAACAGAAGTAGGCGGATTTTATTCTGATTGCTGCCCTTAAAGAAACGGTGAAATAAAAAATACATTTTCACTGTTTCAACTCTGTGTCCCCCCTTTTTTTTTTTTTTTTAAAGATTATTTTTTATTGGCTTTTTTGCCTTTATTGACAGGACAGAGGGTGAAATGGGAAGACAGAGAGAGAGAGTGGGGACTGACATGCAGCAAAGGGCCGCGAGCTGGATTTGAGCAAACAGTCTGCTGTAGCTCTGCAAGGCACTAAACTCTAAGCCCGCCCACTTTTAACATCCCAATCAAATGTAAAGATTTGATTTAAATCCCTCTTGTAACTGTATACTGCTCAGATATTCTGTTTCACTGGGAAATTCATCACAGTAAAGAAGCTAAAGATTAAGGGCCGATACCAATGTTTTTATTTTGTTGTTTATTTTATTTTTGTTCTTTATTCCCCCTTTTGTGCCAGGCTAACAATGAAATCTACAAAATTATTTTTGAATTGAGTTTTGAATAACAAGTGTTTTAAAGTCATTAAGCTCTTCATTACACCATGGACAAAAATTCAGTTATACAAATTTATGAAACATTTAATATAAATTTTCACATTAAATACTACTAATATCTATTCTAGTCGATATAAATATCTATTTCATATTGCTGTGAAAATATCAACAAAATTCTCCTTCTGTATATAGCCGTATTTATTCGATTTTCTCGCCAAAATAAATTTTACAAGAATTCCTTTTAGCACATCATGAGACTGTTATAATTTACCTTCGCCTAGTACTCATTTTTACTGGCTTGAGCTTGAATGCTCCATAATGTAATTCAGTGCACACTCCATGAGCTTTTATTTTAACATGGATTCAGTGTGCACAATTTAGCATTATGAGGGAAACAATAGGGTGCTTTCTCTGACGTGACATTAGTGAGTTTACTGCGTCCTTTCCTCCCGAAGGCGTCCCATGAAAGATCTCTGTTTGTGCCAAATACGTTTTCTATTGTCCCCAGGATGATGGGACACCGACTGATACTAGCCAGTGAGATCACAGAGCCCATTTGCCAAATAGTCACTGTATTCTTCTTCTACCTGCTCATTGATTTAAGTTTGTGGCTGCTTTGTAGCCTGCGCAAAACCGATGTGACACGTTGTGAAGGCTGATAACTTCTGTTTCACTGGCACTGTACAAGTTGATGTGTTTCCAAATGAATCAGCTGCATATGTAAAAGAGGGAATTTTAAGAATACTCAGACCGTGGGTGTAGCAGCAGTATAAGAATGGTTTATAATGCTCCATCTGTCCGGATGGGTGGTGTCCGTATCGACACCGCCTGAGGTAGAACAGGCGTAGACTTTGTTTATCGTCCTCACTAAACAAGGAGCTGGTTGGTGACTGTGTTTATTGCTGACTTGTGTCTCTGTAGGACACACAGGGTGAGCTGCAGGGGTAGATGTGTCTTTCTTGACCCTTTTCTTTTTCTGTCTGTTCATTTTCCTCTCACAGTCGTCCCCTTCCCTCCAGAGTTTGGATCAGCTTACGTTCAGCTGAATCATACAAAAAAAAAGAAACATCAGTTCACCTAACAACAACAAAGGAGCTCTTATTCTGGGCAATCTCACTTACTGATATTATAACTGCAGAAAGATTTTCTTTTCCTTGAAGTGCTTTTCAGTCCCTGCATTGACTGAAGTGAAAGAAAAGTGACCCCAGTCCTTCTTGCTACTTAGAGTCGTTTATTTGTCTGGGGATATTGACCCACCTCTCAGCCACCATGCGGTCATTCTTTAAAATAGAAGCCCCTCTGTGTCTGGAGCTTGTCTATTTTCAGCGCAGCTAGTGCTAAGGCCTAACTACTATTTTTAAAGCCGCTTTAGCTTGTGATGATAATGCCTTGCTCTAAGTTACAGTGTGCCAATTTTTGTCTTGCCAAAGCACTGTTGAATATAAATACAGAGTGCTGGAAGAAGCAACGGGTCAGCAGCAATATTATTTTTATTGCTTAGTTATTGCATGAGATGGCCATAATTCAAATTCAGGGATAGTGATTGTGGCTTTTAAAGCTTGTGCTGCTTTTAAGTAGTTGTTGTTAGGGTTAGGGTTTCCCCTGATAACCTACTGCACACAGTGTAGCTGAGGTCAGAGCTGTTGTTTTTTTTTAGTGAGATAAAACACTCATTGTGAAATGATTCTGTCAGAGCTTCTGTTTAAACCATAATTTTGCTCCGGCACAAATCCATTGAAATCAGCCAAACAAAACGGAAATGTACATCATGTCCTATTTAAGTGGCTGCCACACATGTGTTTAGTCTCATAGCATTGATGTGGCCTTCAGTTGTTCCACGGTATAAAGTCCTTTTATTAAGTGATTAATCTGTGTAACAGAGTAAAATGAATGACTTAAAATTGGATCTGTGGATGGAAACTTTGGTCCAGACTCTAATAAGTCAGCTCCAACTGGGTGGATTGCTGAAAAAAAAATTGTCTGGTCTCCAGAGGATGGATTCCAACTTTGGTTATCTCCACCAGCAGGTCAAAGTTTTCACATATCCAGTGAAATATTGCAACAATGTCGTAAAGACATCCATTTCGCCATCGGGATGCACTGTAATAACTAGTAGTCTGGTGTATGACCATTATCTGACTTTCCCGTTAGCCTCCTTTTATACTTAGTGCTAATTAGCAAAGGTTAGCATGCAACCTTTTAAACTAAGATAGTAAACATAAAAACTGCTACACACATTTATGTGCAATAATTTTAAATTCATTTTATGTTCACGGCATATGTTGGCACTGCTTGTTTGTGCATATGTGTGTGTGTGTGTGTGTGTGCAGTGTGTGTTCAGAGTATGAATTAATGATAGCTTATCCCCCCCTTTATTATTTATTTATTACTTTTATAATGAGTTCTGTTTTATTCTGTGCATTACATTTCATTGTATTTATTCACAATGACAATAAAAGGAATCGAATTAAATTGAATTATTAGATCTGGATGCCAGACTCCAAAAAAAAAAAGTTTCTAACTTCTGGGTTTACGTCGGAGGTATGCGGCCCACTGAATATGCACAGTAGTGTTTCTATCACTGGCTCCGCCCACGAGTTCCTGCTTGCCTCGAAGACTCACCATTAAGATGGTAAGACAATTGCGTTTTCTTGGCTTGAGGAAAGTTTTACAAATATATAACCACCACGGATCAAAAACACACAATAGAAAGAGTCGTTATTGATCTTGTTTGCAGTTTGATGTGTCCTTTGACCATTTCTACAGATGTCTCTTTTACAGTGGTGGTCTATGGGGAAAATGCTTCTTGGTCACGTAGGAACAAGCAAGCACTCTCAAAATAAATACACTCGTGAGGTGCACGGCTAAAAACAGTGAAAAAGGGAAAAACGGCAGCCCTCTCAAATGTCCTTTTAGTAAATTTAATCGACCAGCTTGGATGACAGTACCGGTACACAACAGACGTTTCGACAGAAAGTCTTCTTCAGTGTTCTTCTTTCACACACTGAAGAAGACTTTCTGTCGAAACTTCTGTTGTGTACCGGTACTGCCATCCAAGCTGGTCAATTAAACTTACTAAAAGGACATTTGAGAGGGCTGGCATTTTTCCCTTTTAAAATGCTTCTTCTGGCCACTGGGAGAAATTGTAAGCAAGGCTAATTGGCATTCATCAGGGCACATCTGTATTGTAGTGTTGTCATTGTGAGCATGTTAGCATGTTTGAATTTAGCTCTAAGCATCACTGTGCCTTTAATTATAGCCTCACTGAGCCACTAGCGTGGGTGTAGACTCTTAGTCTTGTTTAATGGTTGTCGGACAAAGACATGTCTCTATTAATGTGCGGTGGGCTTTTGTCATCACGTTCTACGTTTTACAGGCTGGACATTTAATCTATGAATTGAAAAATTATTATTTAATTGAATTAAATAAGGATGGATATTTGTTCCAGCCCTGGTTCCTACTGACTGCAGCTCTAAATGTCACCAACATTCTGCTCCAAGTTGTAGGCAAATTATTGCAGGGCTGTGTAACCAACACCCACCCACACACCTTCTTCCTTTTCCTCCAGACTCTTCCTTCCTTGATACCTTGCTTTTTTGTATTTCTTTCACCTCTCTCCATCTGGTTGTATTCACTCTGTGTCCACACGAAGATATTCTTCAAGTATCTCTCGGGGCTTTACAGATAACCAGTGACAGTATAGTTGCTGGATGTCTGAAATGCCAAGATCTGGCAACACAAGGCAGTGCTGAACTGCAGTCCAAACGAGGAAACCTTTTTCAAAGGAGAAAAAGCAAGAGAGCAAAGAAGAGACCACAGAAGGAGAGAGCTGACACATTGCTGCAGTGTAGTAATTGAATAATTTTAATCACTGTGGCTGAGGCCATTATTCAAGATACTCTTCAAGTATCTCTGCTTTATTGCCTTCGTTCTTTCCTTCCACTCTATAAGTCCTCCATTGCTTGCAGTCAACAGTATAGAATAGTACCAATGTCCTTGTAAGTAAGTAAGTAAGTAAATAAGCTTTATTTGTACAGCGCCTTTCACAGACCAGGGTCACAAAGCGCTTTAACAAAACAATACACAGTTAAGAAGTACATACAAATTTAAATTAGGCCAAGACAACTCAGTGACAATCATAGCAGCCCCAAGACAATTAAGCAAAAGCCTGAACAAATAAATAGGTCTTAAGTTGCCTTTTGAAGCAGTCAGCAGACTCCATCGAACGCAGAGAGAGCGGAAGATCGTTCCAAAGCCTGGGAGCAACAGCCTGGAAGGATCGGTCTCCTCTGGTCCGGAAACGAGTGCGCGGAACCATCAGCAGATTCTGATCCACGGACCTCAGAGCCCGAGCTGGGGTGTAAGGCTGGATCAGATCACTGATGTAAGGTGGAGCCTGACCATGCAAAGCTCTGAAAGTTAAAACCAGAATTTTAAAATTGCCCTTATCAGTCTTCTTGTCCTCAGTAATACAGTGGCGAATTGAAAGGTGGGCAAAAAGTGGTGAAAGCAATCTTGGAAACAAGAGTTCGATGCTCTGCACGAGGCGGTGACAGGGTTATATCATTCACCAGTCACACTTTACTCCTGTCAAACATGCTGAACAGGTTCACTGATTGCCTGCAATAAATCAAGACGCTTGACATTTACTGCAGCAGTAAGGTATGGACAATTTACTCACCCCGCCCTCTATGCTTTTTTTCCTACTAATTTCACATGATAAGAAGACGAGGGCAGGCATGTGTGAGAGAAAGTTGTATGGTGGAGGACTTTTAAGTAGGACACAACTAAAAATGGGATTTTTGGGTCAGATACCGACAGTGAAATGGCCTCATTCCCTTGTCAATATATTTTAATTTATTTTGAATTTGATATAAAAACTTTACTGGTACAGTTGTGCTCTGGTGAAAACGTTGTTGTAGAGGCTGCTGTGTGCATGGTGTGAATCAAAGTGGATATATCCTAAGCTTCTTGAAAGTGGTGTTGAACGACTGCGACATGAAGAACTGCGCATCGTCATGGCTCAGTCTTCACACTAGATCAGTCACCTGTTTAGACCCCACCTTGAATAGTGGCCTCAGTTTCCAAGGCACAGTGATTAAAATTATTCAAGCGGCATTGCATCAACACTCTCTGTCTGTCATCTATGTCTTTTGTTCCCTTGCGTTCTCTCTCTTGAGATAGGTTTCCTAGTTTAGACTGCAGTCCAGCACTGTCTTGTGATGTGAGACCTTGACATTTGAGGCATCCAGCAGCTACATTGGCACTGGTTACCTGTAAAGCCCCATAGCTAACCCCAAAGGACCTCCCCAAGCTACAATGGGAATCATCTAGAATGACAGCCATTCCCTTATGAGTGAATTATAAGACTTTTTTTGTATTTAATTCAATGTTATTTGACTGAATATCTGTTGGCTCATGTTACTTTCATGCAGGACATTGATTAAATGTCTCACTTTTTCTCAGTCTGCAACTGAGCAGCAGCCTGACGATTGATTCAAAGATACTGCAGTTGCACCATGTGTGCCAGCATGTGCTGCAAAAGTGCACTGCACCAGTGTGATTGTAATTCTGAAGCAGTAGCATGTCTGTTTACAGTGGGACTTCAGCTAACTGTTACAGCAGCTTCCTGAACTGTTCCGAGGCTTACGTCTGATCTAACCTCCTTAGCTGGACGGTTGTCACAGAAAGCAACAACTGGAGGAAATATGTTTGGACGTGAGCAGACATTCAGATGTAAAAGTATGCAGAATCTGTGTTTATTCATTCTGTTCTGTTGTGACTGAAACACGTTCACAGAAAGCCCTCTGTCACTGTGGGCTCTTTGATTCAGGATACTAAGAAACGGCATCCTGCCTTACTTACTGATTGGCTAGATGTGTTTGCTAAGGATTTGGTCACAGGCAATTTACAGCTCCTCCATATTTGTTTTTTCATGTCCTTTTGCTCAGGCTTGGAAGCTAGCCAGCAGTGTTATGTAACAACTTTCACAGCTGTATTCAAGCAGACTGCTGCCTCAAATTTTTGGAGGTCTGGCGTCAGCCTGTCAAGAATACCTTGAATGCACCACACACGGCCATTAGTAAGCAGCTTGGATTCATGGGTGGCGCCCTTTAGCACAAAAGGTTACATAGATCATAAATAAACATTAGTAGCTGGGTTATGTACATTGACCAAGAGGCTTGTAGTGAGTTATAGGCTGTAATCACAATAACTGCTGTATGTGTGTCAGTGATTGCTTCCTAATGAGGACTTAGCTTATTTCATGGACAAGGTATACCTATTTTCTACCAAAATGAGTACATATGTGGATATTATAAACATGGGAAACCTGCTAAAAATAGTTAATAGACAACGTTTCCATTGCCTGTAGTCGAATATGCATTTATATTTTGTTTTTATCTGGTGTGTCATGTTCAATGTCATGAATGCACCAGAAAACAGGGTTAGTAAACAGTAGAAAACAGCATGTAAGCACGCAAAATTGTTCCCAGTGGTTATTTCTTTTTCATATCTATTATTTATTTAGTCTCTCTTCCAAACTCGGTGCTAACTAATCTGGAACAATGTTGATTGGACAGATAAGGACAGGATTTGTGGCCAAGATGACAGAGAGTCGCAGAGGCTACTGACAGTCACGCTGGACAAGGGGCAAAAATTAGCACGTCCACCCAGGTGTCATTCATGCATTATTTCTGATCGGAGCTGGAGCCAATGAAAACCGCTGCAGGGTCAATTTCCCGGGAAATAAATGCAGCTTATAACCGTATCCACTGAAGACAAAAGCCAGATATTAGTGGATGGTACTTAAACAATCCTGACAAGTACACAGGGACAAAATTAAATAAAATAATTTTGTGTCATTTCATGGTCGGACCTATACGCACGCTGAAAGCCCCTTGCAGCGGCTCTAATCACACTACTCCTGTTTTTCTCACTAATAGGTTGATGTGGGATTTCTTTTAATTAAAGCAGAGTCCAGAGCTGAGCCTGCAGCTGTTTATCTGACCGAGATCACGCTGTCAGCAGGACAGACTGTAGTGAGTCTGCTGCTGACAACTGGGGAGACTGATACTTGAGCTAGAATTAACCAACTTATTCTTATTTGAATCCATTAAAAAATATCCTTAAGAAAAGTACAACTTCTTGTTTGCTCATGAATAATAATTAAATGTAATTATTATGGTTCATTTTTGATGACTTTTACACTTCTAACACTTTTCAAAACATGCAGTTTCCTGCAGCATTTCCTCTCTAATATGGCTTGAGAAGCAACGGTTAAGTACCCTAAAGTCAGCAGGCTGCAGCCCTTCCATGGTAAATGAAACAGTGTTAGGCTACTGAATTCGCTATTTATTCCATGTGTACTGAAGCAACACTGTAGATTATATAACACCATAGTGTATGTTATTGCGTTAGAAACATACTGTTTTGCTGTGCATGTTCTTATCAGTCACTTTACCATGGTTGATGAAAACGAATCAATAACACGCAAGGAAGTACATCTTCCCATTGTACGGATCATGTGAATTCAGCTTTGTCTGAGAGGTGGATCATGGGACTTGTGTGGGAAATCGCAGTTCTTTAAGAATTAGACATTAGACATTTTTAAAAAGCAGTTAAAAACACATCTGTTTAGGCATGCGTTCCATTAATTGTCCATTGTATCATCTCTGTATTTCGCTGCACTTTACTTTTTATTTGTTTTTGTGTATTTTGCATTGTTTCTGTTATTGTATTTTTTGTATTTTATCTTGTGAAGCACTTTGTGAGTCCTCTCTGTGAGAAGTGCTATATAAATAAAATTTACTTACTTACTTACTTACTTCTTGAGATTGATGATCACAAGCATCTTCACAGTGATGCTGAAGTTTATGCCTCTAAACAAAGACATATTTGTGATGAATTGATGAATTTATTTTTGGATTTATTTGGTCTCTAAGGGGCCGCAGAAGCAAGTGGCGTCAGGAGACGAGTTACTTCAGATGGCGACTTTGATGAAGGCTGCTCCGCCATCGGCCATGTTCTGTTTAGCCTATATTAACATGATAAACGATATTAAGAGATGAAACAGGGATTGCTGAATCATCTCGGGGCTTTGATCTAAGAAGAGAAGCACTAAAAAATGGTCCACCATGAATATCATATGTATAATCATATACTTATAATATGCTTAACGTGTATAATCATGTTTATATATAGATATGATTATATATTTTATATATATGTACATACATACATACACACACATACTGTGACCCAGCCAGCGGTCACAGTTTGCTGACTTTTCTGGCTTCAATGAAGACAAATTCTTCCTTGTTCCTTCTGTGACCGTTGTCGGTCTGGGAAAGGAGGGAAAGGAGGAGGAGGAGCCCGACAAGCTCTGCTTTAAATGGGCCATAACCCAGCTGGGCCAAAGCTTCTCTCTATATCTGTCTCTGTCTGCAGCTTTCTCCCTGATGCTTTCTCTCACTCTCTCCTCTTCCTCGCTCTTTCCCCACCTCGTTCTTTCTTTTTTTTCCCGCTCTCCAGCCCCGTTTAACTCTTTGTTTTTCTCTTTCTCCTCTGTTACTCTGCATTGTTTGCAGCTAGCATCTTTTTCTCTGGAACAACCGTACCCTTTTTATTGGACTTTGTTTTCTCTGTTTCCTCAGTAGCTGAAAGTCGGCCAAACTAAAGCCTGCTTGTGCAAGACTCAGCTTTGTTTGTGTACTATTCTCTCATGTTGTTTTAGAGCACGCTCTAATGTCTGTATTGTTCTAAAGCTGCAGACCTGGGCTGCGCTCACTAAAATTCCTGACAAGCTTTCCTTTCGCCACAGTCGGGTCACAGATTTTCTTCTCAGATTTTGCAAACACAAAAGAAAGATGGTGCACTTTCCCAGGTGATTAATTTCCAAACTGTTGAAAGAAAAAAGTTAAAAGAGAAGCCAAGCATGAGCACTAGTGGTCCAGGAGAAGCAGTTGTACAGTACAAAAAGTATTGATCGTTGACTTTTGTATTGAACTTACATGTGGGAAGCAGTGAGTGTTTTGGAAGCAGCTACAGAAAGATCTATACAAAAATGAATCTGTGTTTTTACAGTTATTGTCCTCTCTAGGACTGCAACACTCTTCTTCTTCTTATATAAATTGTCAGAAAATCGTGAGAAATGTCTGTCGCAAACTCCCTCAGCCCAAGACTGTCATCATAAAATTGCTTGTGTGGTCCAATTAACAGTCCATAACACAAAGATTTTCAATTTTCAATTATATCAACCAAAAGAGCAACAAATCCTCACATTTTGGACGTTGGCACCAGTGAATGTTTGGCATGATTAACTTAAATGATTATTTGATTATCAGCATTGGTGTCTATTCATTTTCGTTTTACTGACTAACTGATCAGCAAGTAACTTTTACATGCTTGGATTCTGAACTCGGTACTTTTAAGCGTATTGCCCAAAATATGTCGCTACTACTGAGAACCAGTTTACATTAAGTCCGTCAGTGCCAAGCATCGGTAGGGATGGGAATCGAGAACCGGTTCCTGGGGCGCTGTTGTTGTTAGCCTCCCTGGAGCTGCTAGCCCACTGTGGAGCTTTGGCGCCTCCCCGCTCCTGTTGTCGGATTTCATGGGAACACCAAGGATGGTAAGATGAGGGCAGTTGAGTTGATTTGCACGCTATTTGTTGTTATAATATGCTGGGCTAGCTGCGTTAGCTGCCTCACCTGAGTTAGCTGCACTAGCTGTGTGGTGTTGACACACTCAGGCTGGGGATGCTTTTTTCCAAATCTTTCTCATCATCTTTCTAAACTAGACCATGGCTTTAAGGTTCATAATAAAACATTATGAAAGCAGATGTATTGGGTTACAAACAACAGGAGGTGATACCATTAATTCACAGGAGGAATCGATAAAGAATCGGATCCATGAGCAGAATCGATAATGGCATTGATATCGATAAAATCCTATCAATTCCCATCCCTATCGGTATCTGAGAGCACATCTGGGTGAGAACGTCAGGTTTAGACAAGAGACCAAAGTGTGGCAAAGCACCCCAAAGCCTGGAAGCCATGTATGGAGCTCCACAGAGCTGCTGAGTTCAATTTCAGACAGGAGGCAGAAGTGCCCCAAAGCCGGGTAGCCATTGACTGCTCTGTTGGCTGCTCCACTGGCTGCTCCACTGGCTGCTCCTTTGGCTTCCCAGCGAGCCAAAACTAAAAATAAGGGTTGAGCTCGGATTAAACGAGTATCCATTACAGGTGATGTACTTTATATGAATACTAGTACTATCAGTGCTCCTGATGAGGGGATTTGGGTTCCTGTAGTAACTTCTGATCAACCCGTATCAATTCAAGGCTTAAAATAACAACTTCCAATTAGGTCCCACCCACTTTCGACCTAAACTCATTTCCCATACAGATATAGATGCAAATAGATTTAGTTGGTTAATCAGATACAGACGATTGTGTACTCCCTCATCACTATGAAAACCGGTACCATAGGATACTGGTACCGAATTCCAGGTACTTGCATCAGTCCAAATTTGGGCAGTACCCAACCCCAGTGTTACATAAACTCTCTGTAAAACTTCAAACGGGCTTACAAAGTAATATCAGTTAGTTTTCTCTGTTCCTCACTGAAAGTCTGCCTCAGTGGGGCTTAGATGCCACAACACGCATACACAGCTTATCATGTAAACTCTCTGGGGTGACTTGATCATTCCTCCTCAGCTGCGTTGCCTTTTGCGTCACCTCTCATACACAAGATGCAGATCAGAGTGCTTTGCTGCACATACTGTAGCAAACACTAGCAGTAATCAGACCTCCTGGGCAGTGTTTCGCTTCTACAAGTTTGGATTTTGCTGTTTTGTGTCTTTGCATGATTAATGCTGCGCCTCCTCTGCCTTCGCACATTAAATGAGTTAAACTCCTTCTGTAACCGTCAGAAGCCTCGTTGTAACGTCTGCTGTTCTCGCTCCTCCACATTTTCCTCCTCTCTGATAGATCAGCCTTTTATCCATTAATTACAGCTGACACTCTCTCCCATTTCCCTCAGTCTGCTCTCTACTGTACTCGTTCATTCTTTTCTTTCTTCTCTGTTTTACTCTCTCGTCCTGTTCTCTCTTCATCTTTGCTCTTTCATCACTCTTTCGTCACTCTTTCCTATCTCCACCTCCCTCTTGCGCCGAAATGGTAAACAGCGTTTGTCAGAATACATTAGGCATCAGTCGGCTCTGTTCTGAGTGATTTTAAGCCAGTTCCTTGTTATTACTGAGTAAAATGTGTTTCTTTTATTCTCTGAAAATCAAAAACAAGTTGTCAGTGAAAGCTGTTTACTTTTTGTAGGCCTTTATTGTAGTGGATGCTACAGCTGAAAATCATTTTTGATATTTCTTTTTTATTTGATAAAACTATAGTCGGATTCATGACGTCCTTGGCACATTTAACATATTAAATGCTCTTTTTATTCTACATAATCCAAGCCCAAGCCCTCAGTATTTGTAGTCAACAGTCGTGTATCACGTTGCTTCCAGACTGCTGGACGTCTGCAGGCTGATGCTGGTGTAAAACATTACACTATGAGTGAGACAGCTTCACTGCACTTAGTCATGCTGTTCTCTCAGCGGCGTTGCTATGGAGCTGAACTTCAGGGTCAAGTTTTTCACTATCATTCTGAAATCTGACGCATTTTGGACTGAAGTGAGCAGTGAACTGTCCAAAATGGAAGATTGATTAGAGAGTATTTCCCAATGCTGGGGAGGAATCTGGGGCAGCCGGTGCAGGCCAGCAACCAAAAACAGTCAACTGTCTACAATATGGAGGTGGGCCTGTTCAGGCCCAATGGTTAGCCCTAAATACCCTTCAGTGCCTGGGTGGCTTGAGCATATCCAGGCTGCTGTAAGCTAACGGGTGGTTGACAAATTGTTAAATGTCATTATGGTGTTACAAAGAGGTCAGAGCTCCTGGTTCCAGAAATAATTTTCCCCACTGCAAATTTCCATTGTTAATTTTTCTTCTACTGACATCTCCAATGTTTCTCAACACACTGTTGGTTCTGGCCCTCCGTTTTATTATTTCAACTTTCTACCTGTGAAATCATGGTTTTCTGTCAGTGTGCGTGGTGCATGACTCTAAATACTATAATAACCATTACAGCAGTCACTTGAACAAGAACTATTACTCATTTTGAATTTAGTAGATTGTTACAGAGTGCATGTCCATTTTTTTCTTGTGTTAGAGTGGTAGTTCAGCTTTTGAATAGACGCCCATGAGCCTCGGTCACCACTGGCTCAAATCAGAGCTGTAGAAACAAAACACAGTTCTGTAGTTTCTGGATTTATCCAAAATACGGTTGAGCAATATGGCCAAAATCTTCTTTCATGGAATATTTACCTTTATATCACAGCAGTGCTATATATCACATAGGGGTGTGCCATGTCATCTTATTCATGATCATGCCGGTATGATTTTAATATCATATGAAAAATTCATATTGTGATACTCATGATATTTCAACTTGTTGACATACTGACGTCATACTGTTATCCGCTGCAACAACAAGCATGGCTGAAAGCGAAATTAGTACATGGTGGTTCCAAAAAGAGGAGCAGCTTTAGTAGTGTGGCGTCCTGAATGTTTTATGAAGAGGTACCACTCAGAGGGAACTCATTCAGCAGCTCCTCTGGCAGCAGCACAGCGTCCAGGCTGAAAAAGAATAAACAACTCAGTCATCAGGATTTTGCTTAAAGAGAAAGAAATCAGCCGTTGATTTATCTGTATAGATCCCAGGGTACATTTTTCGTATTTGGGAGCTGTTTAAATGTGTAATTTGTGGTAGATCTTGTTTCACTATTAATTTTGTATTCAGAATCTGAACCTCACTCTTACTTGAGTTAGTGTTGTTGTTGTTTACTTACTAAAGAAATGAGAAATGATTTTTGTTTAGTTTTTACTGAGTATTTGAAGGTAAAATAATGACATGTAAAACTATATCACTTATTTTGTTGCAATTCTATGTTCTTAAATTTGATTTTTTTTTAACTAATTTGTCATATCGTCAAGAATATCATTATCGCAAAAATACCCTGAAATATTGTGATATCATTTTAGGCCCATATCGCCCACCCCTAATATCACAATACAAAAATTGTTCTGTAAATTCAGTTAAGAAATAGTTTAAAATAACCACAGTATACTTCTTCAAATATAAAATTTATGATTTTTTTCCTGTGTAAAAAAACATAAGACAACACTTGAGTTAGAAATCCAAAAACTCAAATTGATTTGCTATATAGTTTGCCTTGAAAGGTTTTAGAGGTAGAAACTGTATAGCCAGATCTCTACCTTTAGACACACGACTGTTGCAGGATATCTGCAGGAAATCTAAACTGAAGCCAGAATCCAAAAGAGAGTTTATTTAAACAGCAAACTCTGTGGTCAGTTTTCTAAAATGTGCCATCTTTAGCTTCCATTCATTGTGAGTAGCACGTGTAACAGAAATGTACCTTTGGGAGTCGTATAATTTCTCTAGTGATGTCTTTATGTACACAGGCTTGTATCTTTGCCTTCTATGAAAGCAACATATTTTCTACACAGTTCCTTATCTTTTGCTCTGATTATTTGGGAGACTTTTATATCCCTCCAAGCACTGGAAGCACTCCAAGATTGCTGCTCTAGAGGACGGTCTTCTTTAGATCAATAACAAGGAATGCAGTGTGTTGTTGGTTTATCTTGTAACAGTTTAACTAAACTGGAATTTGGAAAACTACCAAGGTTTGGAGTTCTCAGTTGGGGTTGTGACAGGCTCTGTGCCTGGGTTGAATGAATCACCTGATTTTCCATAGCTGATACCTTTGGTTTCCTTTTTGACTCATAGCATTATTTGGTAGATGAGTGTGCCGAGTAATGTAACATCTGTCTCTTATCTGGAGCCGGCCAGATGTGAGAAGAAGTAGGTGGCAGCTCTATTTGTAGAAACATCTGAATACCATGAGAACTGACATTACTTGGACACTGATAATAATCTGATAACCTTCACAAGTGGGGGTGAACCCGTCAATTTGCAGTATGACAGATCTCAGTTTGCATGTGCATATTCCAGTAACCCTCCAAAAAATCTCAGTGATAGAATATAATTTCTTCGCAACATAATTCCCTGAACAGGTCAAATATGATAGTTTTCCTTTATTGTTATGTCATTTCTGTCATAAAGCACTTTGAGCTGCACTCTAGCATGGGGTGTTTTTCACTAAAATGAATGATGTCTCACCCTTATGGCAGATAATTGGAAGGCATGCCATCATACTTGGGAACATACTGTACTATCGCTTACTATACTTTAATATTTTGTCAGTTTTGAGCTGCATACAGCTGTGACACACATGGAAAACATATTTTTGCGATAAGAAGAAGGGACTAGGGCTGCATGATATGCAAAAAAAAATCATATTGCAATTATTCTGACACATTTAGATTGCGATTTGAGTTGATTTGAGTGGTAATTGTTGCATTTAATTTTCACTGAAAAAATATTTTAAAAAAAAGGTGATGGCGTGATTTTTGCTGGGGTCTGTGCCAAACAAGCATGTTCCCCTATGTCTGGAACATAATTTGTAGGCCCTGACCTCTCTGTAGCACCACAGTGCTGCATTTACAATAGCATTTTGACACATTTTACCTTCATCAAAAGAAATTGCAGCTCATGTGATTAATGCTTTCGGCCATATTGCAATTTCAATAATGTTTCAATTAATTGCGCAGCCCCAGAGGGGAATCATTCATTTTAATTCAACTCCAATCCCAATGATGTTAACACTGCTGCTTGTAAATAGATCTGCACATAATTACCCAGAACAGACTGTTTTACAGTAGATACTGAAATGTTCAAAACAGCACACTGACAGTGCTAACAAGATCACAAAGTATATATCAGTAGCATGATCTTAACACCTCCATATCAAAGCTAATAACTCCATATCAGTCAGATAATAAGCTGGAGGCTTAGCAGGCCTTTGAGTGAGGGAGGTAAGGGAAAGTACTTCTAGATATTATTGGTGTGGGACAGATTATCTGGACACACTTTATGTAGATGGCAGACAAACACTGTCTCAGTGTGCTGTAAGTGTTTCGTCCGTTCCCTTGTGAGGCTGCAGCATGGTTTTGCGGTAGTCGTTTGTCTTTCTAGCTCCTGCGCGGCTGCTTTGTGATCTATTTTTTAATGGTACAGATTATCCCAGAAAACACTGTAAAAGGCAATCTGACGCAACACCCACCTGCGCTCACTGAGGCGACCAGACATCAGAAATTAAAGTGCAGTTTGAGGGAAGAAAAAAGTCCTTAACTTCCATCCCACCTGGTATCCATTAAAGTACAGTCAAATGGAAAAATACAGTAAAAAAAAACTATACGCTGGTGGCTGTCAGTTCTCCAAACATTTCTCAAGTGTTGGTGGAGTGGGAGGTCTGTCCTTAAAAGATCTTTACTCAGCTGTTGATGTGTTAACTGGACTGTGCACTGAAATGAAAAGAGCACAGAGTTGGTAAGCTCGGACAAACAGTGATTTCGGCTACCTGGAGCACGAGCTCAACGTGAAAAGCTCTGAGAAATAAGTGTGTGTGTGTGCAGATGTTTGTGTGGTATGAAGTCGCACACACACATGCTCTCTGGAGCTCACCTCTGATGCACTGCTTTGTGGAGTCTATGCTTTATTGTGGTTGCTCCATTAATGTTGACCTATGGTGAAAAATGCTACTTTTACCACTAATGGTTTTGTTTACTTCCATGAAATTAGTGCTGCGGGTGACGTTTTCACCGCTGCGGCGCTCGCTGGGGGAAAATCGTAGAGATTCACATGTAGCTAATTTTTCCCCTTTTTACTTTATTCCTGAAACTGCGTGTCCGTACTGTATATTGCAGAACAAATTTTAAACCACTTGTTTCATTAATGTTATCAAAAAAGCTCTTGTGATTTGCGTCTCGAGTGGTGGGAAACTAATAACAAACCAATAATGCTTTAATTCTGCTCCAGCAAACATGCACTATTGTCAGCGCTGTTGACAAAGGCAGAGGTAATTTCCCCCTTACACGCTGTGAGCTTGTTGTTGGCGCTGTCTGTGGTTGTTTGGATTACAATAATAGGAGCAGAGCCAACTGAATCGCCTCTCCAGGGCTCTTATCAAACTCTTTATCCCCCTCTGCTCTTTTTTTGTATATCAGTCAATGAGTTCACCTGAGTGAAAGCTAACATCTGGAGGATCCAGAGATCAGTGCTGAAGCTCATGTTCCACTGGAAGCTGAAATGTTGGTGAGGGAGGGCAGAGGCCACGGGCGCTCATCGTCAGTGATTCGATCTCTGTTGATATTTGCATTAGTTTTCCTGCACTTCTTTTCCTTCTCTTCCCTGTTTCCCGTTGTTGTCACTCCCTTGCTGCGGGGGGTTTTTATGAAATCTGTAATTGTGAAATCTGGGAAAAAATGTGTGCAGCCTACTCTTCTCCAGGCCTAATTTATTTATCTAATCTTATCAAGTGTGAGGTCTTTTCACTCTCTCTTCGCCTTCCTCTCATCTCCTCTTACCCTGCTTTTCACCTTTTATCTATCCACCTTCACTTTTTTCTCTCTCCTTTTGTCCAAATGCCCGGATCACACCACACCTCTTTGCCCTCGTGTGATTTCTGACAGAGGAATGGATAAGAGACTTCATTAGGAGACGCTGAGCGTACTTCTCTGGTTTAATGATTGACCCCTTTCATCGTGTGCGCCTCTGTGTGCATGCATAGGTGTGTCCTCTGTGTGTGTGTGTGTGTGTGATAGAGGGAGAGAGGGCAACCTTATGTGCATTAAAACCAGGGTAGCCAAATAAAAGTAGTGTTGTGCCCTTATGGACTCAGGGCAAGAGTCTGCTTTGTCTCTTTGATGTCACCCACAGAAATACAGCAGGAGAGTAAAGTCGTACCAGCAGGGGCAGCAGGCAGCTGGGATCAAACTCAAAAACACATAAAAATGTAATAAGTTTGCAAAACTGTTATGACAGAATTATTTTTTATTGAGCACTTAATTGGTGTGTGTAACCCTTTGGTTTTAGTTCTGCAGTCAGAACAGGACAAGATGAAAGCCTCACTTGGGCCTTGCTTCATCTTCAGAGGCACTCTGACAGCAGTTAAAAACAAACATTGCTTCAGTTTTCTAATAAATGATAAATATTTAACCGAGCTCAGTTGTAATGCAACAGGCTCCACTGTTTTCAGGGCACCTTGGGCTACAGCAGACTCAGATCAAATACACATGCATGCATTAATTTGCATGCTTTGTTGTCTGGAACATGTTATATAAGTTTAAGAGATGAGCAACCACAGGTGTGTGTGTGTGTGTGTGTGTGTGTGTGTGTGTGTGTGTGTGTGTGTGTGTGTGTTTTCTTTTTCCAAGCCCCAGTCTTATCTGTTTTTTGACCACATTTCTCTGTTTCATTAGTGGTTTTATTTCGACCGTGGAGCTTCGCCTGCAGGCTGGATGAGCTGTGCACCGCTGTGTTGTTTTTGTCCGGCCTACACTACTGTCAGCTGTAAACAAGTCTGTTACAATGAAACAACAGCAAAAAAGAAATAAAAATCATGTTTAGTCATGAAGACGCAGAGTCGCCTGAAGATACACTACTTGGATTAAGTTTTTATAATGAGAGTGAAATTAAAATTAGCTGCCTTTCTTTCTCTGTATCATCCAAATGCAGTGAAGATTTTTTTTTAGATGACTGCTAACATATATTGGTTTTATATTAATACCACATAACAAAGATCTCCCTAACATTTCTGGGCTTGTAATCAGTTAAAAAAGAAAAATATGTACTGCAGATATCATTTATTTATTTTTTACAAGTCGAAAAATGGACAGCAGGATAAAAAGTGACAACATTTTTGTTTCTATAAAATATTTTTAAATGAATTACAATGAACCAGATGCTAAAGACGTCACATAAAACAGTGTTATAGACAATAATCAGATCCAAAGATTGAATATCTTACATAAATAAAAAACACAAACTATTTTCTACATATTGAATTTATTTTTTGGACTTTATTTTGTGAAGAGACCTTTACAGATTTCTTACAGTCAGTATAAACCCAGCATTTCCATCTATGCTGTGAGGGTGTAATTGCATCTAAATAGAGACATGATGTGGACTTTGACGTGTTGTCACCAAATGAGTCAACAAAACAATTACACTACACAGGTTATGGACCACAAATTAACCGACAGCTCTTACCTCTCAGTGGAAACGCTGAGTCAGCAGGTAGTGCGATAAATGAGTTGTGATGCTGCAGTACTTCAGCGCAGGTTTGAAAAGTTAACACACCGAGCTGTGCTGCGGTTGTTTTTCTTTGAGAAGCCTAAATACTGGGCCTGTGTGCTGCTTGCAACATAGAAAGTTAATGTTTTGTATTTCAGTAGAAAAAAATGAACCATAAGTCACTCCCCATTGTGTATTCATCACTTGTACCACCATGTTTGAGTTACTGTGTGGAAGTTTGGGGCAACGCTTACAAAAGCAACTTACAACCAAACAGAGTAATCAGGAGAGTGCACAATGTGGGGTACAGGGAACATATGAACACACTGATTTTAAAGTCACATGCTTTTTAGATCTGGTCAAATTGAAAACTGCAATGATCATGTTTAACATGAAAAAAAAATTCCGGGCAACATGTAAAAATTGGGGGGGGATTTAATTTAAAAAAACAATGTGCTCATGCGACTAAGAGGAGTCTGTGTATTTCAGTGTGTGGGGTGGACTTGTGGAATGAGCTGCATGATGAGTTGAAACAAAGCACAAATATAAATCGATTTAAAAACTATACAAAAAAGATATTTTTGGCAGATATATAGACGAGGAAAGGTTGTGTTTGGGGGGTGCATATTTATTTTGTAACTCTGGGTGGTAATTAGACTGGGTTTATTACTTATTTATTTAATCGGGTGGTAAATAGACTGGGAATAGTTGTGTATTTTAAATACATTTGGGAATTTGATAAAGTAATAATTGTGTTAAATGAAGAAAAGGGGTAGGGACATATAAGTTTTACTTCTACCTACTTCTTTTCGGACACAAGTTGTTTTTTTTTATGTTGTTTTTGGTTTGAAATTAAGTCATTCATTCATTCAGTGTGTCAAAAGGCCATTGCTGAAGCATGAGCTGCATGGGTTTTATATTGCACCATCATTCGATAAAGACATCCCGAATAACTGTATTTTTTATTTTTGTAAAACTATTTTTGTAACTTGTACACACAAAACTGTCACATGGACTTAAATATTTAATACTCATAAGTGCACACACACTCTTATGATGAAGCAAAACATTAGAAAGCAGTGCCTTCATGTGCAGTTTGTGTTCTCCCGTGAACTATATTTGGTAACAGAGCAGCTGCTTGCATGAACTAACAAGCCAACTATGTGCTGTATAATGTATGTGAGTATACTGTTTATAAATACAGTAAGGCAGCACTGGAGAGCTGGCTCCAAATGCAGGATTTCATTCTAATGGTTATTCCTGATCGCCAGTTAGGAAGGAAGTGCAGTTTGAGTGAAGTACATTTTCCAATTTAGAGTCACACATGAATGCATCATTTAGGGAGACGTGTCAGTCAAGCGGCACTTTGAACTACGTTTCCCAGCAGACTTTAGAGAGATGGAAAATACTACACGTTTGCACACTGAGCCTGGAACTCCCAACCAAGTCATGTGCTGTTCACTGGTGATTCAAGATTAAGAGTTGTTCAGATGTTGCTGACTCTGGTTTTAATCCAATTTCTATTCTGCTTATCGAGTCCTGGCTCTGATTCCATACCATTGTTTTACTAGAAGAAACCAGTCTGTGGTCATCAGTGAAAAGGTATTTTGTGAGGGAATGAAAAATGCAAATATGCTCTGTTATTTCTTGCAGCTGGATGTGATGGCATCAGCTTCGTCTGGGCTGTTTGACTGCACATGACGCTGCGTTTCATTCCACGCTGCAGTAAAAGCTTTGTCATCTTAGACAGGCCTCTCTTTGACAGGAAACTAGTTTGGCAATGTGATTACATAGCACAATAGCACCGATCACAGCTTAGATCTACTTGTAAGCGATACCCCCGGTCGGCTATATTCCACTGGCACTGATGCATGCATCGCCGACGACAGAGTAAACAAAATTGAAAAGCACATTCCATAACAAATCCCTGCTTCTCAGAAATATGGAACCTTGCCCCCATTCAGATCTTGTTCTCGATACCCAACCCCGCGCCGTACCCCACGTGGCCACACTTTGAATGCCCGTCTCCTGTCTGTCACCAGCATTCACATTGCATCTTCACCTCCATTAATCCTTTTTGCAGACAGAGATGGTGGGCGTATGTAAATTTAACTCTCCATTAGTCAGCATGAGATGTCACTGCTCTCCTCTGCTAACGTTGCCACTGCTGCATTGGATATTTCTCCGCATTCCTGCCCACCAGCTCTGCCTGCATGTCCGCCTGTACGTATGTGTGACCTGTTTTCCGTCAGCCTGTTGGCAGCAGAGACCAAAATACTGTCCACAGTAGGTTTGGGCTCAGCGTGCTCATCTCTAGTGGCACACTTTTAGGTCTGCAGATTGCCTCCATGTAAAGTTGCGCAGTCAGTGTTTAATTAAATTGTTTGTAAAGATAATTACTGAAAGGTGGCTGCCCTGTCCACACACTGACCCCAGAAATCTAACAGCATCAAAGTGCATAATCTCATCAGAGGTACAGTACAGGAGAAAAGATCAATTTTAAAGCTGCTGCGCGTTGGTTGAAAACGGTGCCAGTTCTATTCATCACTTGCTAGCGGGCAGCGATATAAAGTCAATTGAATGAAAGGAGTCGATGGGGTCCGTTCACTCTATGCTAGAAGCCAGTAATGAAAGCGAGCCGTCGACTGTTTCCTGAGACACAAACATTCATTTTCATAAGCTGTGTCAGGCCAGACCTCAGGGGGCGATACCGGGTGCACATATCGAGTTTCAGCTTCTACTGTACTTTGTGTAAAGCGGGCTGACATTCAACACTCCCTCAGCCCCGGCCTTCACTCTCTGAGGTGTTGTATGTTTAAACCTTTTATATGTTTGAGTCCAGTAAATGTAGGCCAAACTGCAGAATGCCTCATGGATTTTTTTCCCTTTCTCTCGCTACAGCACATCATACCACTCCCTTTTCTTTATTTAGCCTCAAAGGCAGATAACCATTTTTAAAACGCTGCCTTTTTTTCCATTGATGTATTTCCATGTACCATGTGAAGATGTGGTTTAAGGCCAAACTGTTTGACTTTAGGTGGAAATCTTTCCCCCTCAAAAAGTAGGATGTTGATATCATTATTATTTACATGTTTACGGCCTTGATAAATATTTATGTAGCTGGGGTAAGCCTGCTGTTATGTAATCACCGATAGTTTACATGCTGCGTGTCTCTGCTGCTTGTTCGCAGCAACAGAAATAATACAAGCAGTTACATTGGCACATTTGCCCTTTTGAATACATACTTTTGATCTCAATAGTAAATATATTTGTGGTAAACCATTATGAGAGAGGAAAGTGTTCTTTTTGTGTCACCTTTCCATTGAAAGGGAGAGGAGGAAGAAAGATGAGGAGGAGACAGGGGAAAGAGTGGGCGAAAGGGGAATGGGAGACTTTCTCATGGGTAATTTGTGGGGGGGCAAAGCATTAAGGTGCTAAGTGAAAGCTAATTACGTAAGGGCACCAGGGGAAATGGGTGCTCTGTGCCCTCGGGCCCTGGCCATCTATCTGATTTAAGACACACAATGTGTCAGCAGCAAATCGAATCTGCAGGGAGCAATTGAAGGTCCCCCCCCCCCCCCCCCCCCCCCCCCACACACACACACACACACACACACACACATAGACGTTATTACAGCAGACCAAGGATCATCCTCCCCAGTGGTGGAGAAGGGTCCCCACCCACTTTGGCTTTGCGGGCAGGTGGGTCACTGCCATGAGTCCCTCCTCATCCTATTATTATTCAGACACTGTTGAAATATGGCCACCAATAATGCTGAGAACCTCAATGTATCAGACAGGTGGAGTTTACAGCCTTGGCTTGGTTGAATGGAAAGTACCATATTCAATAATTGCTCAAAGGATTGCTCCGTTAATTGATTATCCCACTCCTTCTGTCCCACTGTCCCGAATAATCAAGTCAAGATGTGGTTTACTTAATCTGCTGCATGTTGCTTCATGCTTAAATTTTATTTTGGTATTCAGTTATTTTTCAGGGGGCATTGGTTATTTTGGAGCCAAATGTTACTAGCCCTGTTGTGAATGCCCTTGGTCCCCTGTCAGCTAACGCCCACTGCCAGAAATCTGGGTTCAATATTTGACTCTGACCCATCCTTCCAACCACATGTCAAAAAAGCGTCCCGTTCTGCCTCCTGCATTTAAGAACCATCTCCAGAATCAAATCAATACTTTCGCACTCAGACTTGGAAAAAGTAATTTAGCACTAATTTTTTCCAGGCTTGATTACTGTAAGTCCGTCCTCCCTACATCAACTAAAGGTCACTCTCCCGCCTCCCAACTAGTTCAGGATGCAGCTGAACTCGGCTTTAAGAGATAACATTACATCACCCCAATCCTGGCTTCTATCTGCTGGCTCCCTGTGCATTTTAGAATTAATTTTAAGATTTTATTGATCACTTTAAAGCTCATTTGCATCTGGCCCCAAGCTACAGAGTAGAAATGTTGACCCTATATGAGCCAGTTTGCAGCCTTGGATCATCAGGTGTGGCCCTTCTGGCCATTCCCAAAGTTGAGGCTTAAATCTAAAGGTGATTATGCTTTTACCATCAGGGCCCCTCGGTGTTGGAACAACCTGTCGGAGGAGATAAGGCTCACAGAATCAGTGACTTCTTTTAAATAATTTCTTAAAGGTTAAAGGTCTTCATAGACTTGCTCTTATGTGATGTTGTCTTTTTATTTATTTTATTTCCTTTTTTTATTTTATTTTAATTGATTTTATTATTTTTGCTCTTTATGATTGAATGTATATATAATATCTTTTATAATAATTTTTATTTTTTTGTCTTCTTGTTTTAACTTTATCCTAACTCTATCCTAACTCTATCGTAATTATTATTATTATTATTATTATTATTATTTTATGGGTCTTTTGAATGAATAATCTATTAATTAATACAAGACATGTGATTTCTTAATCAAAAATGGCCATCATAATGTCACATTGTGATCCATATCCAGTCAGTCCAAAATCAAAAACTATTAATTCATACAAGACTGAAATAATATTCCCATTTGAGAAGCTGGTACCGGGAAATTTTTGTAGAAAATGACTTCAGTGGTTTGATCGATCATCAAATCAATCATCATTACAGTTGCTGGTAAATTAAGTTATGTTTCTGAGTTTTGCAGCAAATCAGTCATTTCTTCAGTTTCACCATAAACCCACAAAAAAGCCCCACCTGCTCACAACCATCCTCTGTCAGTGTACATTTTATTGCATCAGGAAATTATGTGCTATCCATAACAGGGATACACAGTTTTATGGTATTTTTGTGAAAGAAATACTGCACATAAAACAGGACAATTGTAAACCTTGCTTGATATAACCACGGGATATGTACTGTATACACTGCAGCTTCCTAAAACACCAAAAGTCCTCGCCTCCTCCTCGTTGGCTGAGTGGATCATCTATATCTTGCTAAACTTTATGATAACACACCCTTATGGTGCTGTAGAACAGAACTCATATTGATCTAACAGGGATAAAGTTGAAGGATTGTGCCCTTGCCCTTCATTCTGATCCCTGTGGTCTGCACCATGTGGCCCAATTTCCTGTAGAGCTCCACATTCCAATACAGCATAGCTACGCTCCGGGGATTTAACATGTGACCTCATCTAGCCTAAAACGTACCCTTGTCAGGGGGGAACAGTAGAAGTTGTGTCTCTCGTCTTTCAGCTGCTCTTTTCTGTTCTGGACATTATCTTGGATCATCAAAGTCACAGAAGAAAGCCTTACTTTCTGTCCCCTTAACATACTTTTCACTCTTTCTTGTAATCTGTTCTTTTCTGGGCTGCTCTGCTCTGCCTACGCACAGTCTCGTCTTGGCCTCTCTATATATAACTGAAGCTTGTGTAAAGAGATGAGCCTCCTGCTGGACTTTACCGGGTGATGCTGCATGTCTGAAATCAATATCGCAGTTTTTTTGTGAAATAATCATCATCCATCTTATTAAAAAGGACGATAACAACAGGCAGGACGTCTAACAATCCTCAAATATTCTTTATCAAGTTTAATAACCTTGTTTTATCAGTTTTTAAATACAATGCACTTGTTATCATCTGTTTTGACAACATAATTGTGCTTCACAATATCCTCAATAGCCACAATATCGTCTGATCGTCACAACATGATTCCACTGAAATAAAAATAAACAAATATTGAATTATTGCGCAGCCTCGATACATGCCAGGCCGCTCTAAGTTTTAAAGCTTCATTTTTTTCTCGTTCCTGTCTGCTTTCAGAAAGATGCATGTATTGCATGATCCCTGGAGCAGTTTGTGTATCTTTGTTATTTATTTACATGTTAAGTGGCACTTCTGCTCTACATAAGAGCAAATATCAATGCAAATTTAGCAGGCAATCACAGTGAAAAGCACCACCACTCCGCTGCACATTTTCAACTTGATTTGTTCAGTTTTTCCCTACTTTATTTGTCATCTCACTTTGCATTGTGTTATATCCGTTGTGGTGTAGTTTTTGTAATCTGTATGAACACTCCGCTGTGCACACACGGTGCATCTACACACTAATTGTATTCATAGAGGAAAAATTGTGTTCAGGCCCAATGAAAAGACGAGGGCAGAGCAGACGGTGGCAACTGATTTATTTCTGAACCTGAATTAAAAGTTCCCTGGTTCACTGCCAGTCACAGTGGAAATTACCGTTAATGGGATGTCATCGCGGCTGCTTAGCTAATGATTCTTTATGAGCATCTGTGGCCGTGTGTTTTAGAATACAAATATGACTGAGACAAAGGGCGGAACAAGAGGAAATGTGAAATTAACAATAGAAGGATCATGGCACAAACATCAGCTGTCACTGCTGCGCCTGAGACGTAGAAAGTCACAGTCCTCGGCTGAATGTGAACTTGTTTTTCTATATTTGAGCTTTCACTTCTCCTGCGCGCTGACTCACCTCACTCCCTCCCTCCCTTCCTCACTCTGGCCTTCACTTATCACACAGTGGTTTGAAAAGGAGCCGGGGGAGACAATTCGCTGCTCAGGATGAAAAGGTTCCTTTTCATTTCAGAATAGTTGAGATTATAAGACTCAATTTACATGTTTTTTTTTCTGAACGATTTTTAGCAATCTTGGTTGAATTCAAGTGAATGAATGTTGTCCAACACTATGGAAGGGGGGAAGTTACTGCCTCAATCAAGAAGTCCTCCAAACTAAATGACAAAATACTGTAGCTAGTTAGAAATAGACCCATATGAGTTTATTCCTAACTGGTGCCCCTATTTGGACAACGGCATTGTTTATCTTTTGTGTCTGATCTATATCTGAGCTATTGTTACATTTTGGATATGCTTAGACACACAAACCATTTGTTTAAGGTTGTAGAGAGGTTATAAGATAGTTGTGTTGACTCTTAGGTGATATGGCTGTGAACAGTCACACAATTTGTTGCCGTATCCACCAACCTGGCCTTGTCACTATAAATACGTTATCAACTTGTACGATGTATGGACATGACCTCAATCGTTATACTGACCTTGATATCACTTGATTGTTTGCATAAGAATGTCACTAAAATTTCCAACATTGTCAACACCCAGCAGCATTAACAGCAGGGTTTTCCCAGCCATCATAAGATATGGATGCAGCCCTTTTCTTTCTCTCCACCCCAGCCGACTTGTCCGAAAACTAAAACAACACTTAAAAGATGACACAGTTTAAGATTAGCCAGAAAGTCCAACAGTTTTTTTTGTAGTTTTATCCCCCAACAAGTCCCCTCCCTCTTCTGTGAATTCTCAAACAAACTACGTGGCTCACAGGCCGTCCATCCCTGGGAGCCAACCAACTGCAGTACACCTGCCAGATAATGTAGAAGGTGACCACTGTGTTCTCGAAGCTTTTCTATCAGTCGCAAGAGGCATCACTTGGTTTTATTTTAGTAGCCAAATTTTGTATTTATTCTCAAATTCAGTAATTTTTGGCTACTCCTGTAAAGGTGTGAATTACTTTTTAAAAAATGTATATGTCCAATGTCTGGATATTCTTAAGAATTAAAAGTTCATAGCTCTTTGAAAGGGTGTTCTTGCTATGTTATTGTTAGGGGTGTAAATCGCCAGTTTCATCACGATATGATATTATAGCCTATAGATTCTTTGGGCAACATTACAATATTTACTGATATTTCAAACTCTGCCACAATTGGATTTCGGTTTGATTCAATTTAAGGACCTGCCATCGATGTGAAATGATAATATCTGCCCATTTAACACAGTCTGTTACAGAAGAAGCTGCCATCCCTTTCCTTTTTTGCTTTTGGCCATAAAAGATTAAAACAACACATGAATAATGTAAGTACTTGTAACTGCTTAAGTGCAGTAAAGTCTACTTTAAACTGACTCCACTAGCGCACATAAAACAGCACATGAGATAAGTTAACCTCCAGGGCTTTCTGTCAGAAAGACCTTTCAGGAAGAAATCTTTACATTTCTACCCAAACCATCATCTTTTTCATAAAACTTCAGGTCCATCTGGATTAAAGTCCTGAAGGCAAACTTCTCCAAACAGCCATATAACAACTGAAGTATAACATTCAGCTCAGTAATAACAAAAAAAATAAATAAATAAATGTTTTTTGCTAGTCACACATTATTAGCTTTAACATGTTCACATTGCATAAATTAACCTAGCGGCTAGCGGACATTTTTCCTTTATTTATAGCTTAACAAATTACATTTTATGTTATTATTTTTCTTACTCCCCGTTGGTTTAAGTCACTTTTCGAATTTCAGCCTGTATGTACATTCTTTCAGCTGAACATTGTTGAAACGGAGCAGCTAATGTTGCTACAGTGAGAAGTTAGCAGGATGAGATGCTCGACCTGGCAGGTAACGTTACGTTGTGTTTGATCTCCGAATAACATTGTTTACATACGGCATGTGCTGTCTGTTGATCCTCATTTTCTCCAAAATCCAAAATATTTCCATACTGCGAATTTATTCCAGAGTAAATGATGTTATCCACAACGTCTTTCTCTTGGCCACCTGCCACCTGCCTGCCACTGTTTGACAGTGACTTAGACTTTCAAAATAAAAGCATATCGACAACGATATGGATCGATGTTTTTACTTTGCATAGATGACACTGGATCTTTAATCATTTGATTGATATATCGATCCAGAGCGATGGATTGTTACACCCCTAGTTATTATATTACCATCATATCAGTGGCATAAAATGGTCTCAAATTGGCAGCAATACTGTTTATTGTAATAATATCTGGGACTGTATATCGTCCAACAGAAGTAGTTATCGTGACAGCCCTATTTCAACCCCCTTACTAACATGTTTTGCAGCTCTATAAAAATGTAACACCTCTTTTCCCTTCTGTTCCTAACAGGCACTAATCATAAGTTGCATGACCACAAGGTTCTAGTCAGGTAACATAGAATCTGAACAAACTACACTCGCCTCAACCTCTGCTTCACTAGAGAAAATGGTGTGCGTGTATAGATGAAAACAACTGAAACTGTTCAAGTTAGCCTACATAGGGGGGGATAGGCTGATGCAGTGAATGATGATTGAAGTGACAGCACTGTGTAGGAGATGCAGACTCTCAGATGTGAGGAGGGGTAGCTGGGTGAGTGGAGTTTAGCGGGAGAAAAGGAGAGAAGAAAAGGGAGAGCCATCACACAATCACATGATGATTTCTGAAACAAGGGTAGCTTTATAACTGCGCTCGTCTGTAGCAACCAAAAGCTCCACTCAGTAATTCAAAGACCAAATTAACACACACGCACATGCACACATACAAGCTTCCTATTAGTGACACACACAGAAAACACACACACACACACATACGCTGTGTACGCTTGTCTCCGGGTAGGTGAGTTGGATAATCTCATGACTCGCCTGACCTCCTCCATACTTCCTGCCAGTCGTGACACTCGATTGGCTGAGAGGCTGAGTGCAGGGTGGGAGGGGGAGTAGGCTGCCCCAGCAGCAGTAATACGAATATTATATAACCTTGGCAGATGAGGTGGGGTGAGGGGAAGAGGAAGGAGGAAGAGGAGGAATGAGCAGTGAGAGAGGACTAGAGAGGGAGTCGGTGAAAGAGGCGGATGTGATGGAGGGAGAGGAAGTGAGAGTTGGGAAAGGCAGGAAGGGGAAAGTACAGTAAGACAGTAAAATTACACAATGAAGACAAAAAAGTCAGAGACCAGATTTTTTTTTAATACATAATGGGCTGACGCATGCATGTAATAGGGCTGCACAGTATTACCAAATAGTTAGACTGCATTTAGCTTGACACATTTTTTTAAAAGAGAAATAACATGATGAAGAATGGAGACATACATCACACCTGCGTTGTTTATACAACATCAGTAACATCACAGCATTTAAATTGATTGCGTTTTTCATTATCTATATGTGTTGTGCTACATGTACGATACAGTTGGATTTAATTTGGCTTCAAATTTAAGGGATGGGCTGTAAGAATTAATGACGTCAGGATTAACAGTGACAATGAAATGCTTTACCGCAGTGACTGTTTATTAATCTTCGGATAGCAAAGGAATAGCCCGTCTTACTCTGCCTTCTTCTGCTTCTGATTGGCTTACCCTGACATTCTTACCCCAACCCTAACCAATTCCACTCCTCTTGCCTAAACCCAACCAAGAAAGGCGAAGAGTACTAGACAGTTTTAGGGAGGGTGCTACAAACATATGGCATTCTCCAGTGTCTGAAAAGTGAAGCCGATAAGAAAGTGCCTTAGCAGGGGGCAACTCCACTGGTTCCAAATTAAGGGCCCGTCTCAATACCCCCCCTTTGCCCTACCCCTTGGCCCTACCCATAGATTTGTGCGTTCCCGTGAGGGGTAGGGGTGTCCCAATTCCTTTTTGCGTGTAGGAGTAGGGGGCATAATGAGGGGTAGTGGGGATGAAACTAGCCCTTCGGGGTGAGGGATTTCAGATGCTGACTTGCCAGCGAGGGGTAGACGTCGCCATGGCTACCACCGAGCAAGAGACAGGGGAAAAAGTTCATACATAGCAAACGTTACCGTCGTCAGGTTGCTTGTTAGCTAGCTAGCTCGCTCGCACTATCTGGCGTCTGTCATCTGTCCTGTTCTGCAAAATTGTCGGATTTTTCACATTACGATAGCACGCCAGCTAGTATAACTATGCTGCCTCATAATGTTAGCTGGTTAGCTAGCTAGCAGAAGTTAGCTGTCGTCTGTCGTTCATCAAACGAAGCATGATGAATACAGCAAACGGGATCGGTAGGATGAACTCATCTGGAGACTCCATTGTAGATGCCAGTTGGAAATGTAGATGGCTCGTGGCGTCCTGTTAAAAATAGTTACGTATGCGTGAACGTAACCGACGCGGTGACATAGTGAGTGGTGTCCCAATTCCTTGGGAAAGATTTCAACCCCTACCCCTTGTTGCTTCATTTCGAGGACCAAGGGGTAGTGGGCAAGGGCTAAGGGGTAGTGGACAAGGGGGGTATTGGGATTGGGCCTAAGTCTCTTTGTAGAAAAACACTATGAGAAAATGACCCTACTTCTTCACTTTATTACCTCAGTAAAGATTTTCCTAATGCGTTTATGGTCTCAATTGCTAGTTTTAAGTCTTCGTAAAATTCAGCATGATTTTCATTTTGTAAATTATGGCTCCATTCAGAGTAAAATAGATGATAAAGTAGTGTATGCTTTAGAGTGTGGCTACCCTGTGTCGCTACCATAGTACCAATTAGTACCATAGTTCTCAATCAGATCCACCCCTCACTCCCCCGCAGTTCCACCCTTTCTTTCTTATGTGGTCACTTCTGGCTCCAAAAAACCAAGATGGTGATGGCTGAAATGCTAAACTCGAGGCTACATAACAGCAGTCCACAAACCAATGGGTGACATCACAGTGTCTACATCCTTTTTTTTTTTTTTAATGCGGTCTAAGGCTATAAAGGATTTGTTTACTGGCACCTGAACCTGTATCATTACTGTCATATTTTCTTCAATTAATCAGCAACAATTTTTGACGGTAGCTTGATCTTTTGAGACATTTTTAAGCTAAAATGCCAAATATTTGTCTGTTCCAGCTGCTTCAATATCAGAATTTGCTGGGGGTTTTATTTATTTATTTATTCTTTTTATATCATTTTATATATTGTTTTCATAGCACTGTTTTGGCGCCATCTTGAGCAGCAGCCTTCTAGCCTGCCTGTTGTTTGCTTTTGCTCCTAGAAAACATTTCTATCTTTTGTACTTGTATATTCTGCCAGACATTCAATACTATATTGTTCCAGTGAGTGACCCTGACCTGGGGTACCCAGTGGTTGTCTGGTTGTTAAAGTTGTGGTTACTGTACTTAGTATTACTGTCATTTGAAGCATTATCTAGCACTAGAATTTCCTTCAGGATAAATAAAGTTCTGTTGAATTGAATTGAATTGTGATCTGAATATCAAAACATGATATTTGAAGACATCGCCTTGGACTCTAGGAATGATAAATGAGCATTTCATGTTTTGATCATTGTAACTGAATCATGTAAGCACGCACTCCAGAAAATGTCATTCCAGTCTACAAGCTGAGTGTGTCTACCCCTAAAATGGGTGAACAAAAGTATTATGTTTTCCCCTTTGAATGTAGATTGCAACCCTTTCTCTGTGGGTCTCCAATAATGGATGGCCTTTCAGGGAACCCACTCATTATCAGAGTGTAGGTAGAGCGTGGAGGATGTTCATTATGTGCCAAGGTTGCCGTGATAAAGATGGAACTTAATATTTTGCAGAAACTACAATGAAATCAGAGCTATTCAGCTGAGATAAATGTGCTTGGAATATACAATAAAATCCATCCATCCATTCAAACAGCAGCTGCGTTAGTCATCAAGTGTTTCATAACTAGATTAAGACAATGTGTTTTCTAACATTAGCTTTCGACATAGTTCCCGTAGACATCTCGATGTTTATTTTGTCAAAGGGAGCAGCTACAACTGTTTTTATTCAACAGTGTTATATAATATATTAATAAAAGCAAGTCAGAAACCACACTCACGCTTACATTATTTTCCCCTAATGTCTGTCATAATGGCCAAGCCAGTCAGTTTCCACGTCTGTGTCAAGCCTCACCACTGTGAATGTTCTCACACATATATCAGCCTCCCACCACCCATCACATACTCTCAGCTCCCTCCTACATTGACCTAAAAAAAACCACAACTTTGATCTCAATGGAAAAACGATCCCCTCATCAGTTCCCACTGTAATCACTGGTATACAATTCCCCAGTGACACAGCTGTGGGTCAGCCCAGTTCAGACAGTCTCCCGTCATAGTTGCTATAGGCGCTTTGTTTGTTGTGGGCTGTCATTAGTGCTTTTGCACCGCCTCATCATGCAGTGTTATGACATTAGGGAAATGTATGTCTTAGCTAGATGCTTTGGTTTGATTTTGTTCTGATGCACATTAGATTAACAGTTGACACATTCATGTGATGAATCAAAAATCAACATCCTGATTACTGAACTTATCAACAGTGAAAAAAAATGTACGACAGGCACCGCTTAAATCCAAACTGAGTCATTGGAGAAATATGCCAAAACAGATTTCCAGCTGTACATTCTACACTATATAAATATGCTATTTCTGTAGAGATGGAGAGGGTTGTGTGTTCTTATTGCAGCAGGATTTAATTTCTTGTTTTGGTGAGTCTGGTTGCCCCTCCAATATTTCTGCACAGCCTGCTAACAGGATTGACACATATTGTTAGCACATGTTTACACACAAGAAGATGTGTTTGTAGGTAGAAGTAAAATAATGAGGGAGCTGATTGGCGGCATGCCTCAGAAAGTAAACACTGTCCAGCCTGCTTAGTCTTTTGTCACATTTGTCTTTTTTAAGCCTCGGTGCTTGACTGGAGCAACCGATTTTGTGCAGTGACACACACGCATAAGTGCTAAAAGCAGCATGAGTGTCGAAAGAACAGCAAAGAGCATTGAACTGCAACCTTATTGTGTATATTCATATTTTTTGCTCAAGTTCCTCCTGAAAGTAATTGTGATGGTGTGTGTGGGTGTGTTTTTTTTAGATTATTACGCTTTAGTTTTCTGCATGTGTGTACCAGACTGTTTGTGTTGTGTGCTAATTACTGTGTGCAGCATGCATTTGTCTGTGATGTGCTCTCATTTATAAGCACATACAAGTCTTTCATATTATGTGTGTGTGTGTGTGTGTGTCAGTGACTGAGAAGGTGCACATTTTTATTGCTCTCTGGTCCGGTATGGAGGCATTCCTAATGAGGCTTGAGTCTCTGCTGCATGGCTCAGAGCCACACTTGTTGGCTCAAGCGATGGGAGGAGCATGCGAGTTAGAGCAGGAGTAAGGGGGGGTTATAAATGTTTAATTCAAACACCACCCTGTGGTCATTTTACATTACCCGCATTTTAAGTCATGACTGAATAGAACAGTATAGAGCTGTGTAACATGCAGCACTTTTTAGCTTCACATAAAATACTATAGATCAAGTCTTGCAGTGCAGTTGTTCCTAATAAAAACTCTAATGAGCTGAAAAAATAAGAAGCACATACCAAGTAAAAGCCTCCACCGACTTCACTTGGTTGGTGATCTCCTGCTTCACTGGCAGTCTTTCTTTTTTCCGGTGGCTGAGCAATCCCAAGAGAGCCATCACAGGTCAAGCGCTGCCCGATAATTAATGTTCACAGCATCGTCATTCAAATCCAGTCATAGAGGCTTTAAGTTGACAAGTAATGAGAGAGCCAGAAACATGAGCTGACAGCAGGACACCATACTCCTCATAACGGAGGTTCAAAGAGGACTGTTCCTATAAATATCCTACTACTGCCATACTGGCGATCCAAAGTTAAGACCAGTACATATTAGAAAGCATCTGCCAAAAGGTTCAGAGTGCTAGTGTCGCAGATAAAGTCTAACCTGTGTACCGTTCAGGATAAGGGTGAGCTGAATTAGTTAATTTCGGTGTCAAGCAACTGTGGAAAACCTTATTGACAACACAGTCTGTGATGTATCCGACAGTTAACGCTATGTGCAGGATCAGTTGCACAACATGGTGATAAAGACTGTTAGGGTACATATTTTGGTTTGTATGTAGGATTTGGGTTTTAAATGTAGGTCAGAGTTTTTTTGAAGTTGATTACTGTACCTCTATCAAAGACTGAAAACGGTTACAGGTTGTGGGTTTAAAAACGTTTCACAATGATCCATACACAGTCATTTGGGTATGAGTCATCAAGTCTGCTAGGTCTGTGGTTGAGAGATGTGTTTCATGTTTGAATATACCTTTGGTTGCAATGTATTTTGTACAACATTTTTATTTGAGGTCACAAAGGTAATAATCTTGTAATTTTTTTATGCAGCAGCACCATGTTGTACTATTTTTTTCTAGTTTATATTAGATTGAATGTGTTTTAACGTCACTGGAAATGCACAGACGGATAATCACTACGTCTGAAATGGCATACTCTGCACTACACACCTAATATATGTACTATTGTATTGTGCAATGAAAACATAGTATGGATCCTTTCGAAATCACTAAGCTGTAATTAACCACTTCACTTACTGAGAGCCTCCTTGTCGGCTGGAGAGACGTAACCATGGTAGCCCATGCCAACTCATGCTCTACTGGTAATTTAAAAATAATTCAAAATTTGTATTACGCCTAGCAAAGTGAAATCTTACATTTCTTATGTACTTAAATTGAAGTATTATCTACGTAACAAAGCTGCCTTGGTCACTGTCTGTTGGAAATGTTGTCTTCTACTGCATTGCATTGTCTAGATATTTAAGCAGGTGTTTCCGGTGTTTGCATACTGTAACTTTTCACTGGACTCAGTATGCAATTCACATACTATTGGTTTCGCACTAAAGCGAAAGAGGTGCGCTATGTCAGACTTAATTCGAACATAACTGTTTCTATCCCCCGTTTTGCAAATCAACATTTTTTCGAATCAACCAAAACCCGGCTAAATCGAGCGTATTTTAGTTTGTGCGAATCAGGGGATTTTAATTCGAATTTTGGTGTTTCCATCATAATTTTCTGTTATTCACTTCAAGTTGCGCATCTAAACAGGCTGATGGAAACATGGCTAGTGAAACCCAGAGTCCCTTTTTCTTTGCTACACGTTTTATCAAATAAACACAGGTCATCGGTTAGATGCCAGGTCTGGTTGCAATTGACACTGTGCCTCTAAAGCCTTTTGGTTTGTTGGCTACATGCTTGAGCTGACGTTAGTTAGCTGCTTGAACGTGCTACACATACTTAGCTCAGTTAGATTCTTCACAATTCAATGGTTCAATTTAATTAGGAAACCATGAGCACCAAAGTGTGCTATAATTCATTTGACATTACTGGCATGGTAAACAAGAGAGGTGGAAAAAGTGGTGACTGCCCAAGTCTGATGTGTCCATTCCTCAGTTATTTATATTTCTTTTGTCTGTAAGGGTCCATCGATCAAAAAAAAAATTAATTAAGCCACATTGTAGATAATGAATGAAGTACTCAATTGGTATTGGTAGTGATGTAAGGGTGCTGGTATTGATAGTGATATCATACTTTTTTAAACGATACCCAGACCTACTTAATAGGATGTTAGTATAGTATGGACACAGCAAATGTCTTGACTCTTTGACTCTTCCAGACTGTGAACAAGCTCCCTGCTCTATCTTCCCCCTCCATTTTAAGCCAACTGTGAAACAGTGTGATTGTATATTTTTCTGACGACTGCCAAAAGTAAAGCTGGAATCGCTTTCTGAATCCCGCCACTATTTGAACCCGTCTGCATGTGTTGGAAATAATCTTGGCTTGTCCAGTGCTAAGCTAAATTTCTCAGCTGGCCTTTTTCCAAGATACACCACCTCTACTCCCCCTTGGCCGCAGTCCAATTTACATAAGCCAGTGTCGTCTTTCCTATGACCATGAGGCTCTGGCCTGTGAATTTAGGTCAGGCTTGTTTGGGGAGATAGGCGGTGGGGATGGCTCCTGGTCTTTAGGACGGACACTAATGAGTACCATTTACACACTGCACTCTCCACTGCTATCTTGCAAATATGGCCCTGTAGCTTGAGAGCCATGGAGAGAAAATGGGTAGATATCCATAGGCCTGGCCTGAATGCAAAATCATTATCAAGCTTTGGAAGCCGACTCAGTTACTTGATGCTCATATGCATTCCAATGAGTTTGCTGCCAAAACAAACAAGGGAGAAATGATTTAAGCCCTTCTAATGCTGTTAAATTCCTGTCATGGATTACACAGCAGTGTCAGTCTAACACTAGTTTGGAGTCAGTTTGGCCCCAACACGCCTCTTAAACCTGACATACTCTCTGCGCACTTTGCCTGCAGTACACCTGACAGATTGGTGTTGGTGTCTAGTTAGGCTTCACACTGCAGTTCAGGTGTCTCAGTTACTTTTTAGTCTAATTATAGACAGTTGGGGATTATGACAACTCTCTGTCTCTCTCTGTATGTGTGTGTGTGTGTGTGCGGGCAAGTTTCTCAAGAGATTTAAATGAGGTCTAATGTGCATCGTAACACAATGGGAGGCTTGGAGTGAGATTTAAAGCTTAGTTACTGCAAGGAGTGCAAGAGCTGTCGCCAGTGATAGGCGTCATTGGGTTTGACTCATTTGCTTGCGCATTAAGTATTAATGAGAAAACAATCAGCAAGCTCATCAAAATTAACAAGCCATCAGCTATATTGCACTTAAGTCAGAGAGTATCATCTGAGGACAACCTCCCAGTCAGTTATACTGAAATGAATGCTTCCTAAAGAACATCTAACTTCCAGTTATTTGCCTGGTTTTGATGGCTGGGTCCATTTGTCTTGTACAGGAAGAGACCTCTGCTGATAATTAGGCTCCCGGTACAAACCTCCTGAATAAAGAACACTGAGGGAATCCTAACTGGGAGTTCACACTTGCCACATGGGAGAAGTTTCAGCAGTCCTCACCACACTGCCCCTTTAATTCTTTACGCAATACCACCACCACCATCTTTTGACCATTCAAGTCCTTCAGATCACTATAGGAAAAGGCATCGATCAGAGAAACAGCGGCACAGTCGAAACATTATCCGTCTTCAGTTCACACATTTCCCTTTGTCAACTGCATGTGTCCACAGAGTTTTCATGTCTCCTAGCAACAGTACGGCATACCATTCAGGCTGTCTATACTCATAAACCAGCCCTCAGCAGCCTGCCTTGAATTTATCATAAATATCTTTGCTGCTTACTCATCTTTACATATTTTCCTCTCTGTCTTTCTGTACATTTCAGCCCCTCACCGAGAACAGGAGAGACCAGCAGTACTGCAGTGCCGGGCCAAACCAAGCCCAGTGGGCAGACTCACAAGATCTGTTTGGTGTGTTCAGACGAGGCCTCGGGATGCCACTACGGGGTTGTTACCTGCGGCAGCTGCAAGGTGTTCTTCAAGAGAGCCGTCGAAGGTTGGTCTCACACGCCTCCCTGCACCCCTCAGTAACTCAGATATGACACACAATTTGTAAATTACAAATCTAAATATAAATTTTAATGTTTTTTTGTTTTTTTTTTTTACATTGATCTTTGTAAAGAAAGAGTTTGGCAACAGTGATAAAAATTCTAAAAGAAGGGTTTTTGTTTAAAACTTTTTCATTTTGAAACGGATGAGTTGTGGCCATATTTACACCGGGCTTTAATCAGATTTACATATTTCACATTCACATTCACATTCACATATAATCATGGAGCTTTTGCACAACAATAAAGCATCTCTGCTGTTTCTCTTTTCTTAGGCAGCAGAAGAATAAAATTATTTCCCAAAGTCCAAGGTCAGAGTGGAATAGTTCGGTGGCAGTTGTTGAACTTCAGTCAACCCACGTCACGTTCATGCACTTTTGCAGTTTTGAGTCTTAGTCCTGACCTTGCATGTTACCGCCTCCTCTTCTTCTTGCCTTTCCTGTTTTTCCTGTATCAAGGCAGTGATAACTTACAAGTAATTATATTTGAAAACAGAAAGCCTACTCCAAAAATAATACGCTATTTCTGTTAACACAGTTTGGCCCCGTAGAGGACTGGTATTATAATAGGCTTGGACAGCCATTCTTCTGCTTTGCTTCAGGAACATTAATATCTTCTAATACTGTATTCGGTTCTGGTCTCAGGCAGTTTGTGCATCAGGGTGCTTGTCTTGAACAAAATCTTGAGATGGGAGGGGAAGGAATGCATCTGACAAACAGAAAGTAATTTATGTTTAAGGATTTCAGCAATGCATTCCATCTCCCTCAGCTTCTCTCTGCTTCTGTTTCTCCATTTCCTGTCTCTCTAAAGCTGCCTCGACAGACGTGTAAGTAGGTTAAAAAGGCTTTTCTGAAGGGTGTGCTACTATTAATTGATTATTGCATTCATCAACAATGGGCAGGTAATGCCTTGGTGAACAATAAATAAACCACTCTCCATTCATAATTGACACTGGTTACTAAATGCGCATACATGAGCCACTCTAATCTCTTGTTTTCAAGTCCCAGTTAGCAGGCAGACAGCATTGTCCTTTTCTTTCATTCTGTGCCTACATTCACTGTCTTTATCTGTCTTTATCTGTAATTAACGCTGCTACTAAAGTAAAAGTAAGTGAAATCATTACTTTGAATGTACGGTGATGGAGTAAACATAGATTGATTGACTTCTGCAGCAGTTCAGGACTAAAACATGGCTGGTGGTTGATGATGGGAAGACATTATTAGCTTCCTGCATACAATCAAAATTATTTGGGGCTACTATTCCTAAAATATGTGCAAAAACAATACTACAGATGGATTGTAAAATTCTAGATATGAACTCTGGACAATCTGCTACAGTTAATTTGTTGAGTTGTATGATTGTTGACTGTTATTCACCATATTAGCTTTATAAAATGCGGCGCTGGTGTAAATGCCAAGCGCTCAAAATGAAGTTTTATTTTTGAAAAGAGCTGCCGACACTAGCACTGAGAAAGTTATATCTGTTTTGTTTTTCTCCCCCCTCTCCATTGTCCGGTCGTTGTCTCTATGGTGAAGGATGGAGAGCACGACAAAACACAGATGGTAAATAAATGCACTTTATATTTAAATTAATAATAATTACAATTATGATGATGATGATGATGATGGTAATACTATCAACTTTGATTTGCCCATGTCCCTGTATTCCTTCAGCACTGAAATATGACCAATCTGCCTAGACACATGCATAGCCTCTTCTGCCAACTATCTGTTAATGCATGCAAATGTTCTGATTTCTTAATTCAAGTCAGCGTTAATTGCCTGTGAGTGATTTTGTGCTCTTCAGTCCCTGCTTGGCACGTTCCACCTCATCATGGCAGGTGGTAGATCCAATAATTGCAATCACACCCTGTCTTTAATTAGACCTATTCTTATGCACTTGAGCCACTTTAACCTCCTGAGATCTGATGTCAAAAATCACCTCTCAGCTCTTTTTGTTTTTGTGTTGTTTTTTTCTCTTGTGCTGCTCATGTGTTTTATGTGTGTGTGTTTCCACTGATGACTGGCCACATTCAGCAGGGTACCCGCGGACCCTTGAAAAGTCTTAAAAAGTCTTAAATTCATGTATCTAAAAGTAAGGCCTGAAAATGTCTTAAATTCATTAGAAATGTCTCAAATTGGTCTTAAATTCATTACTCAAAGATCTTAAAATTGTTGCGGAAGGAATATTTAATCTGACTTTATTTCTTTTCTTTTTTTTATTCTCGCGGCACTTTTCTGTGAGTATCCATGCGCCGTCCAATAACGGCGCGCGCTGGCGGTAGCACATACACAATGAATGGGTTCGTCGGCGGAGGTCGGCGCTTTGTGCGCTCTGTGTGAAAAGGGCTTAGCGGCGCGTGCTGGTCACCTGGAACTCAATATGCTGCTGTAGTGGTTTGTTTTCCAGACATGTGAGTATCTTTGAGCAGTGAAAGTTATTATTTATGACTTTTTACTTGTCGACAGTGATTTTTTTTCCACAGAGCTCTACGTGCGAGCATTTTACTCACATTTGCGACTAAAAATAGTTTTGTGCCAGCAAAATAAATCATTCAGCATGCAGTGCGAGTCCAGATTTCAACCAGCAGCAGAAACGAAAGGCGAATCATGCAGGTTGTGGGTTGAACAGGGGTCACAGACAGGAATACGGTGGTCAAATAGCCTACGGCGGCTCTGCGGCGCAAAATAACGGCTTACCGGCGGCGACAGAGAAATCCGACCCCAGGTCCAGTAGCCTAATTTCCTCTTTTGTTGGCGTCATGACTGCCATTCACATTTCTCTCTGTGGCAGGTAACGGCCCACAAACCTCACCGCACTTTAGGGACTGTTCTTTACTTATGGAGGGACTGTTCTTTACTTGTCAGGGGAGGAGGGTGGCTGGTTGATTTTTATTTTATTTATTTATTTTATTTCAGTCCCCCCTATGTTAATCACTTATTGATGCTGTTTTTGAAGTATGAATAAGTCAATAAGTAATTTATTCCATTGAAATATCATTGATGTATTCTAGAAAAGTGATTTATCTTTTTATAAATGACAAAAGGCACATCTGCCTCATTTTTGCTGTGGTATCGTGATACTACTCAGAACCGTGATACTTTCACTGGTATCGTACCGCTGGGCTGATTGTCAACTGATAACAATATATTTTGACCTCAAATAACAGTAGTCTACAGTAAAATAACATCATTGTGCTGTGAAAACCATGTATCTCCAAAACGTCAGCTTATTATAAGTTAAGAACAGAGGCCCTGTTTTCATCAACAAACCAATTAGGTTTTAAAATGGTTTATGTAATTTAGAAAGTTTGAAAGTTTTATATAAAGGGCCACTTTATGTTTCAGCTTATTTGACATTTTTGAAAAATAAAAACCCACACAGAAATTTTGGCTTATGTGGTTTTAACTGGATAGCAACAATAAGCAATTTCTGCAAAGAATGAGACCCACATTCAACTTAAGAACAAAAACTTATATAACAGAGATATCTCAAATTAGTTACACCCAGCACTCTTAACAGCAATATATGCTTTGTTTTTTTCTAAGGTTTTTCCAAAGTATCATTATTGGCTAAAAATCATCTGTAAATTTAAATTTCTAGTCCAAATAATTTTTTCAGATGAGATTTTAATTATTTTTTGCGTTAAATTCCTCTCCACAGTGGTTTCCACTGAGCAATGTGCCACAATCCTCCCAAGTGTTTTTCCTCCATGCCGTTTAAAACTATGTTTGGCTGCTCTAAGACATAAAAGAAATGAGCTCCTCTACAAGACGTAAAGGTCCAGTGTGTAGGATTTAGGGACATCTATTGGCAGAAATAAAATATAATATAATAAGTATGTTTTCTTTAGTGTATTATCACCTGAAAATAAGAATCGTGTTTTTGTCATTATAGAATGAGCCGTTTATATCTACATAGGAACTGGGTCCTGGTCTACAAAGATCATCATGTTTCTACAGTAGCCCAGAAGGGACAAATTAAACACTAGCTCTAGTCAGGGCCATTTGAATTTCATGTTGGCCTCTGTAGGAAGCAGCTGCCCTGTGACAAGAGCGCTAAATAAACACTGATTTATTTATTTTTTGCGTGAAACTGCTTTATTTAGTGTTTCTACTGGTTTAAATCAGCATGTCTGTTTGTTTTAGAGACATAGAGACGTCCGCGGATCATTTGTCTCCTGGTTAAAAAACCTCCTAAATGTCTGGAACTTACAGTTTCAGAGAAAAAAGGCAAGCACACATGAGCAGGTACTAGGCTACCAGCCCATCTCATCTTAACATAATCGGTACAATGCTTATTTGTAACATGAAACATTAACTTTTTTTGAAGTCTTTTTGGATCGGAGGAGACCTCAGAGGATAATTCGGCTCCTGGTAAAAACCTCCTGAACAATGAACACTGAAGGAATTCTAACTGGGAGAAGTTTCAGCTGGTTACAGTGTGCAGTCCTCACCACTAGATGCCGCTGAATGCTTTTAAATCATACACACTGTTCCTTTAAGAAAGGTATTGAAACAGTAGTTTCAGAACTTTGTGGCAAAATGTAATTTCTTAAATTGCAAAGCAGTTGTGTTTTATGTTATTGCTGCATGGAAGGGGAAGTTAGTTGAGGAAATATGCTTGGATATTTTGCAGTGATAAAACCTTTAATAAAAACATTTTAATTGGTGGCTATGTTAAATGCAGGTTTTTATATCAGTGAGATCCCAGTTAAACTCAGAAACAGACTACATATTTTTATTTTTGCTTCCAGTCACTTACTGTATATGTTCATGGCAATTTAAAATAAAAGTGATTTTCACCATATCAGATGTAATTTTATTGTTTTGGTTAATTATCAAAGACATTTGCTGGTTAAAACTTCCATTTTATTTGCAAACAGTCAGACAAAGTAAATGGTAATTATTGCTGAACTGAAAGGAACTGGTCAGGTCCGAACTCTGTAACTCCTTGCTGTGAGCTGACAGTGCTAACCACTGGCCCACTGAGCAAACACTCATTAGTTGTAGCCCTACATGTTAGTGTTGGCTACAAACCCAGCCAGCGGCTTCACCGACCAGTGCTGAGAGATGCTGCCAGGCCCCTGTTAGCAGATCAGGGCAGGATAAGGGAAAGAGGATATCAGTGTGATTCAGCTGGCACTTTTGACACCACAGATGGCTGTTTACGCCATTGTTTGTAATGACTTCCTGTGATATCAGTGGTGCCTACAACTGGCAGCCCTGAGGCTGCTATCTTGTCGTCACACCACAGACCCTACAGATTAATTTCCAGTCTGTGTGATATATGATTATTCGTAAGTTTAAAGGTGATCCTGTAATATTGATAACCGTCTAGGGAAACATTGCCTTTGCCACTAATATGAATATAAAAATGATTATACATATATACAATTATTAACTAACTAACAACCACAGTTGCATTAATCTATGCTATAAGCTTTAGTCTTTCTATAGTTTTACACTGTTGTGTTAAAGTACAGTACACAGACAGACCAGTTTGCTGTACCTTGATTAGAGAATTTATTTAGCCACCACAAAAAGTGGTTGCTGCTGTTCTGAAGCATCATTAAGATGAGCTAATCATTTGCTTGATGTCCCAGATTCAGTGTTTGCTGGTACTAATAGTTCATGAATTTAGGCTGCAGTATTACACTCAGTATTGACTCACTGTGAGCAAACAGGAGAAGGGCAAAATAATGTAAAGCACTATATGATAACATAAATTGAATGTGAGCTGACTCACTGTTACAAAGGCAACCACACAGGTCAGGGTTACAGAAGTCTGGAAATCAACATTATACAATGCATGAACAGTGGCTGTTCAAACATAAGGACATACTTAAAAAAGGAATTTCTATACTATGTTACTGTCCAGGTCATAACCTTAAAGAGAACTGAAAAAGGCCTGTATGACTCAGCCTAAAGGAAGTATTTCATAGCTGGAAAGATGGACTTTTTGTAAAGCTTGACTGTCTTTATAGTGGGAAGATGCAAATAATTGAAACTGGTGCTACATGATCAGAGAAAACAGAGGAAAAGTGCTTTTGCTCTCTCTCTTGATCCGCTTCTATACTATTTGTATGGTGGTGGCTGGCTTATGAACATTATAATGATTATAATTTTTGGTTTTCTTCTTTTCTAACAACTAGCAGCTAAGTCCTGTGCACAGAGATGCATACAGTATAGTAAAGGTAGCACAGTACACAATTGACCTATGGCTAAGCCACGCCCCCCTCCACTCGCTCGGACGAATTATCAACATTCAGTGACCGGCGCTATGGCAGGTGTCACAGTACACGGCATTTCGCAGGAGCCAATTGATGATTTTTGAGGATATAAAGATCAGATGTCATTGAGAAGTAACCAAAAGGGCCTAAACTACGCATTGGAGGTATATATTCATCATTTTATTGTTGAGAAGGTCGATGAAAAGCTTAAATTACAAGCCAAAATTTACAGGTCACAGTGTACGCTTGTGAACCGCATCTCGTTGCCGTCGCCATCAAAGACAACAAGTTAAAGTGTCACTGAAGTTAAGGTTTTTGGCTCAGAATATGAGAAAAGGATAACGGCCTTTTTACCATCTTTACCAAGAGTGTCTCTCCGTTAGTTTGGTGCTACAGTATTTACATTGAATCATTCAGCATAACGTTTGCCAACCTTTGTTATCTCTGCCATTACAGATAAGTTAATGAAGCTAAGCTCCAGAAGTTAACGTTAGCTTAACTAGAGCCCTTTGGACAACAGCTAACAATGATGTACAATCACCAAAGTACAAAACTAGACCAAAATAGGCTAATGAACTCCCAGCAAACAAGGTGACATGATGAACAACGCAGCTAGGAGCTAACGTTAGGCTAACTTTAGCTAACGTTAGCTAGAGATGTTAAAGATATCTTTATATTTCTTTCCAGCAAAGTGACAATATGTTGCCTCAAACACGATGTTGACTTACCGTAGAACAGATGCAGACATCCTTGTTAATCTTATTCACATTGAGTTGATGTTCTGGTCTAACGTTACCACACAACTTTATCCAAAGGAGACACTTTTCTCGGTTGAGATGTGTTTTAGGAAAGTGTAAAAAATACACCATCGCCCAGCCTCTCAGGATACCTTGTGTCGAAGCTGCATGTACCCCATGCACCATGTTTGACCATTTTTAAACTTCAGATCTCATAAAACCGAACAAACCTGACTTTCTGTAATGCATTTCAATGAACATCCAGGCAGAGCATGTCCGAGTGTATGGGAATGGCTATACACACTGTGATTGGCTCATTGTGTTTGGGGGTGGGGCTTAGCCATAGGTCAATTTCTCTGTAGGCTGTTTTTCCACCCTTTACATATATTTATATAATTGAAAAAAAAAATAGCATTCTTTCCAGTGTTACCTAGACAGATTTTATTTATTTATTTTTGTCTTGGGTTGCCATGATGATATATATACACACAGTGTCATAGTTGTAGCTGCCTGATTCACATTTGTTCACTAAAATGCTGTCTGAATGTCGCTTTAGATGAGCGTCTTAAATATTAGATAACAGTAATGCAAAAATAATCTTTTGTGAACATCTGTGAGAGAATTTTGGCGGCTGACAGCCTAATTAGTTTCGTGTGGGACTGTAGATGAATTAAGGTCATGAACGTGTCAGCTGACATTACCGGCAGGAACAGCAGGTCAAGCCAGGCCAAGAGCCAGCTTTTGAAGAGATGTCTAGCGGCATAAGTCAGGATAAGAAAGATGCCTAAGGAATACGTCCTTTTTCCTCAGTAGTTTTCATTTGTTGTAAGATAGCTGACTTTTAGGAAGTACTCGTTTCAGTTCTAGCATGACAAAGATGTTGGTCAGCAAATACTCTCTGTCTTAGTTTTTATTCACAAACACATATTCATTAACACTGATGTTTGCCAGCTGTTAACCTTAATGGAGAATCTAGAATACAGCTCAAAATTGATTGGTTTGATTATTGCACTGCTTTGTGATGCAATAGCAAAGGATCACAAGACGTTTTCCAAGACGTCACAAGACGTTTTCTGGAACTTATTTTTAGACACATGACTGAACATTGCTCAGAAGTGGTTTGGCATCGTTAAAGTGAGGTTTAAGGCTTTTCTAAGTACAAAGGCTTTATTAGGAATATCATTTTAATATATTGCACTATTCTGCTATCATGCCCACGTGCCTCTAGGATGTAGTGTAGTGATACAGGCAAACAAATTGCACACTGTAGTATTATTTTGACATTCTATTATATGGCGCCAGCGGTTTTATTGAATGCCCTTTAGTTCAAAAAGACGCATCAAACACATGATATTTGGAAGATCAGTAACAATGTTTATGGTCCCAAAGGGCATTTTGTCTTTGTGTAAGGTCTTGTTTCAGGCAGAGATGATTTTTGTGGTCATGCAGAAACTTCTCATCGTGTGTGTGTGTACAATAATTGAAGGGTTGCTGGAGAATGGCACAGAAAGAACAAGTGAAATATTTATGGTATCATCCAGTTTGATGATCCCTCCATCAATTTAGAAAACAGTGGCAAGTTTGATGAATATGAAAAGACTGTACATTACAGGGTTTCTGTGTGATAATTTATTGTATCCTCTTCCTCTGCCGCTCCTCACAGTTTGAGAGCTGTGCACATCGGCTCTATAATGAGTATTGCTATTATGCCACAAGTGACTAATGAGCAGGCCTTCCACCTTACATCTCCATATCTACAGTAATTGGTGATGGGGGAGTATGCTATCATTTAGTCAGCCAGCCATCCAGAAGGGGCATTTGCTCTTTAATAAGAGGTGGCTGTGAGCTCAACATTTTTCAGAAGGAAAATGCAACTTCTAAAGGAGCACTGCTATACAGCTGTGTTTTTCCATCACAGATCTTAAAGCGTCCCCCCCTCCAAAAAAATAAAAAATAAAGGTATAGATTTGTACAAAAGCTGTCCCTCTTAGTCATCATTTATGACCTGCTAGAAGTGTTTGGCAGGTATATTTATCTGTAGGGTAAAGATCCTGCCTTGTGTCTGTATTTTCTGTCTTATTTGGCCGTGTTCGGGACGCTCCTGGGCACAGCATTAGGATAAAAAGGCAGCAAACAGGTACCGCAGTGTAAGCAGAGGAAGAGGAAGCTTTAAAAGTCGCTAACACAGTGCAGAAAAAAAACACATATATAGCTAATATGGGGTTTTACTTTTGCTGGTTATACTGTTTACAAACCTGCGTAGTATACCTTTAAGCTGAATTGCAACTTTAGGTTAGATGATGGCTGGGCGATATAACGACTATACGATATGTTGATATATTTTCAAGCAAGATATAAATTTAGACCGTCTATATCGATATAGGGTCATGTTGCATTACATAACGCATACCAATGTGCATCTCTCCTCCCTCACAATCTCCGCACAGCTCCACCCCACTCATTTACTCACATGTTCCCCAGCAACACTAAACGCGACACAGAGCTGCTAGTCTGTTTAATCTATCTGTTAATTAGTCTACAGTGTGACATCAGTCTATATGTTGCACATGCTACACTAAATCAGTCTGTGAGATGAATGAAATGGCCGCAGGACACATGCAACCCAGTGCTGCGCTGCTAGTTTGTGTGTGAGGTGGATCATAGTGCGTTGCCGTTCCTCTTGGTAGTTTTAGTCTATTTTATGACACAGAGGCAGCGCCTGGATGCAGGCGACAGATTTATTTTAAAAATGCAGCGACAATACAGACATCACATATAGGAGACGTATATAATGTGGACAAAGTGCCTCTAACTCCTTCCTTCCCTCATCCTCTCTGTTGATGCAGTGTGCATAAATAAGATATATAGATTACATCATTTTCCAGCACTAGATTGATTTGAAAGGCTAACAGATGGACAATGACTTTTTAACTCCCTCACAAACATTTTTAATTCCAAACTTCAATGGATTTACTTGATACCTTTATACTCACATTAAAGTTTTGTGTCCTGTGCTGCAAACCTTTAAACCTCTGTAGCTCCAGTGCTGTGTGAAAAAACGTTAATGTAAAGCCTTGCTATTTATTTTATGTCAGTTTTCATTTACATGTTGTGCAGCTGTATATTTTCAAACAGGGAAAAATCCCTGTCTTTGCATTTTATTTTGATCACAGCCTGTTTTTATAAAACACAAATGTGGCTTTGACTTGTAACTGAAAACATGCAGCCTATTTTGTAGAAGATACCAAGATATATATTGTGTATCGCCATTCAGCCTGTAAATACAGAGATATGATTTTTTGTCCATATCACCCAGCCCTAGTTAAATGCAGCACAGATCAGCTGCCAGTTTGGTATCTAATGAGTTACTGGAAGTGAAAAAACGGCCTGCATTCCTGCAGGCTTTTTTTTTTCTTTTGTGGTTGCATCTCATCTCTTTCTCTGCCACTCATTGACTTGTATAACACTTGGCTGTGTTTTTCCCTAACGGACCAGGATCTAAGACAGCTTTTTAGGAATACAGAAGTTGAGAATAATAAGTTCATACAGGCCATATCAAGAGTACAATGTTAACTGTAAGACCTGTGGCTGTTTTGACACAAGAGGCAGCTTTGATTGAGTTTGCAGTGCAAGTAGAGTCCTCCTAAATCACTGCCTACGTTCTGTTTTTTTCCACAGTGTTACATGAGCTCAACAGCAGATGTGAATATCTTTGCTGGGTTAGTGACTCATCTAGCACATCCGAGGTTATTCTGGTTTATAATGGCAGTTGGATTTCATAGAACAACTGTCAGAATGAAACATAAAGAAATGACCATGGCATGTCTGCCATGACGTTATGGGACATCCCCTTATTAATTTTGTCTATTAGATTGATTATGGCTCAGTTTGAACTCAAAAGAATGTGTTGATGCTGGAAAGATGAGATTCATGTGACACTCCTCAGGCTCTGCAGCATAAGTACTCTATGTGATAAAAGCAAAACACTGTTGCTCTGTGGCCCGGGCTACTACTGAGCTGACATGGTAACATCACGTAGATCTATAGCTCTTCCAGGGTGGACCGTGAAGTATACTGCTGCAGCTCCATGGAGGAAGAGGGGTCTTACACTGCTACTGGCTTGTATTTACAAAAATATGAAGTAGTGGTGCATGCCAGCAACAGCTGTGGCTTGAGGCATTATGTTTTGCCTTGTATGTATGTCTGTCTGTCCCATTCTCGTAAACAGGATATCTCAACAATGCTTGAGGGACTTTTTTTTTCAAATTCGGCACAAATGTCCACTTGGAGTCAACAAAAAAGTAATTGGAATTAGGTGGCCAAAGGTCAAAGTCACTGTGACCTTGAGTCTGTCTCATTCTTGTGATTGCAATATCTCAAGAAGGCCTTGAAGGTTTACTTCAGAGTTGAAACAAACGCCCACTTGAACTCAAGAATGAACTGATTAGATTTTGGTGGTCAGGGATCAAGGTCACCATGATCTCACAAAACATGTTATTGCCATCACTCAAGGATTGCTTATTGTGAAAAAACAATCACATAAAACTCTAGTAGGATATAATGAAATGTTGACGGTATTTATCAAAGATCAACATCACTGTGACATCATAATATGATGCAAAAACACTTTTCCAGTCAGGAACAGAAGGGAAACATTTGGTCAGATACTGAATTGGTGACACCAATCTTGGGTCCCCACGCTGAAACTTTGCTGATGGTAAAGATCTGTGTGTGAAGCATCCATGTTTTCACACATATGGATGTGATTTGTAAGTACAATTCAAATGGTTCATGGAGGCATTCAAATGCGAGGGGACAATACTAGTTTTAGTTTAGTGTAGCGTTGCTGTAGTGTAGTGTGTAAATACTAGCACACCAAATCCAGAACAAAAAAAAGATACCCCAACAAATAGACCCTTTACTCCTGTTTGAGTACTGTCTGCTAAAAACTACAGTGCTCTACTGTTTGGGGAAATTACTGAATCTTTTTTTAAAAGTGATATCATTTATTTGTGACTTTATTTTATAAATATTTATATGTTTAGTCATAGCAACTCAGCTTGGGACTGAGAACCACAGATTGGGTAAGGAGGTTACAGTTTTGAATGATCCATTGTTTTGTTCCCTTCATATCACATTTGTTTCCAATATCAGATATGGAAAGTATTGCCAGCTTTATCTTTTAACATCCCAAACTTTTAAAGTCATGGTCGAGCCTGTTTCTCGTAAAAAGTTTTGCTTGCATGTCACTGACAAGTATTTCTTCTAAAAATGTTTGATGAAGTCGACACGTTTTCTTCCCCCGGGCCAGATATCTATTACTGCCTCAAATTAAACTGATCCAAGTACAGTTTCATCTCTGGTTTATATTCCCATATCCTAATCATGTGCGGCATTTAGAGTTATTATGAGAATGGGAAAGTGTTCATGGTATGCAAACAGATGTGGACTATTTATGCTCTTGTACATGGCCCACAATATGAATGTGGACCGTGCCTGATTGTTGGGAAAGAGCTCTGTGCACATTTGCGAATTGTGCCATGTGTTCCAAGTGAGGATTTTAAAAAGCAGAGCTCTCAACACCAGAGGAAAGCCACAGGTTTGTCAGGCTTACTGTTGAATCAGCAGGTGGTTAGTGTGGTCATAATACATACTGCTCAGGCTAATCCTTCTCACACCTTCTTAGCTGGCTAATATGTCTCCCTCCCCCCCCCCTCCTCTTCTTCTTCTCCCTTTCATCCTAACAGGCCAGCACAACTACCTGTGTGCAGGGAGAAACGACTGCATCATCGATAAGATCCGAAGGAAGAACTGTCCGGCATGCCGCTTCAGGAAATGTCTTCAAGCCGGAATGAACTTGGAAGGTAAACAGTCCGACCCATCTTATCAGGCCGGCTTCCTTATAACTGACTTTAAATTCACAGTGAAACAGCAGGTTTTAACTTTCATACTGTGCGGTATTTTCATCTGAAAAACAGGATATGTGACAAATACAAGACAATAAAGAGCTGTGGAGAACTGTTAGCCTCCACCCACACCTCCCTTTGTTACATCAGGAGGCAGAGGATAGGGGGAAAATGAAAAATTGACATATGAATACACACCTTTAACTATGATAACGCTTTTATAGCTACTACTAAGGTCAAGGGTTTTATATGGTGGGTGAGTGACTCACACCCCCAGGTAAAGAGCCACATTTGAAATGATAAATATATGTGTATTCCCCTAAGGTGCAGTCATCAAAAATAGTTTAATATTTCATATACCAAGAGAACAGTTAACACCGGGGTACAGGATTATAACTTTTTTTTTTTTTAATTTAATGGTGTCTATAAGTAGTAGCTCGTTGAAATTCCCCTGCAGTGAGTGTCAGTGGCCCTGCGGCACTGCCACCCACTCTTTCCACTATGGCCTCCAGTATGTCTGGTTTCCACTTAAACCACCGTCACCCAAGTTAATGGAAAGTGGGCAAGTGGCATTAGTCCAATGTGTCATGTCACCACAGCTTCTGCTTCGGTGACTGACTGAGAAAATTCTCATGAGAAATAAAACAACAGGGATGATAGAACACTGCAGTGTTTAGAATCATGCTTGTAGCTTTACGCTTGCAAAGTACACTGAAACTGAAAGTACTTAAGTAACTACAATGCTAATAGCTTCAACTAAGTTTTAGTTATTTGTTATTGTAGATTTTAAACCTTTATAAAACTTTTATTATTATTATTACTATTATTATCATTATCATTAATATTATTATAATCATTATTTTAATATTTTTATTTAGTTTTATTTTATTTATTTACTCATTCATTTATTTATTTTTTATGTTTTGTTTTATTTTCGTTTGTTTGTTTGTTTTTTTTTGCTCAAAGCTGTATTTTTATCCAAAGCGCCAAATTTTTTTGTTGGAAAGGAATCTATAAAGACATTACAATTAAATTTCCGTTCGACTTACCCATTATCGTCCGCTCTGAACGCACAGCCTCAAATTACCATGGCTGATTACAGCAGTCCTGTAAGTCATGTATTCACTTTAACTTTGTTCTGTTTCCCTCTCTCTTACCTCTTATGTAATAATTCTGTTGCCATAGGAATACTGTTTGGGTATTATTACTAACCTCATGTTCACTTTTAGCTAAAAGACAGTTTTTTGCTCAGTACAGTGGCAGTGATGGAGATGAAGAAATATCACCTGTGGATATCGAAAATCCTTCTATAATTTGTGGTTTTAATGCTTCTCAGGTCTATAGATTTGAAACAGTCAAGATGAAATATATTGGAAGTGAATAAATGGCCTCTAGTCTCGCACAGTGCCAGTACTCAGCAATATGTCACAGCTCTGTTGAAAATATGTCTTCTCACCGAAAGCCTTGACTGTGAGCACAGATACCACAATGAAAATCACTTAAAAACTTTTGAATTGGATGTACATTTTATGAACATTTTGTCTCAAACAAAATTTAGAAAGGCTGCAGTGTGGGTTGACTGGTGTTAGTCATCCACCTGGGAACATGTGGCATTATCTATGAATGTGCTGTTTGGTACACGTGTGCTGGTATGCAGGCGAGGCTGAATGAGAGAGTGCCACCTCCACACTTCAATTCATGGATCACGTCTACAGCCTTCCCTGCTGATCCTTCACCTGATTCTTTCCCAAAGGGATAAATGTTTAAGACACAGTGCAACAATGAGGCTCTGTTGGAAATCGGAAGCAACAGGTGGAGCACAGCAACTGTATAAGTGCTTTGAACTTGCTCATTGTGTTATTTCAGCTGATGCTTTCTTGGGGCATGAAATTGCTGTCAGTGTTGGGTGAGATTGTATGTACACAGTGCGGTGTGTGTCAGACAAATGTGAAAGTAGTTCCATATACAGAGAGGGAGAGACAGAGGGAGGCAGGGAGAGGGATTTGATGGACGTCAGTGCAGCATCAGCAGACAGACTCCCACCGAAAAGGCTCTTAGTTGCCATAGAAACGCCAAGAGAGGAAATTAAAAAAGGTAGAGTAGGAAAAAACATGTTTTTTCGTGTTAACCCCACAACCCCTGACAGTCTATATGTTGTGCGCAAAAACACAGCAATTTGCTATTCCTGTTGTTGCTCTTGAGAGAAACTACAAAAAGAAAGGATTAGCCAACTAATGAATAAGCTGATCAACAGAGTATTGACAACAATTTTGATCGTTTCTCTAGTAAAAGGATTCCCTGCTTCTCTGAGTTTTATACAAGACAATATAGGACGTTTGATGACGTCATCTTGGCCTCCAGGAAAATGGTTTTGTTTTTTTTCACCATTTGCCGACATTTTATAGACCAAGACATGACAGATGATCTAAAAATGAAAACAGTGCTTTCTGGTTTCCTGCGAGGTTGAACATCTGGCTGTTTCTCCTTGTTCTGTTGGCAGTCTGTAAATTTGTACCATATAGTACATGCCTCTCTGGAGAAAACACACGACTCTCCATCAAATTAATTCTGGTGATGACCTTGATCTAAGTGTATTGTCTATTAATCCCCACATACATGAATATGTTTTCACTGGTGTGTAATTACCTGAAACTAAGAACTGTTATGTTTTCATTTCCTTAGAATGAGACGTTTTTATCTGTGTATGGAGCGGGTCCTCTTCCACTGAGTTTGCCATGTTGTTTCTACAGTAGCCCATAACGGACAAACCAGATATTGGCTCTACATTTGCACTTTTGTGTTTTCATGTCTGTCACCGTAGTTTGGTAGAAGTCTTGTTAAAATCTGACTGTAGTCTCACCACTAGATGCCGCTAAATCCTACACACTAGACCTTTAAATGCTGTTAGTTTTAAAATTTAGAGATCATTCATTTAAAAAAGTTGAAAAAAGGAACATCTCCTTAATGGCTGAAAAGTAAAATAACGACTGTCGCTGCTCACCAGTTCCCTGTTTCATGTCTCCCTCCCTTTCTCCTCCTTTGTCCTGCCCCGTCCCCCCAGCGAGGAAAAACAAGAAGTTGATCAAGATGAAAGTGCAGCGGCCTCCTGCAGAGCCTATCAACAACATGCCTATTCCAGTCATCCCCAGGTGCATGCCCCAACTTGTGCCCACCATGCTGTCTGTGCTCAAGGCTATCGAGCCTGAGGTCATCTACTCCGGCTATGACAGCACGCTGCCTGACACCTCCTCGCGGCTCATGACCACGCTCAACAGGCTGGGGGGACAGCAGGTCATCTCTGCAGTCAAGTGGGCCAAGTCACTACCAGGTAACCAAAAGCTTCTTACCATGCGTTGCCTGTGGTATAGTTTAGATGCATAATACCGCTCAAGCAAAGTGTGTCACTGGGAGTATTTCCAGCTTGTAATTGAGACTAATGTGTACTGAAGTGAGCCAAGGCATGGATGGAAAGTGAAGTCATTTGTTAGTTTCAATAGATGCAGCTGGTTTAGGAAATTGCATCACCTTTGATCAAATGGAAAATGTGCAGATTGACTAGACATGTAGTACACAATGGCGTAGCTTTCACTTTTGCCCTCCAGTTAACCGAGCATCTGCTTGTCAGCATTGTTGGCATTCCTCAGTAAAACTAAAGGACACGAGTAGCTGCAAGTTAACTCGCAAAATTATGCAAAATAGGTGACGTTTCCAGCGAAGGAACAGAACTTATCATAATTCAAAATGTCACCGTGTTCCCTACAGTATTTTGAACAGGTGTTCTGGCATGATTGAAGTAAGATTAGTAACTTTAATGGGTCTCTTCAGATTTAGACTGAAAAGCAAAGGAGAAGCCATCTTGGAGCTGATTAAATCATGGTCAGGCTGGTAGCCAGTTGGTTATCTTAATTGCTACAGTGGTGGTCGATGTAGAAGTCTTTAACTTCAGACTATACAACAAGACAAAGATTTTTTTTTCCCACACATGATTGCTCTTGGCAGTGTAGACAAAGAACAACAGATGTTCAGCAACCATGTAATAAAAAGTATGACCTCTGTGTAATTGCTGAATCCGTAATTACAGACAGAAGAGGAGAATAATGGCGGCTTGTAAAAGAACAATTTACTTTAGAAACCCGGCCTCTCCAAAGCACTTTGATTTGGATCAGGTCATGACCAAGGTTAATATCTTTTTGAAGGTGCATAAAGATGATGTTTCTACAACCAGCTGAAATCATTATCTCTGTAAAGAAAGTCTTCCGGCAGCGGATGAAATTTTACCCTTTTCATCTCAAAGCAATTTGAATGACTGCATCTATTGTCGCTGTCATCTTGACTTTGAGTGTAATGGTTTTGCAAAAAAAAAAAAAAAACCTGTGTTTGTGCATTAAAGATTTGACTCTCTGTATATAGTTAAATATTACTGTTGAAAAAGTAAAAGGTTAATTGCTGAGTTTGAAGGCTACCTAGTTTGATTTCCACAGAAGCAAAAAATGGAAGCACAAGAGTTTGGAATTTCCAACCACCCGTGCTAGTTTCTAATCATGAGAAAGAAGGCACATGACTTGATAATCGCTCCAAGTATTTGCTTGGAGATTTTTTCTCCTCTCACTGTAATTGTTGCTATTGGTCATACCAAAGATTTAAGATCAGAGCTCTCAGAGAAAAAACCTCTCAACAAAACCATAACGCTCACTTTTTTTTCTCTGTCTGTGACAGTATGATGAGGGACAAATCTGGCTCTAATCTTTTTGTGTTTGCATTGTCCACAGCTGGCAGGCCGCCAAGGTGATAGTGAGGAAAAGCTCTTACTGTAGGGGGGAGCAGCTTTTACATAACAAAGCCACGGTTTAAAACAAATGTAATGTGAAAGGACTTTTCATTTGAAGTTCCACTTTTATAGTTTTGACAGTGTGGAAACGACTGAGCCGCAATTTAATTCCAATTTGGACATCGACTTAACTAGATTGTCCCATTTTGCTTTGTGTAAGCCGGTTTCGTAATTGTGTTTTAATGATGTATTGAGCAATTACTTTTTCTTTATCTCTTTGAAATCAATATATTACGCTGTGCTTTTATATTACGCTGTGCTTTTTAATGATGCAGACAGAATAGGTGAATAGTATCACAGGCAGCAACATACGCCACTACACTAACACAGTAAATCATTATTTTCCAAGCTGCAAAAACACGTTCATTATGCACTCTTTTGAAAAATATGCTGTACAATCATTACTACTATGGTAACCAACAATGTTTAAAGGACAACTAAATGCTCAAATGCAGTAATCCCTTTTTTAGTGTCATATCATCAGCTGCTCATTTAATTTGTGTGATTATGACTGTGTGTTTGTAGCTCTCTGTCTCGCTGGCTGTGTCTGCGTGTGTTAATCTGACCCACTGACGCTCTGACTCTCCTAGGCTTCCGTAACCTGCACCTGGATGACCAGATGACATTGCTTCAGTGCTCCTGGCTCTTCCTCATGTCCTTCAGTCTCGGTTGGAGGTCATATGAGCAGTGTAACGGCAGCATGCTCTGCTTCGCCCCTGATCTCGTCATCAACAAGTACGTACCACGGCCAGCTGTTGGATATTTTTGCAGCCAGTTCTTCAGCATGACATTTTGCCAGCCAGTTTTGTTTTGCATTTGCTCATTTCAGGGTGTCAGTCTCACTTCATTACGTGGTTTGCACATGCGCCCATCGATCTGTTCATGACTCAGCTTGGTGAAGTCACTGGATATAGGTGCGTCTACAGTGTATTGGAAATTTGGCAGTTTCTGCGTGTTAAGTTGTTAAATCAGGTGAAAATAAGCAGCCTATGACAACATGTTTATTAGAGGAAGCACTTGGCTTTCTGCACTCTCCTCAGGTCAGCAGGGGAGTTATGAGGCACAGACTGTGGCACAGGGAACTGAAGGCTTATTTGCCAGGAGGTGACTGGGCTCGCTTGGCCTAAAAACTGGAAGGGAGGGAAACAACTGTCCCTGCTCCATCAAAAATGGAATGCCCAGTTCAGACCAAAGATTACCGATGAGACGAGTTGAAACAGTCAACTTCTTGCAATGTGCTGTTCTGCAATGTTGTAAAAACCTGCCGGTTCACACCAATGCAACTAGATGAGACAGTGTATCATCTCTATGCCACAACTCTGATTTACAGCTTTTCAGGTTTATTTTGTGGCTGAATATAATTTGTAGCTTCTTAGAATATGAATGAGGATAGTGATAGTGAGATACTGGCTACAGATGCATTTGTTGTAGTGATGAAATGGTGAAAAACGCCAGGAGCACCTGTCGCAGCAAGTGAGCTTGACCAGTAGATTTCACTACAAGCAGATTGGCTGTTGAAACAGGTGACGTGTCATGTTCTAAAACCAGCTGCTGGCAGTTTGACCAGCTGAGTTGCAGCTGACACCATCAGCTGGCTTGAGTCGAGCTCAGGTGGAGAGTTCACTCCGCTGCAGCTTTTCTCTGCAGCATTCTTAAACGGTTTCATCTCGTCACAAATCATTGGTCTAAATATGCCTTTATATTATAAGTTTATCTTTAAAGCACACTAACATGTTGAGTGTTGTTTGTTTAAGACCTAAAACCAACATTTGCGGTTTTACAGGGAGTTACCAGGCCCACAGGAAGTGAACCGGGCTTTAAGTCCAATTTTAGTAGTGGCCAAACTGTGTTATAACACTGTCATATGACACCTTGTGGCCCAAAAAGACTTCTTCCCATTGACTTACATGGCAAAAGAGACATCTGTAAATCAGTGGATTAGGGGTGTGCGATATGGACAAAAAATAATATCTCGATATTTTGGGGGATTTTGAAGATAACGATAATTAGACGATATTCTTTTAAATATGTGTTTTTAACAGCCTGAGTTATAGCTCATTAATTGTTTCTCATGGATGATATTAATGGAAAATGTTCTTAACATTTCTTGCTGCTTTTTTACCTGCTCGCTCTGTTTGACTCTGGTGACAGCCTTTTGTAGCGTCAATTCCGGGTCCATTTGCAACCGTTCAGATAGGCGTTTGTCCCGCAGACTCACCACAAGCCTGTCCCTCACCATCTCATCATGTAAAGCCCCGTAACCGCAGTGCTCTGCCAGGCAGTGCAGCGCTGTAATGAAACTGTCGGCCGTCTCGCCCATTTCTTGATGCCGCTGATTAAACTTTGCGCTCTCAAAGATCACATTCCTGCGATCCTCTTCTGCTTGCGTCTCCAATCCAGAAGCAATGCAGAATCTGTCGAAGCGTTTAATCCATTTAGGCCAGTCTTCAGCCTTGAAGGTGAACTATTCCGGCGGGGAGACTTGAAACTGTGTCATGTTGCCGCTTCGTTCAGCTAACTGTGGCTAGGCTAGGTAGCTCCGTAGATGGTCTTCCGGTACTGCGAAATTTAGCCTGACAGGCTGGGACCTATCACTACAGTTGACCCACACGTCTTCCGATGCTGCTGGAGCATCCGTGGGCGGTGTTGCTATGTTGTCTCGCTAATGTTTGTTTGGCAGCAGGCTGACCTGCCGGGAAGGTGCCAGTGAGAGATCATGTGACCACCTAGGCATACTGCGGCGTGCTGCTGCACGCAAGTTACGTAACTCTTGTTCAGTGAATGTGTGGGGTTTCAACCTTTCAACGTGTGTTTTCAGTTGTTTTTGTGAAGTCATTTGCATACTCAATAACGTAAATTTGCACATTGTTAAAACAACAATGACGATATTATCGTTAACGATATATATCACCCACCCCTACAGTGGATGCATTTTTTGGAGCATCACAACACTTGTGAAATGACTTGTTTCACGATCAGGACTTTATCCAGTTGGTCCAGTAACATTTGGAAAGTCTAGAAGAGCTGCACGATTGAATCATTTTATCCACATTTAAGTTAGAGTAGTGCTAAACCAGCAGTTAGCTGCTCAGCTGGCTGAAGTAT